>NW_023276379.1:1800000-2294791 GCF_013357705.1 Chelonus insularis | reverse complement strand
GAATAACTGCAACTCCGAAGCAAATCTGAAAACCGCTAATTCAAATCAATTAATGTTTACTCCAAATTCTTACTTTAAATTTTATATTACTCTACTTACTAAATTTCAATTATAGTTCTATTCATTAAAAATTCATTCCTTTATTTGCTTCTATATGGACATGAATATCCCTTATTGTATAAAAATTTTATCTCTTTCAACTATAAGTTATAGCAATAAAATACTTTCCGTACTCACTATAAAACTCGAATACACTCACATATAAAAATTACAGATAGATAAATAATCTAGAGTCGGTAATATGGAAAAGCGATCAAAATAATATGGACAATATCTGATAGATGGTAGTGTAAGTACCGTTTCGAATTTTTAAAGTTCAATTTAATTGTTTAATATTTATTTTAGCGAATATATACAGAAAAAGGGATTCTAATATTAACATTAATTTATTATATGCAAAGGTATAAATGACGAAACAACGAAACAAATTATGATGAAGACAATTTAAAGGCATCTTCAATTCCAGACAAAATATTTATCTTGAAAAAAATAAAAAGACTATAAAAATGAAACTCTCATTATATTTTGTATTAAAACCTTTTTATTAAACACACTTTTATTAAATTCACAAACAAGAAAAACGCATTACAGAATTTGACAGTATCTAAATATTTAACATATTATTTATTTGAATATTTTTTTAACGTTTTTAATTAATAAAACACTTATAAACTTGAACTCTTATACAAACTTTGTATTATCACATCTTCATATCTCATTTGCAATCAAAAAGCGCATGACGAAGTTATAAGCATTTTTAATTTTTGATAAATTATTTTTATAATCATATTTTTGTTAGTTTTACAAAATAGAGTACTCATAAACTTAAACTCCTACCATAAAATTTTGTATTTGAAAGCTCTTGGGAATTTTTTTTTCCATCTAATTGAATATAAAAAATTTGCAACATCAATTTATAAGCATTGTAAATTTATTATAATTTTTTAATACTTTATCAAATGGAATATTGATGAACTTGAACCCTGATTGTTCCATACTGTATTAATACGCTCCAATAGAATATCTTTATATCTAATTACATTTTTATATCTAAAGTTCTAAAGCAACTGGAATTCCCGAAAAATAATTATTAATAAATTTTCGAAATTTGTTTAAAAAAAATTTTTTTCATAAAAATTATTTTATACAAGTTTAAGATGTTCATGAACTCATGTTGCAAGATTTTTATAATAAATTAGATATTAAAATGTTTTTATAAGATCGTTTTAAATCAAAGTTAATGATAGACGTTTAAGTTTATAAGTATTTGATTTGTTAAAATCATACAAATAAAACATTACTTTTATGAGAAATCTAAGATGATCACAATCAGTTGTATACGTGATTTTATAATTTTAAATTCTTCTTTCTAACAAACATCAGAATCTGATTTTCAAACATTTCTTTTTTTATTTCTTTCATTATTTTACCACATAAAGTTAAACTTTGATTTTCAACTATAAACCAAAACAAGCGCAGTAAAAAATTTATTAAAATCTTTTTTTTCCTCATTTTTTCTTTTCATTTTCTAACATATAATTATCATCTCAAGCTTTCATTCCTATATCATGTATTGTAACGTTTGTATAGAACTTCTTTTTAAATTTATAATCGAAAGAACGCATTGTAAAATTATGAAAATCTTTGATTGTTTTTGAAAGTAAGAAATAATTTTTTGCTTCAGCACATGGGGCATCTACAAAGTAAAACTTCTCTACATATTTTCTATTAAAATGATCTGAATTAACATACATTTGTCTATCTTACAAACGAATAAACGCCTTCAAAACTTATTTCTAAACGTCAACGCACTGCATTTCTTAATTCATATTTAATCTTCTCCGTCGAACTGCTGCCCACAAAAACTGTGACACTGATATCCTGCGAATTAATTTAATATTATGTAAATCACTTTAGTTGAATAAATAATGAACTAAAATGATTACCTTCCCATTCGTAAAGCTTCTTGTATATTGTTAATATACAAATTAATTATCTGTTCAATCCATCGAGAGCATATAGCTTTATAAGATCCGTTACTAATTTTTTGGTATTGGATTTCACTATTTTGTATTATATTATTCAATCGACCTAGGATCAAAAATGTTTTTTATTAAATATTGTAGATGTGAAATATAACTGTAAATAGTTACCTAAAATTTATGTAATGAAGGATGTTTACCGCCCATTTTATTTATCAAATGACGGTTAAAACCTTCCGCAACATTATTAGTTCGCCAAGCTGTGTCAATACAGACACGACATGAGCTTTAGGTTCCCAATATGTATGTAAATATAAAAGAAAATCAGTGTATTTTTGATTCTCATTTTGTAAATCCGTTGATAGATTATCCATATAATCGATGGCATCCTCAAAAAAAATTGCTGGAAGTAGGGGTAACACCCATGCTAAATGAAGCAAATAACAATTTTCCCCATTTCGAGGCAATTGTAACTGAGTCCATTTTCTTGTTACTGCCTGCATATTAAGAAAGGAACAAATGTACTTAAGAATGAAATAGTATTTATGACTACTTAAAAAAATGTTACGATCAAAATCTAACTCTCGCAAAATGAAACCAGCATCCTCTATGTTCTATCCAAGGCATTGCTGCTCTTACTGATGACATTAGCGCAGCCTCGTAATCAGATATTACGTATTTTAAATTTGTTGTCAATCCTGGTAATTTTCTGAGTAACCATCTCCATATTTCCGTGTAGATTACCTGGGTTCTGTGATTCGTCAAAGCAAATAATACAGGAATGCCCTATAAATAATAAAACTCCCATGATAATACGTATAAAAAAGACGAGGATAATATGAGGACACTAACAAATTATATCGATTTCAACGTTTGTAATTCTAACTGTTTAAACTCTTCCAACTGATAAAGAAATCACATTATCAAAAAATTGAGGATTCACAAAGAAATATTTTTGTTGAGGATATCTCTAAGTTTTCTATCATTTTATTAGTTTTTGGAATATTGTATTTTACTTCCAATACCTCATATTATCCCTGTTTTGTCTGTATGTATACATATAAAATGTACCAAAATATATCATGTCAATACTTACAATACCAATATGCCTCATTAATATGATTATTAATTGTTCTGCCCGTGGTCTGTCAGGTATTGACTGAAATAAACAAGAAATAAACATTATTCACGGAATAAAAATCTCAATTAAAATTATATTATTCATCATTATTGAAGTGTTTTACCTGGAAAGTGCCATCAATATGGATTTCTGATGCGTGAACTAAATTATTAATCATTACGTTACTACCAAAGATGTACGCAATTGAACCATCAGCTCCAGTAACAAAGCCTTGATAAATATTTTGCACTTGTCTATAATTGGACAAAACTAAATCCAGCTGATCGAATGACTGCGGCAATGGTGGTCGATACCTCCGTCTTTCGCGATGAACATGGTTCCGCGCTGTTTCTATTCGCATATAAAGTGCAATATCACGATGACTGCAAAAAGTTGTAATTATCTGGTTGTATTAATTGTATATAAACTCTGACTATGTTTATCTATATAAACGTTTTACTGCACTGATATTGAAATAAAACCATAAAAAATACGTACCCCATAAAAACATTATTGACTATTTCATTGGGTGATGCATCAGTTCCATTAGCCTGTCCTTTAATCTCAGCGATAGCTGGTGCTCGATGGTGTCCAGTAGGTAATGGATGGTAATGTGTACCTTCTACTCTTACAGTACCATCATTTGAACACCAAGCTGTTACTGGACATTGATATTTCGTTGATTTTGCGTTGCATGTAAAACGCTTTGGATTTTTATTTTCGTATCTTTTGTCAAAGTTATACACATAATTCTCATAATTAATGTAGATGTATCCATATTTATGACTATACATTCGTTTTTTATTTTCTACGGTATATTAATTGAAAAAGTAATGAATAAATTTTTAACATATAGTAATAATAATCATAATAAACATACCTTTGACAATGAGTATAAATGTAAAATTGTAATGACTGATGATATTTTCTATGCTTCTGTGACACAAAGATCGTTTGATGACAAAGGAAAAAAAATTAATGGAAATGGTCAATATTTTACATCAAAAACTTATAAGCTGGACTTTATTCTGTTGATCTGAAGATCTTTACGCAACGAATGAAAAACTGTAACAGTTGAATTGAAACTATAAGCACATTGTTGACCGTCTCTTCTTGCTCTCTCGCTCTTAAATATTTCACGCACTTGGTATTTCTACTGTAAACGAGTATGAGTCTCTATATTGAAACCAATTATCGTGGACTTATATACTCATTGCATGTACGATTAGTTGTACTCATTTTTTTTCTGTAAAGAGCTCGTAATAATGATGTTAGTTACAATGTGAAGATTCTTCTAATACTAATAATTTTATATATAAAATCACAGTTTTATTATAATCACAGTTGCGTTTTATTGACTATTTTTTTAATGTCTATTTCGAGAAAATTTACGAGTTTGTTAAAAAAATAATTAAAATATAACATTTATTCTTATTTTTCAGATTCAAGCAATAAAAAACAAAAAAATACTACGCGCATAGAAAATTTCAAGAACATGACACTTCTGTGAATATAGAATTATAAATCTCCTTTGACTTTTGGACTAATTAGAATTGCGCTTGATTTGTAACTTTATTTGCAGAATTTAATGTTACATTTCTTTCAGATAAAGATTTCGAGTTATTTTCTTGGAATTCTTTACTATGTACATAATGTTTTTGAAGAAGAGAAGTCCGCGTGGCACACAGAGAAGAGAGACTACTTCTCTGGTGGCACATGTTACAAGTCCGCGTGGACTGGTGTGCGCTTGCGCAGAACTGAAAAATACGATAGAAGGGGAAGCTGAGCCTCATGGTTCCTGATGAATTCCCTTCTTAGTTCAAACACACCAGTACAGTTGAAAGTTGCGGTGAGAGAACCTATTTCGAATTGTTAATTATAAGTGTTCTCTGTATTTCTTTGTTGATCGGTGAAGTTTATGCGCTTTTTACTTTGAGTGTATATCTAAATATTTAAATAATAAAATCGTATTTGGTGCTTATTTTTTGTCAGTGAGTGTACTGTTTTCGTTGTAATATTTGAAGTAAACAATTACGTTTTAAATTTTCAGTTTAATGTAGCACCGCTTAGTGATAATTAAGTGTGGTCGGAATGGCTCCAAAACGTAAACTTCCTCGAATCACGTATGAAAACTTTGAATTTTGTTTGGACTCACGCTACATTGATAAAGAAGAAAAACGATATGTGTGTCGAAATTATCATTCTCGTGAAAACAAATGTTCAGTGGTATTGTGGCAAAGAGAGAGAGGTAAAATTGAAGTTCATGGACAACATGAACATTCATCGAATCTTGGACAACAGTCTCTAGTAATCAACAACGAAATTGATCAACACTTAAGTTCTAATGAATCATCCAAAAGCATTTGTCAAACTGTGATGCAAAGGTAAGCGAAAATAAAAGTAACAAGTTTTAGTCAAAGTAACTTTTTGTTCTGATTGGCTTTAACGCAAATTTTGACTTTTGACAGGGTACCAAAAGTTAATACATTGATGACACCTGGACAACTACGATCAGAATCAATGGCAGAAGATATAGACAAAGACCGAAAATTACTGACAACATCGAGCAACTGGATGAAGCGTTCCAAGCATACCACGGATTAGGGAAATATTTTCAAGAAAAAATAATTGCTACGGATCATCCATCGCATGGCTATTTGGTAGCAATGAATTAATGAACTCTGCAGATAATATTGATGAACTGCACATCGATACAACAAATTTGGTGAGAATTGTTTTAAGTGAGAACTAAGATGCTGCGCTTGTTGTAAATATACTTTTAAACAAATTTTCTGATTATAGGGTGTACCTGAACTATTCGTAACCTGCACTCAGCTGTTGACAATAAATATACGTCGACAAAACAAGGTATTTCCAGTTATTCATGCTTTATGCACGAATCGAAGCAAAGAGCTTCACAGCGAAATTTTCAAATGGATGTTAAATAAAATACCATCAATACGAGAGGATTTAAAGATTATAATTGTTGATCTTGATGAATCAATTATTGCATCGATAAAGGAGATATATTCATGGGTGAAAATAAGATTTTCATGGATGCAATTCATTCGGGTAAAAATAAATTATTTTTAAAATAATTTTGAAATGTTTTTGAGATCATCAAGATATATGCATATAGATAGTTATAAGCTTATTAATTATATTAGTACATCACCCGAAAATGGAGGAGCTTCGAACTTCCACAGGATCAAGTTTTTTACGAAAAACTACTTCAGATGATTTATACGCTACCAATAGTTTCCACGGAAAATGCAAAAATTTTAATGTTCATGATCAACAGTGAAATAACTCGGGTGGAAGATGGAATAGACAATTTGGCAGAATTTAATCAATTTTTAAGGAATTTTATACATTCTATTGCCCATAGTATTCAATTATGGACAATGCCATACACAATTTTAAATCTAGCTGAAGAATACAATGAGCTACTGTTAAATAAGTTTCAAAATAAAAATCCCGATTTTTTCAAATTCTGTTGTAAGTAAAATTTTAATAACGTTGATTTTTAATCGATTATCAATTCAATTTTCACTTTCCTCAATTAGAACAGATATAATATTTTCTATTGCAGCCAATTTCGAACTATAATCAAGAATTTTGAGGAAAAATGGAAAGAAATGGACGATAGAGAAAAGAAGGAAAAAAAAAGAAGCTCAAGAGAAGCGATTTTGAAATATGTTTGGGTGATCGAAAGAGATTGTTAGACGGAAAAAAGTAAATAATTATTTTAAAGAACTTTGATTATTGGAACAAAGAAAACTTTTGTCTTATTGATATGTATATATTTTCAGAATAGACATCATTGAATTATGAGTTCAATATATAATCACGTCGGAGTCCAACAAGTAATTAACATGACATTAGCAAGAAAACTATGTAAGTAGCTATTATAAACATATCCGATGATAAAAGATTGTTCTTGAAATTTATTCCACTTTTATCCTGTTACAGATACTAACGATTCTTCAGAAACATGTCATGATGACGGATGGGATCTTTCAGATAACGTAATCCCCATTACTTGAGAACGAAGAGGTAATTGAAGAAGTAAACATGGAAGTAGAGTCTCTACCAGACACAGGTAATAAAATGTAATACATAAAAATATATGTTTATTCAACTATAATGTTAATTCAATTAATTGATAAAATAAATTTAGAATTGTTTGAGGATGGGTCCAATGATTCATGGGTATATAAAGCTACAAGAGGAGTGTATTTTAATGACTCAGAGATTTCAGAAGATGATCAAGATACAGATGTGATGTGTTTACATGCTTAAGAAATAAACCGAAAGTGACATTCATCCATGTGGACATCAATGCATTTGTTTCACATGTTCATTCATGATGGATTTAAAAGATCGGGTACGGAGACAGAGGAGAGATAACAGAGGAATAAAATGCACTCAGTGCAATCGAGAAGCCGATAATATGAGCTAAAGAGCAGCTGAAGGACGAGTAAAATATCGAGTTAGTTATAAAATTTCTTTTAATAATTTTAAGCTTTAGAACAAGCTTTATTACAAGAGTTTTGCACGTATTTTTTAATACGTTTAAAAAATTAAAAAAAAATTTTTTTTAAATTTGAATTACTATGATTTCAAAACAACTTACCAAAAATTGAAGCTATTCAAGAGTTCCAAATGCGTTTATTCGTTAGTAAGGTTGATGAAAGTATTCATTAAGATTATTCTAATAGAAAATATAGAGAAAAGTTTTACTCTGTGAATGCTCCATATTCTAACATAATAAAAAATGTTATTTGATGTTTTTATATAGTATATAAGAAAAAATGTTTAAAAAAAGCATTTTCCTAAGAAGTATACAGTTTGAATACAACATTAAAAAAAAATTAAAATAATTTTCTATAATTTCAAGCTATTTATCAGTTTCCAATGCGTTTATTCGTTTGTAAGATAGACAAATGTATGTTAATTCAGATCATTTTAATAGAAAATATGTAGAGAAGTTTTACTTTGTAGATGCCCCATGTGCTGAAGCAAAAAATTATTTCTTACTTTCAAAAACAATCAAAGATTTTCATAATTTTTACAATGCGTTCTTTCGATTATAAATTTAAAAAGAAGTTCTATACAAACGTTACAATACATGATATAGGAATGAAAGCTTGAGATGATAATTATATGTTAGAAAATGAAAAGAAAAAATGAGGAAAAAAAGATTTTAATAAATTTTTTACTGCGCTTGTTTTGGTTTATAGTTGAAAATCAAAGTTTAACTTTATGTGGTAAAATATGAAAGAAATAAAAAAAGAAATGTTTGAAAATCAGATTCTGATGTTTGTTAGAAAGAAGAATTTAAAATTATAAAATCACGTATACAACTGATTGTGATCATCTTAGATTTCTCATAAAAGTAATGTTTTATTTGTATGCTTTAACAAATCAAATACTTATAAAACTTAAACCGTCTATCATTAACTTTGATTTAAAACGATCTTAAAAAACATTTTAATATCTAATTTATTATAAAAATCTTGCAACATGAAGTTCATGAACATCTTAAACTTGTATAAAATAATTTTTATGAAAAAATTTTTTTTTAAACAAATTTCGAAAATTTATTAATAATTATTTTTCGGGAATTCCAGTTGCTTTAGAAACTTTAGATATAAAAATGTAATTAGATATAAAGATATTCTATTGGAGCGTATTAATACAGTATGGAACAATCAGGGTTCAAGTTCATCAATATTCCATTTGATAAAAGTATTAAAAAATTATAATAAATTTACAATGCTTATAAATTTGATGTTGCAAATTTTTTATATTCAATTAGATGGAAAAAAAATTCCCAAGAGCTTTCAAATACAAAATTTTATGGTAGGAGTTTAAGTTTATGAGTACTCTATTTTGTAAAACTAACAAAATATGATTATAAAAATAATTTATCAAAAATTAAAAATGCTTATAAACTTCGTCATGCGCTTTTTGATTGCAAATGAGATATGAAGATGTGATAATACAAAGTTTGTATAAGAGTTCAAGTTTATAAGTGTTTTATTAATTAAAAACGTTAAAAAAATATTCAAATAAATAATATGTTAAATATTTTAGATACTGTCAAATTCTGTAATGCGTTTTTCTTGTTTGTGAATTTAATAAAAGTGTGTTTAATAAAAAGGTTTTAATACAAAATATAATGAGAGTTTCATTTTTATAGTATTTTTATTTTTTTCAAGATAAATATTTTGTCTGGAATTGAAGATGCCTTTAAATTGTCTTCATCATAATTTGTTTCGTTGTTTCGTCATTTATACCTTTGCATATAATAAATTAATGTTAATATTAGAATCCCTTTTCTGTATATATTCGCTAAAATAAATATTAAACAATTAAATTGAACTTTAAAAATTCGAAACGGTACTTACACTACCATCTATCAGATATTGTCCATATTATTTTGATCGCTTTTCCATATTACCGACTCTAGATTATTTATCTATCTGTAATTTTTATATGTGAGTGTATTCGAGTTTTATAGTGAGTACGGAAAGTATTTTTATTGCTATAACTTATAGTTGAAAGAGATAAAATTTTTATACAATAAGGGATATTCATGTCATATAGAAGCAAATAAAGGAATGAATTTTTAATGAATAGAACTATAATTGAAATTTAGTAAGTAGAGTAATATAAAATTTAAAAGTAAAGAATTTGGAGTAAACATTAATTGATTTGAATTTAGCGGTTTTCAGATTTGCTTCGGAGTTGCAGTTATTCGGGGACGGATGTCACGCTCCCATTTGAATCGATTATCCAACGGCCGATAAAAATTTTAAAAAGCGACATCTTTCGGTGAGTCATGAAAAGCTCTCAAAATTACCGACATGTTGGCTGACTCCAGAACTTCTCTACCCGCGTTTTTGTTCTCTGGCAGCATGCAATAAGTTCCAATTGTAAATAAAATAATTCCTTTATTTTAAGTGATCACAATAAATTTAATTAACGTAAATAATGGCTGAGAATATTCAAGGAACCTTTACTTCAGAAAAAATCTCGAAAATAAGATGGAAACGTGAAGATTTTACAGAAGCTAAATCTTTTCTAACCGGCAGTTGGGATAATCCGGTAAGTACACTGTTAATAGTATTATTAATTAATTAAAACAATTAAATTAAATAATATTATTTGTTTATATTGACAGCATAACCGAGTTTCTTATTGGACTTTTTTAACTGATGAAGAAGAAACATATCCTGCCGTAGTTATGTCATATCCTCTGCTTGGCGATGTTACTGAGCTTCAAGTAAGAAAACATACATAAACATTTAATATTTCTATTTTTACTTTATTTAATAAATTAATAAAATAAATTTTTCATTCCAGTTTATTAATAGAGATTGTGTGGTGGCTTCATCGTCAATAGGATCAGTCGTTTTATTACAAATTGAAGAGAGTCCATTTAATGAATTTAAAGAACTTATGAGTTGGAACAATATCCATCAATTCGAGTAATGAATTCATATTATTTCCATACACATTGATGATTAAACAAGATAATATATGTATTGATAAAATAATAAAAAATTATTTTCCATTACAGTACTGCAGAGAACGCTTCTTGCACTGCTCTGGCAACTTTCAATCAAGATATTGCAACTGTAGGTGAAGATGGAAGAATAAACTTGTTAACAGCCCAACAAAAAAAACCTGTAAGAGTCATAAATGATGCTGACAGCTGCTCATTGGTTTGTATTGACTTTCTTCGTCATAATGAAATTCTTACGAGCAATATCAGAGGACATATGAAACTCTGGGATTTAAGAGATGATTCAAATACTCCAGCAACAACGTTCAAACATCCAGATGAATTAAAAGTACTTTTGTTTTACTTCTATTATATTATACATCACTTCAATAACTGTTTTATGTATCTTAAGTTTAATCAATAAATTTATTTATTCTTAGACAGAAGCGACTGATATCACACATCATCCAACTCAAAGGCATATCGTAGCAGCTGGTGGTGGTGATGGCAGTCTTTCCATTTGGGACTTGCGACAAAATACTCTACCAATATCGCAATTATTAGCTCACTCCCATGCTATTAGTGAAGTAATGTTTCATCCTGATAGACCTGATAATTTGTTTACCTGTTCAATAAATGGTGAATTATGGCATTGGAATAATGTTCAAGGATCTAAACTTAAACCTGGTAAATGTTTTATTTAATTCTTTTTATTCTTTTGAATCAGTAATTCATTAGCCATATAAATTAGATAAATAGCTTGATAATAATAATTATATAGAAAAATTTTTTAATGCAGATGTAGATGGTCATTGGTTAGCAACTCGAGGAATTGATGCGAAAGTGAATATCAATGAATTATGTACACCAATGCACAAACCAATTAATAGTATTGATATTGACAAATCAACTTTGTTATTCGGTTGTGATAACGAAGCCTTATACATTATAAAAAATTTGTTAGTCTGATAATTTAAGCAATCAATGCATCATTAACTAATATAAGTTAGGAATAAAGTTGGGTAACTGACTGATTTTTTTATCAAATAAATAATTTAATACATACATTTTATTTTTAACCTAGAGATTATTTATATGATCAGTAAATGTATTTTATGAGAAAAAAGGTATGATTAAAAATTCCCGCCCTTTATTGATCGCTTTAGTAGTTCCCTCTATAACCTAAAAAACGTGGAATTTATTTTTTTACCCACAGATACAATTAAATCAGAATGTAGTAGTTGAAATAAATTTGATTTGATAAGAGGCGCTAGTGTATTAGACAACAAAAATAATAATAATCAGTATTCAATTGCTGACTCTTGGAGATCCTCTTCACAAAAGAGAAGTTGAGAATTTGTGTCGTTTTGCCATTTTGTGACGCCTCGTGGTGAAGTTTTGTAAACAATTTCGAGGTTTATTAGTTCGTTAAACAACTTAAAACGATGTCAAAACGAAGAATTGAAGTCGCAGATCCATATATTAAACGAAAAAGGTTATTGAATACTTGATTAATAATAATATCATCATATCAACACGTTTCTCTAGTTCTTTTGTAAACTCAAATATTTTTCCCTCTTTATCAATCATTTCTTACCAGCTCATTTATTTTATGGTTCCTCAATGATTTTTACTTTTAGAAATCAACTAATCATCATTTGTCACTTGGTATAAATGATGATAACATGAAAATCGGTATTTTTTGTGCGTTCATTCGCACCAGTGGCTCTCAACTTTGAAATATGTGCAGTGTTTGAATGACAGTAAATAGAGTTTGTAAATAACTTATTGTATATTTTTGCAGAGAAGATGCCAAGCCTGAAATTCCATCATCATCATCAACAGCAACGCCGGTAACACCAGTGACAACTACAGCAAAGACTCCAGGACAAATTAATCCATACACAAAATTACCATTTACTGCAAGATATTATGAATTGTACAAAAAACGGATAACACTGCCGGTCTTTGAATACCGAGCAGATTTTATGCGCCTTCTGAATGAATATCAATGCATAGTATTAGTCGGTGAAACGGGATCTGGAAAGACTACACAGATACCACAATGGTGTGTCGAATATTCGACTCAAGTTGGTTCAAAAAACGTAGCTTGTACCCAGCCAAGAAGGGTAGCCGCAATGTCAGTAGCACAAAGAGTATCTGAAGAGATGGATGTTCAGCTTGGCGAACATGTGGGTTACAGTATACGTTTTGAAGACTGTAGCTCGCCTTATACTGTGTTAAAATACATGACTGACGGTATGTTGTTGAGAGAAGGCATGTCTGACCCAATGCTTGAAGCTTACCAGGTCATTTTATTGGACGAAGCTCACGAGAGAACTTTAGCAACGGACTTACTTATGGGTGTATTGAAAGAAGTAACAAAACAAAGAACTGATCTAAAATTGGTTATCATGAGTGCGACTTTAGATGCTGGAAAATTTCAACAATATTTTGACAACGCACCATTAATGAATGTACCAGGTCGAACTCATCCGGTAGAAATTTTTTATACTCCAGAACCGGAGCGAGATTACCTCGAGGCGGCTATTAGAACTGTTATTCAAATACATATGTGTGAAGACGTGCCTGGAGATCTGCTGCTATTTTTAACTGGTCAAGAGGAAATTGAAGAGGCTTGTAAAAGAATTAAAAGAGAGATGGATAATTTGGGACCAGAAGTTGGAGAACTTAAGTGTATCCCACTATATTCAACTTTACCTCCCAATTTGCAACAGAGAATTTTCGAAGCTGCACCTCCAAATAAACCAAATGGAGCTATTGGACGAAAAGTTGTTGTTTCCACTAATATTGCAGAAACTTCTTTAACTATTGACGGTGTTGTCTTTGTGATTGATCCTGGATTTGCTAAACAAAAAGTATACAATCCAAGAATTCGTGTTGAAAGTCTTTTAGTATCACCAATCAGCAAAGCTTCAGCCCAACAGAGAGCTGGACGAGCTGGAAGAACGAGACCTGGAAAATGTTTTAGACTCTATACAGAAAAAGCGTACAAAAATGAGATGCAAGAGAATACATATCCTGAAATTTTAAGATCCAATCTTGGAAGTGTTGTATTGCAGTTGAAAAAGCTTGGAATTGATGATTTAGTTCATTTTGATTTCATGGATCCACCAGCTCCAGAAACGTTAATGAGGGCATTGGAATTGTTGAATTATTTAGCTGCATTAGATGATGATGGAAATCTAACAGACTTAGGAGCTATTATGGCTGAATTTCCTTTGGATCCTCAACTTGCCAAGATGTTAATTGCTTCTTGCAACCATAATTGCAGTAATGAAATCCTTAGTATCACTGCCATGCTGTCAGGTAAAGTGAAAAATCATTTATATATTTTTATCAATAATAATTATTATTATAAAAGAAAACATACGGAAGTTTAACTAGTAAAATCTCTTGATTATTGATCATTGACATGCTATTAGTCCCGCAGTGTTTTGTAAGACCAAATGAAGCAAAGAAGGCTGCAGATGATGCAAAAATGAAATTTGCTCACATCGATGGTGATCATTTGACCTTACTTAATGTTTATCACGCCTTCAGACAAAGTAAGTTAATTATAAATACTTTTTCATCTATGCTTCATTCAATAATCAATGTAAAAATTTAATTTATACCTCTTTATAGGTTCGGAAGACCCACAGTGGTGTTACGATCATTTTGTAAATTATCGATCTCTAAAAAGTGGTGATAACGTTCGACAACAATTAAGTAGAATTATGGATCGATTTTCATTAAAACGGACATCAACAGAATTTACATCAAAAGATTATTATATAAATATAAGAAAAGCTTTAGTCGATGGATTTTTCATGCAGGTAATTATGATTATTTTATTATCTAATAGAATATGTAATACTTAATCTTTTGGTAATACTACAGTTGAAGTGCCAATTAGTATAGTGCATAATATCTATTAATTATAATTAATCTTTGGATTTAGGTCGCACATTTAGAGAGAACAGGACAATATTTAACGATTAAAGATAATCAAATGGTACAATTACATCCTAGTAGTTGTTTAGATCATAAACCAGAATGGGTCATTTATAACGAGTTTGTACTTACAACTAAAAATTATATCAGAACAGTAACAGACATAAAACGTAAGTTAATTTTCTTTTCTGTAATGGTAACATCTGATGTGTTTATTTCTTGAAATAATTTTTATTATTCAATTACAGCTGAATGGCTTTTAAAAATTGCACCACAATACTATGATCTACAAAATTTCCCCCAATGTGAAGCAAAGAGACAATTGGAAGTAATTCAAGCAAGATTAGAATCTAAACAATATCAGGAAGGATTCTAACTGCTTTTAGGCCTAGATAAGTTCGATAAAAAGGTAATAATGAGTAAGGAAACAACAATGTAATGGTATTGATGAATATTTTTATCCATTATACCGATTAGCCACTTTGGCATTTAATTTGATTGCCTTCAACGTCGAATTAATTGACTTATATAAGTCAACAAATGTTTTTGATAATTCAGTAATCGATTATGTCTGAATACATAATAGAAACAAACTTTTCGAAATAATCAGTGAGAAAGAAAAAATTATTTTTCACATTTGTCACAATGTACAATGAACCATAAAATCAACAATTAAAAAAATTAGAAAATAAAATTTAAAAAAACGTGACTTGACACATTAATAAATTAATTTTTGTATTGGTTATTACGAAAAAAGAATGTGTCAAATTACATTACAATATTTTCGTTGTTCATTCAGAACTTTTTTGAGTATGCTTCAAAAAAAAAACCATTTTCATATTCATTATTTTTAACCATTTAAAAACAAAAATTTTTGCGCACTTTTTATATTTATTAAATTAAATTAGCTATTAAAACTACATCAAATATTTATATTCTTAAATATACACATATTAATGAAGAAGTTATAATTGATTTGACTTTTTAATATTGAATTAATTAATAAAAAAAAAAAACAATTGTTAGATAAAATAGTTTGAAGCATAATGTTGAATGAAAAATTATATGATTTATATTTACTTTTAGTGTAGTATTTACTATTGACTAAATAATCGTGAATACTTTCGTTGCGTAAACTTCATTAAATGTTTGTAAATAAATGGCAAAATCAGAAAAAGAAAATACCAACTATTTTAAAAAGTGGTTAAAGTTGTATCGATTCATTCCAATAAATATACAAAAGTAAATTTTTTTAATTTTATTTATGAAGATGAAAAATTAAATGTTTACGACCAAGTAAGTATAACAAATTAAATCTTGAGAACCACTGAAAATACGAGGTAGGTAAAATTATATTATTTCTACATATCAGCTTATGTATGATATAATAACATGATCATAACTCATAAAACTCCATTTCGGCAGTTATCAAATTTCTCGTATTTAAACAATCAATTTATTATTCTATTAATATATTAATATTATCTATTCATATTTAATTATGATATTGTTCAGTATTCACTAATTATTATATAATTGTTTCAAGATTATTTTAAATGCTATCACTATAATGATACTTGCATATATTTATATAATCACGTTAACTAGTAAAATATTCATTTATTATATTATGAGATGAAACAATAATGTAAAAAATCATATCATGTAAATTCATAATACAGAAATCTCATGAACATAACGATATAATCAATCTTCTCCAGCAGGTATAGCATCTTCCAGCCTTTTTATAAATTTTACCCGTAATTCTGTTATATTATCATTTTTTAGTTGATCCTGAACGAACCAGCTAGAAATTTCCATTTGTACCATCTCACAGGCTCCTCGTAATACTCCAGTAAGTATATTACAATATTTTAAATTAAGACAGTGGTCTGGTAGTTCAACAAACTCTGTTAATGGGTTTGTTTCAAAACATAACGAAAATTCGTCTCCAGCAGTGCTCCAGTTTGTTATCGTTGGAGTAATTCCAAGAAATAATTTAAATCCAGCTTGAATTTTTTCAGCAGTATCACGAAAATCATAACATCGTCCTGATCCAGTTCTTGCTAAAAAATCTTCAATTAAACGAACACCCATATTGTAACCCATTCTTTCCAATTGTTTATTTACATCTTCCACATTTTCATAATCCTTGAGAAGTTGGGCTACAAGAGCTCCATAGGTAAGAGTAAACAATTCAGAGTTCTGTAAAATCAATTGGCAATTGAGCATCAATTATATTTATTATGATAACTAATTAATATTAAGAACTTACTATCTTCTTAGCATCAAGACGAGCACCAGAACGAGACATATTGTCAATTTAAAATATTACAAATATATTTTTATCAATTAAAAACGTCTCTCTCAATATTCTGTTCCAATAAGATTAATTAGTCCCAATTTAAAGTCAATATGTGGTACATATATTTTAGTAAATATTAATTCACTGATTTTTTAACTATCATTGCATCAATAGTAATGTTTATAATTTTATATTGAATAACATCTGACACAACGTGACACTGGTCTGGTTTTCAGCCGCATCTGTTTGATGATATTCTTTTTGCCATGAGTCAATTATGATTATTAGCTGAAAATATTCAGTAACTCTTATTTATTCAGTCAATCACCACAATTTTTCATCTAAAAAACTGAATTATAAAAGTTAAATACTAGAAAAGAAATTAATTATTTGTGACGAAGAAAATGTACATACAATATAAATTTGATTTTTAATTAATGAATTTTTTTTATTAACCAATGAATATATTTTTATATCAGAATAACTTTGATGATTAGTTGGCCTTCAAGTGAATACATAAAAACTACAATCGTAATCACCCACCAGACTCCAAAAAAAATTTTTTTTTGATAACAAAATAACGCTAAGCTATAGTAAATTCCTTTACATACTATAGTATATGTATGCATTTAGTTCTTGCGGTAACCGCAAAGAGAGTGGGGGTCAAGAATAATCATCAATAACAACTCACGTGGATTTAATGTTGTTGAATGTAAATCTCTGAGAGAATATGTTAAGTATATAATTTTAACAATGTTTAATACATTTGATGTTAAGAAAGTGAAAGAAATATTAAAAAAAGAAAATAATTTTATTCAAGATATATTTTCAAAAATGCCTCTACCAGTTGTGAAGCAAGGTAAGAAAATAAAACTTAACCTATATTTATTAATAATGAATTACTTATTTAATATTTGTTTTTGATTTTAGATCCTAAAATAAAAACAGAATCAGGAGTCCAAAAGATTTCAACATTACCAAGGACTAAACCAGTATTTAATTCTGAAGGTCACATGGTGTTTAGTAAATTCGATTTTTCAGAAATCGGTACTAAACACAAGCCCAAAAAGTATAAAAATAAAAAACCAACGAAAATTTTAGAACAATTAAATCAAAAGAAACGAAAATTTAAAGAATTAGAAGAATCTGGAGATAATGAACATGTAAAAACATTAAAAGAAAAAGAATCATGGACAAATGTTATTGCAAAAGCAAATGGAGTAAAAGTATGTTCATTTAAATATTGATTTTCTATTCCTATATGTTCTATATATATTTTTTTGTTTATTTCATTAGGTTAAAGATGATCCGGAATTGTTGAAACGTACAATAAAGCTTGATGAACAGAAAAAAAAGAAAAGTTCAAAAAAATGGGAAGCAAGGATAGCAGCTACAGAGAAAGCTAAAGAAGAAAGACAGAAAAAACGTCAAGAGAACATAATGAAAAGAAAAAAGGAGAAGAAATTAAATAAACTAAAAAAAGCATCGAAAAAAGGTCGAATAATTCCCGGATTTTAGTATTAAGTTTTAATTATAAGATTTCGATCTTTTAGTTGTGAATATGTCAGAGGAGATTGTTTATATTTCTATATTATTTTTTAATCAATTTAATCTCTAATAAAAATATTGAATAAATACAATAGTATCAATTATTAAATAATTCCAATCATGAACAAAATGTCTAATATATTCTTACTATACATTTCACTTAAATATAATAATTATTTACACTGGTTACATAATTAGGCAGCTTTGAAGCTCTTATATCTACTTGTGCTTTTCAATTGTGTATAAAATATTTTCAAGCCATTTGAAATATTACTTTTATAATAATAATAATACTTATTTTTTAATTCATATATTAATGATTTAATAAATTCTTGAAATTGATTAATTTAATTTAAATAAATTAATTTTATCTTAAATTTACTCTTATTAACACTAAGTATTTAATAATAATCTTATTAATTTAAGAACGTTTCTTCATTTAATTGATATCATAATGAAGACCCATGAGCAATTAAAAAGTATTTTTAAGGCGTCGGTGGATTTATTTGATGATCTACATCGTTTATGGGTCAGTAAATTATAGGCAATTCCAAAACGAGAGCACTAATGAAACTATTGCTCTCGTTAGCCTCTTGCTAGGTATCTCCTGGTAGACTGGTCATTGAATTAGCAGTAGTCAACGCCGTCCATAAAGGACTTTGATCTAAGTTTGGTGGTGCCGTCAAAGTCTGTGATCCTCTTGGAGACCTATGGAAGTTCAAAGTTCATTCATGAATTAACAACCTACTATTTATTATTTAATAATTGAAAATCAGTATTAATCTAAATAATGACATGATAATATAATTAAATTATTATCATGATTTCCACAATTATCGTTATAAATATTAAATAATCATAATTAACATAATTTATTCATCATTTAAAATAATACTCTATTTTCTTAAATCTCATTTTCAATTATTTCTGTATTATTATATTGATCCATGGGCTTTAAACTGCTCGACTTTTATTCATTCTCCTATGAGCCACAAGCTGTCGGAAATAGGATTATACAGGATTATTGTACACCTGCTGTACTATTAACTGGTAAATATTGCATTTTATCTTATATTATATCTGCATGTTAAAGTTGATGAAAGGTTCATGATTATTATTTAACTTAAATTCTAAATTATTAAGAGCCCTAAAGACACATACTTTTGAAGAGCAAAATATATGTTATTTACTGACAATTTTGCAGATATCATAGATATAAAAAAATGGTTGATAGTTGTTAGTTTTTAAATAATGAAATACCTGGATGGTACCGGGGCTAATTGCTAGTCGGGACTACTCAATTCCAGACCAGTACTTTGTTCTGGATCCGAACGCTCTTCAACAACTGTATCTAACTCCAATGATGGTAAATTTCGTAAATTACGATCACTCTTAAATGAAACTGCTCTGGGTGTTTTTTCAACTCCAACTATAAGGAAATACTCATTAATCACATTGAATACAATTCTATTTATAACAGTGTATATTGAATGTCTAGGATTTGAGCTCTATTTTCATGGAAACTACGCTAAGAATGATTTTTTTTTCAATAATTCTAGTATATGAAACAGCCTGGGGAATATTCAAGCATATTTTTTTTGATCCGCTTTATTTAAAAAGAGTTTCGTTTTTAGCATGTACAGAGAATTAAAATAGATCAGTTGTAAAAAATATACGTGGATGAAAAATTTTTTAAAAAGATCCGAATAAGATGTAATAGGTGGTGAAAAAAATCCATGGATTTATGTAATCATTATATGCTAAAGCTCGATTGAATTACAGTCAAGCCATAAAACATTTTTGATTTAACATTTATCACAATGACATATCGTTTTTATCATTTATTTGATAAGAATAATTAACTCACCTAATCGATGCACGGGGCTGAAACGTACAAGGTTGAGAGCTCCATGATCTAAATCACAATTTCTCCTCCTTGCACGTTCTCTAGCAAGTTTCGCTCTTCTCCGCAAACAACAAATAACCAAAAGTGCTAATAATGGAAAGCCTAAGATACAGGATACGATGGGAATGATGATACTTTCAGGTGCGACTGTAAAAGAAAATTTTTTTTTTTCAATCAACAAACTATTATTGATAATATTTTACAGAAAACAACTTTTTATTAAAACTCATAAATTTAACTTTATTCTTTTTCATAATTTTTTCGGTGAATGAAAAAAGTTAGCGATGTTGAATATCGATATCAAGGACAGAGAGACTTGCTAATTTTAATAAAAGTAACTCATGCTGTAAATGCTTTGTTTGTGAACTCTTCCTTGCTTTTATATTCATTTCAATTCATAAAAGTAAGCAATAATCGTCAGATGAATCTTTCAGTTTATATTCTAGATAGAAAACATTTACACTTTGTGCAACTGAATCAACGCATAATTATCAGTATTTAAAAAAATACATCTCTAACAGTGTACCCGGTTCATTTAAGATAATTTCATACTTTAAAGTTTTTAATTACTTTAATTATTAAATATGTTTCCGAATCTTTTTATACATTGTTTAATTACATAAAACAGAAATGCTTTGTTGATTGAATATAGTTAGATTAATTATAATCATTATTAACAAATATTTGTCCTCAACATTGTACATTTTTAACTATTTGATTCTCGATTTCATGAGATAATTTACAATAGAATTTTCAGCAAATAACTAAGCTATTTAAACAACAAGAAAATTAATTATGTATATAATTCCGAGTATCATGTTTCTGTTTGATTAATTTTATTATTTTTAAAACAAAGTTGTAAATAGAAAGTTTGTTATCCATTTATTTAGCTACATTCGCCACTTGCAGATTAAGTGGTAGAGTTTCGTACATTATAGTATCTCTCTATTTCTAACTAGACCCTCTATTCATGCGAAGCTTGAAAGCTCTCTCACACTCGTACTTCTCTCATCATCTTTGCTTTTTACTCCTCTCGTCTTCTATTTTTTATTCTCTCAAAATTCCTTTTTTCCTCGACAAGTCTTTCAAAGACGTCCTTACTCAAAGATACTAGAAAAATATGAATACGAAGCTCACGGTCATTTCAACACTTCACTTCTTGAATTTTTGCACTTCATTAATTAACCGTAATTGTCATCATAACTCTTTCTTTTTCTCACACTCCAAGATGATTATGCTTTTTATTATTTTTTATACTGCTCTTAAGAGTATCCAACAATTAAGTGTTCAACTTAATAAATCACTATAATGATATCAAGTCGATAAAATTAATTAATTTACCAGTAGGATAGATAACAATAGGCCTTTTTGATTGTGGAACTGTAGGACTAGTAGGACGTGCTGCACGAACTTCTACCGACATCTTTGATGTTCTGAAAAAAAAAGTATTAGTTGTGATCACGAACAATTGTATAGTGATTTATAATAAATAACAATAAAATTCATACAAACACGATTGAATATAATAAAAAATGAAAAGATAATAAATTGGAACAATTCATCAAAGACTTTTGAATCATCCTTTAATAATGATTTTCCCAATATAAAATCATCAATCAATAATCAATCCAACTGTCATTCAACTAGGGATATTTTGTGTGCTATCTAGCACTATTTCAAGAAAGTTATAAGAATTATCTTCAATAAATAAATGAATGAAATGAGATAAAGTTTGTTATATGTAGTATCCTTGTATGTATTACAGATTAATAGGAAGTATCCCATTTGTAGACCAAGATTATATGTTTTGGCTGTTATTGTTGCAAAGGTCGAGTTCACGGACTCACACCGTCACTCCCAGTTAATTATTCCTTGCGTGACTATTTCAAGGAGATGTTTAGTAAGCACAGTTTTGGCTAAAAAATATTTTCCAATGACCTAAATACAAGTTTAATCATATTGATACTTGAATTTTGAGTTTCTTAGTGTTGAACACTCTCCTAGATCAAGAATTTTTTACTTGAAATTGTTCAAACATTAACTTGAAGTGGAGTTTAAAAAACACATCAACAAGAAATCTCAAGCATGATGCTGAAATATGCAAATGAAGATACTTAAAGGATTCATTTAAATAAAAAATTAATATTTAATTTTGTTCACATTTTCCGTTAAAATAATTACCTGGTATAAAAGTGTGCTGAATAACAAACAATTGAATCGCATCAACTGCATTAAGATCTATAGAAGCATGACAATAGTTGTTTGATACACGTTATGACTAGAAGCAGAAAAGTTCCGTGACTATCAGCGGCTTTTACACACCGCCAAGTACTAACCGTAACCACCACTAACTATACTATACTACCAACCCATCCACTATTTCCACACTGTTCCATTTCTTCGACTCGATAACGACGCTACAAACTTTCGTTTTCCCATCTTTATTATCAAATAAAATCTCCACGCGATAAATTTCCACTTGTCGACACAAAAATACTCATTTAAAAAAATTATACAATTAGATACAACAAGTAAGTCAACATTATCAATGTCAATAATTTACATCAATAATCAATTGTAAGTATCATTCGACTGGAACTTTTTATCTAAAAAAAAAATATTTCATTTTTCAGTGAATCAAAAAGTATGAAATGAAAAAGGTTTCGAATACAAGATAAAACTCAATCGTGTCATTTTAAATGTCATCCTGTTCCTATAGATACCTCTTCCTATAGATATTCTAAAGTAATCGGATATTCCCTCTAAATTGCAACCGGAAACTTGAACCTTCCACAATTCCTTGCACACTCTTTTCAATATGTTCACGTTAACCATTTTACCTCTTTGTTTTCGATGTTTGTCAGTTTGATTTTTTTTTATATTATGTTTGTTTTAATATCAGAGGAAGAAAAATAACAGGATGTTTATGAAAGTCTGAAAAATTGGCATGCTTCCACATCATCATGGTTATGCATATAAACGTATTAATAATAAATTAATTATAGGTTAGTTTTTTTTTGTTGTGCGTTCAAACATTGGAATTAAAAATTAAAAATTATCTTCATGTTTCAGGGTTTTAAAAGTCCTATTAACGTGGAATCGAGACTCAAATACGTCCTAAGAAATGAAAGAGAACAATATATGATGTCCTAAGGGACGTAGTATCTTTTCCCACCTTCTTACGTCGTGATCATTTATTATATTATCCTTGAAAATAAATTTATGTGTCTTTAGCTTTCAAATAGAAAAACTTTTACTTTATATTTGGTTTTTTATTCCATAAAAACTACTTACAAAGTTCCATCAAAGAGTTTTGATCTGAAGATATGTATACGACTGATACAGGAATGTTTATCTTTTGATATGTTTCTTTTTTTGTTTGTACTTGAGCCACATGAAAGCTCAAGCCACGTGAAATTAATTTATTTGTCTATAGAGAGACAGAAAATATGAAACGATTCATGTAAGTTTCCGACATATTTTTATTTTTCAAATATTTCTTTTTCTTTTGCATGCATAACAGAATTTAATTACAGATTTGTTAAAATTATTTTTATACATTTTGCAGATTAAATACAACTTTTAAGTGGATATCTAGTTAATGATTTGAAGATTACATTGAAGTACGATGGAGAATTTAAATTGGTGTATGTTAGTAACATTTCAATATTCATGGCTGACACAACATATTTTTTACTACTTTTTACCTCTTATTTTCCTACACTATTTCATCAATTTCTCAAATACTTGAAAGAATTTTCCTACACATTTTCAACATTCAAGAAAAAAGTTTTCTTCTTAACATATTACTTACCAGGAGATAGATAATTCCACCAAGTAACTATTTTCAACAAATAAAATACGTCGCTATTTGTTTATCAAGTTGACACAATACTTTTTCACTTAAATTAATTGTCTTACATTAAAATTCTTCTAACAGTTTAAATACATAATAGTATTAATTTTCTCTAATTACTTGAATTAAATTAAAAACAACTAAACCAAAGAAGATTTTTATTTAGTTACTTCATAAATTAATTCATATCCGTTGCAGTTGTTCATGTTTATTTGTATTATGTGCAATTTTGAATTAGAGAACTTGTCCAATTTGCATTCAGTTGAAGTTAAGATTATCATAGGATCCGGATTTCGACACTAGCACATAAAATCTGGCAAGAAGCCAAGAAATATCACTGGAAGCTTTCAGTTTCCCGTTGACTTTAGCCTATAAATTTTCCTATGTCCTGAATTACCTCAGATACCTTATCACTGACGACTAGTTTTCTCAGATAGAAATTCCTTCCGGAGTTATTAAATTATTTCTTTTTTTTATCATTAATAGAAAAATTGACAATTAACTGATGATTTATCATCATTAATTTTTGATTTTACACTGCAGAAAATAATTGGAGTAATTTATATAAAAGGTCTTTAATCGTAACCTCGTGTAGCAAGTGAATAAATATAAATAAGACAAATTGCTGTTATTGCCTTGACGGCACTCGGCCGACTGACGTGAACTGTGATTGCACCTTTCGGGAATAAGAGAGGGGTAAATTTTCGAGTACAGATACTGCGCAAACTCTTTCAGCATTTCATCGGTCATACACATTCAGTACACATATTGCACATGTATATAAAAAACGTGTGCGTATTCATACACGTATTCTGATTTTTTTGTTTTATTTAGTTCAGAACTTTCATCCTTATTAAAATGAAACAAATTCTTTTAAAGCAAATAACTAGCCAGTCAATCACTCATTTAATAAAATTCTTTAAATTTTCAAATTAAAAAATGATGGTAAAGTTAACTTTTTATATTAAAAAAAAATAAACTATTTTTCAATTCAATTAACCATTAATAAAACGTTATTCCATTTTCTATCGTTTATTCATTTGAATATACATAATGAAAATTGAACGTGCTAATTTATACATAATCTTATATCATTTTTTTATATATATATATAAGAGTTGATTACAAAAAAAAATTTTCCTACCACTTTATCTTCTAGAATTTTAATAGACACTTTCGTTATTAAATTTTCCAGTTAATTAAAGCCTTTCAGGCAGCTCAATAATTTATTAAATAATTCCATCATTGATTTATAAATGGTTTTTTTCCTTGCTGTCATAATAGTAAATAGAAATGACTTTAGTTTGATACATTTGAGATGTTATTGAGTGACCTTTTTATCGAGATTGACTTTCGATTCGACCCCATTTTCACTCGTAAAGAACACAAGCATTTGACATTTTTTCTTCTCACTCCATTATTTTTTTTTTTTTTACTTTTATTTTGTCCCTTGTGACCAGCGTTATCGGCACAGAAGAGGAACGATCGATGAAAAAGCTTTTCCCTACAGTTTGTGGTTCTTTCCAGGATTTACCGCATACGATCACTTGAAAGTCGAAGATGGAAAATTTGAACTTGTTCAATTCAATTAAACCAAGTCATCTAGAAAGAATACCTTTCATTAATAATCCTAGATGAAAAGACTAATTGACTGTGATAATTTTCACTTAACTGGTGATCACTATTTTTTAATACGCTTAAATTTTTCATTAACGATAAGCTAAGTAAAATTTAATTGTCCTCGAAGGAGTTTGATTGAAATCTATTATAATCATACATAATGTACAAATATTCAGATAAACGTGTTAACAGGCTTGCCGAACAGACACTTCCATAACTACACATGTATTACAAACTTGTCTATCAAACTTGATAATATTGTTAATATTTAACAAAGATAATAAGCAATAATACAATATCAATTACAATAGAATTTTAAAACAAATTTTTACGAAATTATTTATAAAATAGTAAATAAGATTTTTGATCGATTTTGAAGAAAAAAAATTCTTTATTGATGAAGTTGACTGCATATAAAGGTCAAGAGGTTCTCAATAATTTATTTACGGAAGTTAATGCACAATAAAATTTCCGTAGTGATCTCACGAATCAAAATGATTCGTTTATATTTATGTTTCTTTTTTATTTATTAGTAATACAGGTACAAACATTTATATTACATGTGTTTAAAAAAAATACACTTTATATCAATCAACAATTTTTTTCCTTTCACTTCATCCTTATTTTGATTTTTAACCATTTCTATTTTCTTTTCACCTCGGTGTTCTTTTATTCGAAGCAAATGCAATTTTTAAAAGGTTCACAACTGGTGCTTCAAAAGCTATTGAAATGCAGAATGACATTAGGTATGACGCAACCAAGTTTCCAAAATAAACAATCAGCTGTGAAAGATGAATTTAATTATAATTATTGGCATGATGTAAGAAAAGTATTTAATTAATTTAAACAATGTGTCTGTGCTTACAACAACCCCTTGGTGAAGATGCAGTGGACCATCCATCTGGGTAACTGTAATCATCATAATAACTGGATGAACTAGGTAAGCACAATATGTAAGTCTAGAGAGTGGGTAGAGTATCCTGAGAGACAAGAGGCTATTGATTATGGGAGCAGCTCCGGTACAACATTGTACAACAATAAATGCTACGGCTATAGTCCAAGCTGTGTGACCAAGTGCCGCGTAAAATGAGCTCATTGTCACTGTCAAGTTAGCGGGATATAAGCCGTAAACTACTACTAGCATTATTCCACTGGAAACAATCCAGCCTATCAATTTAAACCACTGTAAACAATTATCATCAAGTTAATTATCAATAAGACATGAGATATGCAATCAAGTTTAATTGATATAATGAATTAATTGTTACTTACTGCTGGTGTATGAAGTTCAGAATTAGTTTTAAATAGCATCCATCCAGTTATGGTTCCAACAAAGTAAGGACCTGCTCTCAGCCATGGTTTGTCATATAATTCATCGAATAATGCAAATGGTTCTTGAATTCTGTGAAAATTTATTTCAATTGTTGATGACGTCAATCTTCAAGAATATTTATATTATACTTATATCTATCTATCCATATAATATAATATACAAGCTACTAAAGTGCTGACAGAATAAATTTATTCTCTCGATCAAATAATAAATGGAAATGTTTTACGATCAAAAACCTATTTATTCTTCTCTGCATAAAGTTTTCATAGCACACGGAATAATAAATTATTTTAAACAATATTTTTTTCTGTTTGGTTATCATTATTTCCGTCAATTCAGTAGGAAAAAAAAGTAGATTAAGTGTAACTAGTTGTATTTAAATGGAATAAAGAAAGAATAAAAATTTTCTTTTTTATTTTTACGTTTGTTCTATTGTAATAATCATAAAATAGGGTGATGAAATGCTCCATAAAAACTCATACGAGAAGTAGTTTTATGGTTCATTTCTTCTTGCACGTGTTAATTTTACCAAAAATAACATGAAGAAGCAAAAATTCTACTCTACTAATACTGTCATAAATTTTATTTCAGTATCTAGCAGTTAGATGGATTATATTTTTTTTAGATAAAAATTTTATGTCACATACATTTGTTTTGTTCATACACATCAGACAAATTAAAATGAAAAATTTTTACAAGTTACTACAATGTTTCATATGTTGTTATTCAATATTTACTGTAATAAATAAACTTTGTCAAGAGGATGGTATTTATTGTTATTTTTCTCATGTAGAAGGAAAATATTTTCAATTTTTTAAATAAAACAATAAGTACAATGAAGGGGAAACATGCGGTTCTATAAATTTTTCCTTCATGAACATATACATAATAAGAAAGATGATCCATTTTTTCTCTAAAAATAAAACTTACCTTGCTATATAGTCGTTACTGTATGCTATAGAAAAGGTTGTCAACCAAGAGGAAACAATTAGCAAAAAAACAGCTATAGCAACGGCCTTGAAGTACTTGACAGAGAGCAAAAGTAGTAGGATTCCAAGAACATAGAATTGAGTGTCGTTTGCCATGTACCAGCTCCACAGCATGCACTGAAAAGTTGCTTTATCGTCAAGTTTTACATCAAAGAAGTGGACATTTAGCAAAGTAGATTAAAAAATATTTTCTTAAGTGTTATAAATATTTTTTTTTTTCTATGCTGTTGATTGCAATTTCAACATCAATCTAAGACACTAGTCGTCCTTCAAATCATTTGAAATAACCAATCGCTAAAGTAATTTCTCTTCTCTTGCAATCAGCTGAGGTTGCACCGCGTACGATAGAATTAATTATTGGAAATCAATTGAAACGCGGTCACCTCTCAGTTTTGGCGCATTGATGACACATGTGATGTGTGCTCTATATTCATCTCGTATTTAATTGAAGAAAATTCATGCGGTTTATAATCTAATTTTGATGAAATTGTTACTTAATAGAATGATTAAATCAAAGAAGGAAGCTCTTACCATTTCTGTACGAGGATACAATGAATTCAAATATAAAGCATTTCGCCACCAAAATTTCTCACATGTAATGTGATCAATAATTACAGGTGAAAACACTGTTGTTGCTTGTGCTTGTTTTATTGATATTTCATTTATTCCCAACACGAATAAATAAGCTGGTGTCAATCTTGATTGTATTTAACATGAAATTAAATCCATATTATTATTTACATTTTGGTTTCAATATTTTTTTTTTATGAATTATTTATAGAAATAATTATTAGATTAAAAACAATTACTTTACCGGATGAATCTATAAAGAATCATGATAATAAATTTTGATGCACTAGATTGGAAAAAATTCTTCTTGTCACTCGGTATTAATCCCATTGAGCGATAAAATAAAATTGTAACTAGAAGTCCACTGAAAAATTCATATTACATTTTAAAAAAAAATTATATTGTGATAAAAGCTTTTTGCTAGAAAAAAAAAATCAAGTTAAATTTTTTTTTTTGAAAAGAATTTTTGAAGTGATTTTAAAATAAATGCATGAGTAGCTAATAGTTAAAAAATAAAAAAATATAAATGGTTATGTAAAAAAATAAACATTACCTAATGAAGAAAAAAGTATCAACAGAAAAGGTGGCATTGCTAATAGTTTGGAACATGAAATTCCTCTCAGTGACCGTGCGTAGGGTCTTGTTCTCTGGGACACAGAAAGAGAAAGGTGGAATGTCAAGTGAAAGTTAGTTTAAAGATTTTTTGCAGACTACACTTGATGTCAGGAAGATGTTTTCAATGGAAAAAATCAAAAGAAAAAAAAAATACTCGATAAGAGTCATTAATTACCTGCAATAGAGAATACTTGAAGATAAGTGTGAACCATTACCACCCAACCTAGAGATAATACTCGAAGACCATGAAGACATGTCAAACTGTCACGAGCTGCTGGCTCAGTGCTAATTATTTTAGATCCATTTGTAATCGGACTAAAAGATAAAAGACACTTTATCCAAAACCCTAAAGCACATAAATTATTTTTCATAAGAATTTTACTTGATTATGATAGAAGATTAAAATAAATTTTGATTATTGATGATGATGAGAAATGATAACCTTTCTCTCGAGGCTTCTCGTGAATCGACTGATCTTCTAAATGCCTCTTATTCTTTCCAGCTTTTTCAATCAAATCCTTATCATTATCTTGAATTATCGTTATACCTTTATCTTCTGGAAAATTTCTATTCACATATGTGCTACTTTTTTCATTGTTATTAATTCCATGTGATGTCGACTCTACATCTGGATCAATAGTCAGTTGTCGATAGTCATAAATACTTGCTATTACCATCAATAATATGATAATACTTCCTATGCCTCTGGAATATTTTTAAAATGCATTATTACTATATTTGAAAATTTCATTTCTATAAAATATTAATGTGAAATGTTTTCGCTATTACATCATCACATTAAATTTATCTCTTAATCTATATTCTACAAATCTAATAAAAAGAGTTAGAGTTTAACTTCTTTACTCAATCTCACAATCAATTTATTAAAAGTATAAATTTAAAGTCAGAAAATAAATTTATTTACATGAATGCATAAATCACAGAATAAAAAAAAAACATGCAATTACGTATTCAATTGAATAAATGTGTTAGTTTAACGAGAACGATAATAGTCCTAGAATACTGATTTAACTTTCAATTCTACAAGTATCTCGAAACGTGTTGTGGATCGCATAGTTTACGTCGTCTAACAATAATAATCCTCCAGATATGCTGTTATATTGTAAATCGATTTGAATCTGTTATATGTGGATTTGCTTCTCCACATAACTGAAAACTTGTCCATTCACAATAACCACCTCTCAATACGTTTTTCAAACATATCTTTTTTTCTTGTTTTATTGAATATTGATTATTGGAAACATTGACAAATCATATCATAAATTCGCTATTTTATTCAACTAATTTAATATTTAAAAAAAAAAAAACAAATATTCTGCTGAGAAATGTATATATAAAAAGTTACTTCCCCTAGAATATTTTATTTTAATTTCATTTTAGTCTATGCATTCGCCATAAATAGATATTAACAGACTTTATTTTGTCGCCATTACTTGAGTGATGGACGAGTATGTATCTATGGAATGTACGCGATAACGGTACGACTTTCACGAGAGTACCCAGTTTAATGCTTTCTATGTGTTACATAACATCAATATATGAGTAAAATTCATCCAAGTACTTTAATTTCACTCTCGAATGATAGAGAAGATTTTTTTGTGAAACAAAAAGCCAATTTCATCACGGTATCTACCTGCATAAATAAAAATTCCAGTTGTTTGAGTTAATTCTTTTTTTGTTTTAAGAATGTAATTAGCATTTATATTCATTACGAAAACTCATTTTTCTCGAGTATGAAATAATTATCTTATGCAATTATTGATCACTTGACAATCTTCGATAACGTATAAACCTGTATAGTATTTTCTCACGACACTTAAATGTTTTAGAAAAGTAATAATTATTGATTGAAACATTGAACAAAAAAAAAATTATAACAGGTAATGTAATAAATTACATTGATATTAAAAATAGTTAATAATAAAAATGTAATTATTAGTTAATAATTTTATGAAACTTACCCAAGAACATAAAGTTTGGGATCATTCCATACAGAATAGTCACTTGAAGGTACTGGCTTAACAGTCACAATTGTAATTTCTGGACTATTTGACCCGTGAGTTACATTACCTTCTTTTTCAACTCGATCAGCACTAGCTCTCAACATTGATGTCAACGACAATCGATCACATGTACTCGGTAGACAAAGACCTAAAAATACTTGGCGTGTCTACACAAAGTAAAATTGAATAGCATTAAAAAAATTTCATCCGATTATTTTAATGAAGAAATCAACATAGATGCATTAAAGAAACAGTTTGAGTCTGAATCCAGTACTCTATTCTACATTAATATGTATTGAGAAGATAAGAATAAGCATACCCAATCAATAGAAAACCGATTTGTATAGCATTAAGATGCTAGTCTGTTTGCAGCAAAAAAATTAAGTGAATAGATTAGAATGATTGTTATTATTGGACACAAAAATTTTTCAATCACACTCAAACTGTTTTTGTAATGTACAAGTATTGACTTTCTTTATCTAAATCTTACCGAAGGTTCAATGTCAGCTGGAAAGGTTAATCCCATCCTTGCGACATGAAAGTTGACTGGATAAGGGAGAGAACTAACACTTGATGCCATTCTATTCGTTTCACTGTCATGAGTACTGTTGAGCTCTTTGCAAAGGCTACTTGAGCCTAGCCAAAATCCATTGCCAAAGTGAAACTGAGAACTGTATCGTCCACTTGCATCGGACACTGAAATCAAAAGAAAAGCACAAAATTAATTTATTTCATCTAGTTAAAGTCTATTTTAAAAATATACATTTAAATTATTTGCTATTCTCGTTGATTACTTGAAGTCTTTTTGTCTTGAGTAGGTCAGTGAAATTCTTTCTAAAAGAAAGAATAATAATAATACTAATGTAGTTTCCAATTATTGTCAAGGACATTTCAAATGACGAGACTTTAGGGAAATTGTTAGTGATATTAACATGTTCATCGGAGGTTCATTGCCAGTTATGTAAAGTGTAATCACATTAAAGTAGAAAGTGCACATAGGCAGTATGCACCAACTGGCACGGTGGTCGAGATACATTGGCCAACGTTGGTTTTAACGAAACTGAATTTTCTCTTACATTATTACGAAAGTTTATTAACGGTTACCGATTGCATGTGGGCAGGGTAGTATTGTAACTACATGAATATTCTCAGATATCAATTTAAAATATTATTCTTGTATTTATTTTTTTATCTATAATTGAAACGTATCTAAGTGTTGCAAAATAGTACATAATGTACTTCTATTATTATTATTATTATTACATAGAAAAAACTACTGCCATTACTGTAAAAAAAGCGTGTTAAAAATTACGTTGGAATGAAAATCATTGCTGTAAGAGTACTTAATCTTATTGCATACTAAAAATCATATAGCACACAAATAAATTGCAAAATGGTTAAGTCCAATGTCCACAGTAATTAACAAATGGTGCAATGATGACATATCATCAAGCACTAGGTATACATTCAATCATACTTTCAAATATTGGTAAGCAATAATCGAATAGACTTTCGTAATTACTTGCAAAAAATCTTTCACAGTAATTACTTTATTCTAATGTTATTTTAACACAGTCTATGTGCAAATCATCAAGGAATTATCGATTGACTTTCTTTTATTTCTCTTGGGTCTTAACATCGATTATTGCCAAAATCATATTGTGCTTATTTCCATTATTATATAGCCTAGATTAAAAAAGAGAAAGTTTTAATAAATTTTATTTTTAAATGAAAAATCAAAAAGTAATAAACTTACTTTGTGCTGCCCATAAGTCACCATTTTTTAATCCATTTAAAAATAATTCCATGTCATGTTGACAGTTTTTGTTCAACTTTCCTGGAACTCGCGTCCACCTGAGAGGATCATAGAGGTCAGACAACCACTGAATACTGTTAGCATTTTTTTCCAATTTATCTTTCATAAAGTCAACATCTAAATCTCTAGGAGCTTCTTCTTGTTTTGCTACACTCTTCAGATAATTCCTCCAATCAAGTTCAGGATTATTCTTACTAAAAGCTATTAATCGTTCTTTAGGTATGTTCTCATTTAATTCATCACTTGAACTATTAGTCACTTTTGAAGATGATGGAGGAGTGGTTGATTTTGGTTTAATACTTAATCGTAGGATATTCGATTCATTTTTTGTAGCAGATAAACCAACAACACTTGTAACAAAGATAATCCATACAAGAGACTTTTTTATTGACATAATTACTCTTATTAAAAAAAAAATTAATATTTTCTAAATGACTCTTTTGAATTGCTTTTCACTAGCCAAATATTGCTTGAAATAATTGTAAAATATAAACACTTTTTTCGGACATTTTATTTGAAAATAAACAATCAAAAATATTATACAACTGTTTTTTTTTTTGTAGATAAACAAAAATTGGTCGATTCAATTGATCCAACTCAAATATTTGAACGAACACACAAGTGCACGTTTATTCACGCACTGAATGAGGCAAAACGGCGGGTCTGTATTTCGTATCGGTAAATCCCTTTCTCCTTGCAATGTACATTTTCTTCTGAAATCGAATGAGAACTGCTACAAGTGATATACCAGGTATACAGAATTGGTTAAATCTGTGCTACCAATCTTAACTCAGTTCAAGCATTTCAATTAAAAAACATTTTGTTGAGTTCAACGGTTTATATTTCATAACCTATATTTTTAATTAGACTGTCTTGTTGATAAATATATCAAATAAACTCCATGACTATTACATATCAAAGGTGAGTGATATTTCAAGAGTTGTTGAGAATAAGGGTGTATAGAACTCTTAGTCATCAGATCTTCTAGATAAATTATGATGCAGATATACATTATTTATTGCATCTATTGATTTTTTTGTCAGACCAACAAATAATAAGACTGTTATGGAATTTCATGAACGATTCGATGCGGCAAAAAATTTTATTTTATTGTATAGGCAATTTCCAAAATAAAATAAATAATGGAAATATCACAAATGGTTCATGTGGATACTCTCTTGTGTCGTCCGATAACATTTGTCACTTTGACAGTTTTTTGGAGATCATATTAATCATTTTCACATGGTTAATTGTTTGGAGAAAATATCCGTGTTTATTCTATCACGATATATATGTCTGTTCGGAAAATTATGTCGATTATTCTTGAATCAAAAAGTAATAAAAAAAACTTTTCAAGCGCCTTATCCATCTTATGTAACATAAAGCTTTCTATACATTGCAATATTAACACGTGCACATTAGATACAACCGGTCCTGAATGTTGAGGAAACAGGATATTGTGATCATAATAAGAGTGCATTTAATTTGTATTAATTTGCGGAAGTTCAAAATAATATTTAAATAAGAAGAAATCTTTTTTTTTTTTATTCGTATGATGGAATTTTTCTTTTTTTAATTATGATTATGGATTGTTTCATAATTATTTAATAACGTAAGTAGATTGTATTTTATAAATTAGCACTTTTTCCATGTATGTGTTTTTTTTTCAAATTCTATGATATAATAATAATGAATTAATGCATGATTCTCTTGGGGAATGTTAGGTGGCATTTGATCACGGAAGGGAAAGTTGTTGATATCGATTTACAAGTTCTGCTTTTTATAATGTAAAAAACCACATACACACATAGAAATGTGCATCTAACTGAATCGATAAAACCATTCATTAAAAGTTTTTTTTTATTTAATTTTTTTCATTATTTTTAATTTTTATTAATTTATTTTGAATTATACTATCTTACTTACTGTCGGTAAAAATTATCAACAATCGGTAATGCACAATTTTCATTATCGACAGAAGATAATTTATAAAATTAAAAAAAATTAATCAAATTGATAAAATTCAACTAATTTGATGTATTTTAACACTTTAAATATATTTTCCATCAGTTTATGTATTTTAGTATGTTTAAATTGTAGTCTGATAGCTGAATTCAAATTTAAAGTGTCATAGTTGTCATTTTGATATACCTGTAAGCTCTTCTAGTTTATTTAACGTTCCCCGAACGGAGTCAGGATGGCCGAGCGGTCTAAGGCGCTGCGTTCAGGTCGCAGTCCACTTCTGTGGGCGTGGGTTCGAATCCCACTTCTGACAATCTTTTGAATTCAGTGGCCATTCTTTTGCTTAAAGATGTGCAAATAATTAAATATTGTCCAATTATAACCAAACCAACCAGTTGATGTGTAAAAAAGTAGGCTGAACACCGAGCAAATCAATTTCCATTCCATTGCTCAACATAAAAGTTGAATGGATATACTTTTGTGTTCTACATATGAATGTAATATTGCTAAAAGCCCGCACCATCTGCCATACGGTGTGTAGCGGTCTTGCATGTTATAATCCAACTTAACACGCTGTCTCTATATATTCTATTAACAACCGGAGACCTACATAATCCGGATAACTGAGCACGCGAGCTAAATCTCGTCTTATATATCAATTTATCTAACAATTTCTTGATTAACATTAATGACACGTTGACTCGATGTTACAAACTACGGATATGATCTGCACACCAGGCGTGCGCGGAAAATTAGAATATCAGACTCTACTCTTGCAATAAAGCACATTGATGGCACAAGCCTTATACTTCCGTGTCTGTAATAATTTATTTTGATTGGTGAAATCACACTTTATCATCTAAGCTCTTAAATCTTGACGTTTTTGCTGCTGTTAAAAATTATGGATTCTTTTTTTCTCTTTTAATACAATATACCGTTGATCAATTGAATCGAAATGAGGTCAGGACTAAGAACTACACGTGGCTTCATGCTCGTCAATTGTCTTCCTTAGATTCTCAGGTATACTATCTATTCACGTCAATACTACGTGTCATCACGATTTCAATAACCATAAAATGACTAAACAACAACAAAATGCCCTCTTTTGTTCCTAAACGTTCATCTATTTTCAGTCGTGAAAACAAACATTCAACTATTCTCTACAATTAATTAATACAAATCATGGAATATAATAGTGGGAAAAATATTTATCATGCTTTATTATAAAACAGATTACTTAGCTCAAACGCCTTCAGTGTAACTTTCATCATAACTAAAAAATTAATAAATATCCACCATTTTCATTGCATGAATTCATCTTTACTGAGTATATATAAACAGACAGAAGCTCACAAAATGAAGATTAATATGAGGTATGATACATAACAGAAACACTTAATTTTATTTAAGCAAAATGATTATTAGTTACTATACTTAACATAATCTAACTTTTGTTTTCAACTTTTTATTAGGAAGTTATTGTAATGGGATCAATTTTTAAACATTTTGAAGCATATAAGAAGATTTAAAAATGAATATAAATTTGTACGTACGTATGTCAGGTTTTTTTTCGTTTTCAATATTTTGAGAACCACCAGAGATATCAACTCTGTAAGAACTTCATTTGAAAGATCAAGGTTTAAAAGATGTTTTCAACAAATTCAGTGCAGTCTTTTTTCTGGAACAAAAAAACAATTGTCAAACAAATGAAGTAAAAGACAATTAAGAATTAACCTTTACTTACTATGATCAAAATTGTTGAAAGATTTGGTCAATATTAATAAAATATTGTTATTAATAATTTCATATAACCTATAAAAATTGCCTATTGATTATAGCAATTTTAATTTGTTATGACCAATTATATAAAATATAGATGGATAAGATTTTGATGAAATTGTCACAAAAAAAAACCCAGATGAAAATATACGGTCATGTAGCCACAAAGTGCATCCAGATGCATTTTTTATTTTTATATCTGTCTGTTCCAGAGTTACCACAAAATATGGCAGAAGCTTCTCGAATATTGAAATAAAATGTACTTTAAACGTCTCTTTGTGTATCGTAATTGCACCGACATTGACTTAACCGTTACTTTTAATATACAATGTCAAAGGTAAACACCAACTCTCCCGCACTGTGACTGAGAAACATTCTTGGTCTTTTTTTGTTCCATTACATTTTCATCAAGTCATGTAAATCAAACCCGAAGTTCTGATACTTTTCATGGCATTTGAAAAAGATTGAAGAGTTATAAATCATGGAATTTACTGTTCAACTGATCGAGTGAGTCTATTCTATGTAGGTTACAAAGCGAAACTTCCGGACTCATAGATCAACTTATCTGAGTCATTCTGTGGAACCGTTCCACCTTACCACTACTTGCTATCCGATCGTTCGTTTCATCTCTAAATAAAATCGTCATTCAAGTCAAGTAACGCAATTATAACAGTGAGCATTACTAACCTGTATTTTTCATTGTCATTTCCGGTTTAATAAGCTATTGACACATACATACCTTCTAGAAATATGAACGCCATGTCTATAAGCGATAATAGGTTATGAAGTGCTTTGGCAAAAATAATCAAAAATTGTATAATTAATTTTCGTAATGTACAACACACATAATAATAGTCTCATCTCAACGAAATAATCGGTTTTAAGTAACGGTATAATTTTAAAAATGTGAATATTTTTGGTGGAAAAAAAATGTACGGTACTAGTACGTTTCAAGGACCATAACGACCTTATTTCTTGGACTATGAATTACCAAATCCAAGTTATATACTTTTTTGATTAGCCTCCGGAACGCAAGTCCCGTAATAATTAGTAAATCAAACATTTTTTTAATCTTGTCACAATTTAACGAAATCATTTTTCTCATAATTTTTTTACAATAATTAATTAATTGTAGCATCTGTTGGTTGCAAAAAAACATATTTATTTCATTATAATATACTTGACATAACAGTAAAATTAACAAGAAACTTTCCCATAGATATATCTATTTATGTATCCACGTATGAATAGTTAACTTTTAGAATAGAAGCCGTTTGTCTATTAATTCATTTAATTACTTCACACACACGCTAATGAATTATTCTTTGAATAATACTTAACTTTTAGTCTCTCATTGTCAAATGTAATTACGTAATTTAATTAATTATCTAATTAATTTATTATGCTTTTCGCTATTTGGGATAATTATTAATAATATTATAAAATCGGTTATTAATAACCCATGCAAAATTTTTTTTTCAACCATAAAAAAAATGTACTTCTTTTTAACTGAATAGTCTGAGTAAAATGTCCGAAGATTATCTCACTTACTGTTGTATGTAATATACAACGAGTAAAAACAGTTACTTCTTAGCACTGTTAAATAGTCTCACGTCACTTTTTTTGCTCTCATTTAAAACATCCAATGAATTAATGACTCATCAAAAAAAAATCTGTATTATTACATCAAGTATTTATTCTTATATACATGTACAGTAATAAAAAATTCATTCAATCTTCATGTCTAACTATAAGACCAACAATGTTGAAAAAAATTTACATTTTATTCATTTTTCAACTAATTGACAGTTTCATCTTATAATATTTTTAGATAATTATAATGAACATCATCCTGCAAGTAAGTATTTGTTTATTATCAAGTAATTCTTATAAAAGAAATCATAAAATTAATTATATATTTTGTTTTTTCAGTGTGTACGTATTTTATTATAATTACTGGTTGATGATCAACGATAAAACTCTGAAGAAAGAAATCCGGTAATTTTTAATAGCTCTAAAATGAAAATAAGAAGAGTGTAGTAAAATTTACTCCAATTGTATTTTTATTATAAAAATTCCAATGTATTATAATCTTTTGGAATGTTGAATAAGAATGCATCATGTTAAATAATGGAATAGACTACAGAAGTTATTGAAATATCAGTAAATTTCTTCTGGAATAGCAAAAATGGTACTGAGAGTCAGTGAATATTTTCTGATTCACTTCAAGAGAATATATTTTATGTAAATTCTCTGAGATTAGTGTGTAAAGTTGTCTTTAATAATATTTCAGCTTGTATATATCAGAAATATGTAAATAGACCACAAACGTTTACTATGTAAAGTATATGTTGTCGTTGGATGAAATCACATGGAATATTTTATTATCGATAGTTTACAATGTTAATTATAAATTGAAACAAGAATTGTTGTATGTATAAGTAAATACAAAATGTTACAGAGTACTGGTACATATATGCTAAATAAAATGCTTTCTTATAAGTTATATAACCCTAAGGGGCAGTTCTACAGTTGGTTGTCGATGTTTTCTAACCACGGCGTAGTCTAATAAATCTCGTGTAAATGCTCCAAGGGATTGCTTTTACAAATGTTTCTCAGTTGAAACATTGAACTTAAAGATAAAACCAGGAGAAATAGTTATCAGTTAATCAAGAACAAATGAATCAAGTGTGTCATTCAGGACAATGCCTATGCATTCCATGATTTTTTTCAATTGAAGTCAAGCGACACGAGTGAATTCTTGGGACTTTGCGGTTGAGAGGAGGAGTACCAAAGCAGGAAGATTCTTCTGCATAGCTCGTTGGTCACGTCCAATGTTAGAGGGGAAGAGGTAAAAGCAACCAAGGGAGCAATCAGCTCCAGTTAACGTTTCCTAGACGCAGTTTATCTGCGTATGCAAATTCAACTTGGACTTTCTTGGCATCTCCACTCTTCACTTATTTCTTTTTATCCTTATTATTCGTCTTCCTTTCAAACAACTTCTACATCTACGATACTGCGTATAACGACTCACCCGACTAGTGCGTATATGCATACTTCAATCTTTTTTATTTTATTTCATTATCATTATTCCTCCAACTTCTTCCTTCTCTCTTCTCACGCTGAGAACATGTCATCAACGCACTAAGATTGCATTTACGAATGGTAATTTTAGTGTATATCTTTAATATTCCAGTATGTAACTGTCACATTATTCTGAATAATTAAATATCTAATTTAAGAAGACAACTTTTCGAAATAAGATATATATTCTATCAGACAATTTATGATTATGTTCAAAAATAGCATCACTACATGTTGAGTTCATTTATAAATTCAAAATAAATCATTTTAATAATTATATTTAGGGGCTCAATACATGAACGATAATTACTTTTTTTTCATTTACTTCAACAATCAGTATTTCTTCTTGAAAAGTATCTGACACAAATCATATAGAAGTATGATGACTAAATTGTCAGTTCTATGCAACTAAATAACTGTAATAATCTAAGACATAATATAACATTTAACGAGTTGAAATTTTTTTATTTTCAAGTAACTGCAAAAATTGAAAATATAAATTATTTATAATGATTAAAATTGTTAAAATTATATGATTATGAAGGTGGAATATATAATCAGTAATACAAGTAAATGCAATGTCTGTTCTAAATCCATAAAATAATATTATAAATTTACCGCTAAAGAATTGATATAATCGTCAATCAGCGAATAAACGTACCGTCAATTGTATTAAAATATATACAATCATGTAATTCGAATGATCTTTTTCTTAAATTAAATGACACGGATCTGATTATAATGAGATAACTTTCTGATAACTGTTCTACTATTTATACAGCTTCTAGAAAATTATTATCATTTAAATGATCAAAATATTCATCATTTCCATCTAAATAATAATTTCAAAAATCATCTAGAGCCTATGAAATTAAATTAAAATTTTTTTACAAATAATTGTTGGATATTTAATTCAAAAATTAATTACAATATAATGAATAATTACAAAAAAAGCTTTTTTTGAATTAAAAACAATGTTTATGGAATAAAATAAAAATTTTAAACAAGTAGGAAAGTTAATTATAGTTAATAGAGAATTAATTGTTAACATAACAATAATTAACTAACCTAAAAATGAATATGAATGAGTATGAGGTATTGAGATAATAGCAAGTATGAAAGTTTTATTTTGTTATTATTACTTTACCTAGTGCCCGAACACGTGATTTTATTAAAAATATATATTATTTTTCTATTCACTTTATGAACAAATAATTTGCATTATACGTGCGTGCATATACCCTCCTTTTGCTGATGCTTATACTGCATATAATAAACTCTCACCCTCGCACATAATTCTAATTAATACCAACGTTCCCTCTCATTTTATATTTTCTTTCTTAATTTTTATCTGCATTCGTGCATCTTCAACATTAACATTAATCCTTTTCTCCATTCACCGGCGCCATGAACTCAAATACAATTTTTTTATACTTTATGTTCCAGAGAAAATTAATAAGATAACCTTATTATATCTCATTTTAGAGCTATTTAAAATATTCAATTTATTTTTATCAATCTATAGCCTTAGCTACTGGAGCATTCAGCTTAATTTCATCAATGATATTTTGTTGCCTAAAAGAAAAAAAAAAAATTGACAATTGTTTATTTAATATTTATAAAATATTGTAGTTATGAATGATAATAAAGTTGGTAGAATAACTTATTGGAGAGAATGTGATGGTATAGTGGTTGATGGTAGTAACCTGGAGAGTTGAAAGACTAGCTTAGCACGAACTATATAACTATGATCGCTATAAAGTCTCTTCTGGCTTCTGCAGCACAAGAATCTTCTTTACTTGGACTTGTTGCCGCTTTAGCATCATGTTTGACTATTTTCTTCGCTTCGATACCTACACAAATTGTTGCCTCGGTATCTTAAAAGGGCTGTAAAACACGACTTAGAGCAGATAAATATCTTAAAAGGTTTGGAAAAAATTCCTCAAATTAGTGATAAAATGAAAAAATAACTTAGTAGTTGATTGTTAATTTAGAGGGAATAGTTCAATGTACGGGTTCGACGTTCATGTAATGACCACACGGCGCCATTACAAGTGATTCAAGTCGCGCACGAACTCTGTAAATGCACTTATACTATAGTCACGAATCAAGACCAAATTATGGGTCTCGTGTGTAATGAAATAAAATTTCGTGGGAATGTGACTTGTTAAAAATATTTCAATAATGTCACATGCTGTCGTTCATGATGATAGAAAGCAAACATACATCAAATTATTTACAGTTTTATCACGTTGATATGTATTCCTAACCAAAGCTATCATGACAACATATGTGTTTAACTAATCTAAAAAGTACAGTATCATTTTTCTATTCCTCTTGATTCGAATTATATTGATATACATTTTTTATATGTTTGTTTCTTTTTTATAGATGTATTTTAATTTAGTAATTTGACCATGAGATGACAACAAAAAATTGTATGGTGAAGCGCAACGGATCTGGAATGGAGATAGAAGAATAATCGGAATAAATTCACCGTGAAAAGCCACGTCTTGATACTTCTTCTTCTTGTTATATTCTTCTCTTTTTCTTCGTTACCTTTCAGGATTCTTCTTCAATGTAAACCACAATAATACACAATATAATCTATCTTCAGTCATCAGAATACGATTTCTGAAATGAAAAATGAAATATTATTTTCAATTTATCATAAATAACACGTGCTATTGAAATATATATATATATTTCCGGATCAATAATAAATTAAAATTATCAACCGGATCTTGAATCAGTTAAAAATAATGATCTTTCGATTTTGTGAATGTAAAAAAAGTTTGACTGTATTATTTTACGGAAGATCGGATTTCATTGCATAACTAAATCTATATATTTTATTATTTCAATGACTCAATCAAAACGGAATAGTTTAATTTTTATCTATTATAAGATAAAAATAATAAAGATGTGCATTTGATTATGGGTTTCTAGTTTGTCAACGGGATTGTCTGCTGTGTACTTGTGTGGTTACGCTCAGTGAGCATTGACTAAGGTAAAGCGATGACGAGGTAAAGATCCAAGCCAAGAGACAAGTTATACTTACCTAACATAAATGCTCTTGATGTCCCACCACTTAAACTTATTCCTGATACTCGGTGCAATTTTTTTATAAGACTTTATCACCTCCAGGCCAATGAACTTCTCCAGTACAGGTTCTATCATCATCATCAACATCATCATCATCATCATCATCGTCATTAACAGAGAGAGAAAATATCTCTTATGATCTAAAAACAACTGACCAACGTTTATTATCTTTTTACTTTTTTTTTTTTTTTATTTATATCGTTTTCAATTTTGTCTTTCCAACATTTTCTTTGATCACATTCTGACACTTGGATGCCAATGTATTCCTATTGTTATCATTTCATCTTCAGACCCTTGTGTACATTTACTGTTGTACATTGATAGGTCGGCAACTTTTGAGATTCTAAACCGAAAAATTATCTGATAATATAACTATTAAAAAAAGCTTTATTGTATTTACTTTGATGTTTGAACTTTATTGGAAGAATTTTAGTTTATTACACTTAAAAGATTAAGAAAAATATCATCTCATAAAAATTCCTTGGTAAAATGATTTTAAAAGTTTTTAGTATTTAATTATTTATCTATTGTAAGGAATTTTTGTATATTTAATTAAGTTAATAATTCAATTGTTAAGTGAATTAGTCATGATAATGATGAGGAATGTTGTTGATTGATACATGTTGATAGGAAATGTTGGTTTTCAAGCTAGAATGAATCAAAAATTTTGAGGAAAAAAATGGTACATTGTTTGTAAATAATTAATATAAGAAAAATACTAAAAAAACGGTATAATTTTAATTAAAGCACAATACGGAAGCACAGAGGACACTGGTCACGCTTCATGCCAATTTAACTCGTGTATACGCGCGGCCAACTTTGGAGCAATGTCTTTTTCCATCAACGACAAAGTTCACGACAGAAAAAAATCTTATTCAAATGTATAGTCGTTGAATAAAGAAATAATAGCATTAATTTTATGGAGAAAATTCGCACGGTTTTATAATAATTCTTTTCATAAAAAGGATGCATAAATGAAGTACAAGGTAATGACTTGGATAAGTTAGGTACATCAGGACCCTACTGTGACGAGAAGGAAAAAAAAAAATGACAAAAGTCACTGAGTGAATCCAAGTGAACCCGGATATATAAAAGAGCAGTTGATAATATAAATTTTTTTGACGTAATAACAAATGTTTTTTAAACAATTTAAATTTTGTAAAATAGTATAGTAGGTAGTCTTAGAGAAGTTGAACACGCCATTTTGTTTATCGAGGCTTGAAGTCCGATGTACCGAGACTGGATTGCAGCACTCATGTCTTCGTCTCTTTTATGCTCGAGAGAGCCCTCAGAAAGCTCGACCATGCGTGAACGGTGAACTCGAATCGTTTTATTATTAGCTAACTTGAGAGCATGTCGAAGAATGAAGACGACATGAGATAAGAAAGAAGGAAAGAAAAAGAGAGAGAGGGAGAAAGAGAGAAGTGTATCAGGTACTTGAAGCCTCGTTTCTCTCTTGAACGACCAGTTTATTACGTTTCTTCAGCAGATTTTTTTTCATTTATCAAGGTCGTTGCACTTAAAAGTCAACCTTGAACGACCTTGAGATTATAAGCTTTGAATAATTCAATTAATTTGACACTCAACTATAACTAAAACGTCATCATTATGAATTTTCTATATTATTATTACTTTATAAGGATTTCAAGTTCATTTCATCCTGATGAAGCTTCAAGAATTAATCATGAAGATCGTAAATTATACTAGTGCAGTATAGTGGATATAATAATTGAGATGGTCAATTAAAGTAAGGCTTATTAATTATAATGATTGAATTATTACCAAAGGTTATAACATTCTCATAATAAAATTTTTAGTTCCGCTAAATCATCAAGCTGATATATAATTCTGCTATTAAAAACATTAACAATTTAAAAAAGGGTAGAAGGTCAGACAAGGAAGTGTTTCTGTATCAGAATATCTACTCGTGCTGAATACAATCTCGAAAATATATCTTCTCGTGTTAAAGCACTTTTTTCTTTATCGAGATTACTTCATCTAAAGGTTAATCTTTTATTTATAATCCTGAAAATGATTTTAACACTAATAAACCAGTTGAATAATTTTTCACTTTGATCATCTAACTAAACCCTTAAGTTGAGTGCATTTTTATGATTCTAATATTTACTTTTTAACCTAACCGTTTTTTTCACATTTAAAAAAATGTTTATTATAACCTTAAAATTTTTGTTAAAAAATGTCTATCTTTCCTTAATTTATCTTAGATTATCAGTATTTATTCTAGTCCCTGTGGGATATTTATTACAGGAGTATTCTAATGTCTAGTAGTAGTATAATGACAGATAAAAGAAAAATAAATTCAAGCAATGAAGTTAGATGTAATGTCCATTATAATAGTCAGAAACGTTAAAAAATGAACAAACAAGACATTTTAATGATTTCACTGATTTTACACCTTCTAACTGCTTTTGCATAATTAAATTTAAATGCCTATGCTATTATAACAGTACTCAAGCCATTGTTTCCATGCATTTACTCATATCCTTTAACATATTCTTCTTTCAAAGCAGTGTCTTGTCCACTTAATAAATTATCTTCACCCTCACCGGGTCGAGGTCACAGTCAACTTACCGTTTTCTTCCCTTTCTAACCAGCTAAAACACAAATGGATACATTTATAAGTCTCCTGTACACGTGAGAGATAATCTCATACACAACAGTAAGCGTTTGAGACCATAAACACATGAACGAAATAGTCGGAGTAGCCATACCTAACCTAAGCCAATGTCTCCGGAGCGTGTCGCCATCCCGTTGGTGAACCGCCTTGTCCTGGACCGGTTACATCTTTTATTTCTTCCTTCTCCTCCTACTACTACACTTGATCGTCATTTCCTCATTCTTGGGAACAACTTAAAACATTATCATCTTTCAATGGCACTTGTCAACCCAATTGCTGCAATTCACATATCACTTTGATTAGATTGTTTATTTTTTCAATAAAAAATAAATCTACAATTCATGGCAATACCGCCCTATAAATAGACTTGTTCAACCACTTTGTCTCCCTATGACCTTGATGCTGAATCACCAAAGTTACACTCTGTATCAACTTGATGCAGAAGCTAAATTGCCGAGAAAACGAACCGATTATCGAGTATGTGCTAACCTGTACTTACAAAGTTATTTATAGAACCACATAACGACTATCTTAATGTATAATTAGGGACTCGTTAAATTTTTTTTTTCGTATGATTTCAGAATTATAAAATGACTAATATTGCCTAAAAGCTATTTACATGTTAATTCTCGTGATTTCAGAATACATAAATACTACATATTTTGCGGTTATGGGAAACATCAGTCATTTTTAATTAAAAAGAACAATTTTAAATCTCATTATACAATTGTCATTATAATTTGTCGATGAAATTAATACTTCAACAAAAAAAAACATCAATTTCTTTCTTTGTTTAGTTAATAAACATCAACAGTTATTATAAAACTTTTATCAAGAAAAATTTTATTTACAGTTCATAAAGTTATTAGTAATAAAAAAAATTTTTTTATTACAATGTGTTTGTTGAAAAATATTATAACAAAGTAACTTACCTTCTTTCTATATAACCTTTTGTATCTCGAAAATACTTCAACAATAAAAACAAAATAATATTTGTTAGTAGTTTACTTCGTTCTTGACTACAGAAATGATGTTCTAGGTGGCGAGAGTAATAAGTCCTTGACCGACCCTGAACTTCCAAGAGTTCTTCATCTTGATGGGTGTAAACACGCAACACCGCCAAATGATTACTAATATTTTTATTTTCATAATCTTGATAAGTTTGCTTTAATGAACGTAGTAAATTGAATGTATACAATATATACCTATTATTTTGAAGATTGATAAAGAAAACACACACACTGAATATTGACTGTAATTTAAATGATATTAAAAAATAAAAATAAGCATTGATGAGAAGTAAAAATGATTATAGTTTCAGAGGCAAAGGACACTTGAAGCGTATCAAAATAATACATGGTTAGAACCTATAACAATTAAGTGAACGACAGAGAAAAACAATTGAGTTGAAGGAAGCCATCTCGTGGGGTTTTTACTGGACCATTTTTACTAGTAGTAAGTATCGTTACGGATTATAGCATCCAAAACCAATTGTTGTGTCGATAAGAAAGATGATAAACTCTTTGAAATAAATGAAAAAAATATTTGTTAAGGCCGGAAACCACTTTCTAAAGTACAAATCACTGGAGACTTATTACATTGGCAGTCTTGGACGTTGACAACTAATCATCATGGTTGGTAGTACGTGATTGGCTGGTGCCATATAATAGACCGTGAGACACGTTTCAGAAGACAGAGGAGCCGGCTTCAAGTTGGTGCTTCTCCTTTAACCAGTATCCTCTCTCTGATCATCCATCGTTGCCGACTCCTTGCAAGCAAGATCAACCAATTTCTTTAGAGCGTGATTCTCCGGAGCACTCTCAATAAGATTCTTAGACACCAACTCCAAGATTACCCATAACCTAGAATCCGAAAATCGTGCTTGAAGGATAACTCTCTAACCGTAAACAAAAATTCTTTTTCTTAACAAAGTAGATCAACAACTTTGTAATTTTCTGGGAAAATGTTCTTTTTCGTTACATTTTCATTACTTTGCTGATAGGAAAAGTATTGGGATTTAGTTCAAAAACCAATTTTACTCCGTTTCGATCGATTTTTATCGATATTTTATGCTGATAGTAATAAATGTTTATGCAAATTCTACATCAAGACAAAGTTTATATTACTCATATTCAATAAAAATATGCTCCAGTCAAGAGGATAACAGGTATGTCAAAAACATGGAATACTTACTTGATATATTATTCAACTGAACTAAAAAAAAAAAGTAATTATAACCCAAATCAAGTGAATGGAACTATCTTTTCAGACTCAATAAAAATCTTTAATCTTCGCGGCCATTGCGTTATTTTTTTTTTTGCTTTATTTTAATTTTATCTCGATTTCAATTAAATATAACTGTAACTTTATAGCAAGGAATACATGTCAAATATCTTGAAATAGATGTATTAATAAATCTCATGTTATTTAGAATGTACCGCTTTATATGCATATAGCAAATGAATGTTGATACTGTAAATACTAAATGATGATATTAAATTTACAGAAAAAGAATGAAGAAAAAAAGGTTATTTGACTTTAGAAAAAAGAAATAAGAAAGGGAGATGATGAAGAAGAGTGAGCATGATGCAATTTATGTAAGTGGCGTGACGCTACTGTGATGATTCGCAATAATAAGGGAGAAATAGATAGTTATCAAGATGCGTAGCTCTTCCAGGACAACCTTCCAAGGTCATTTCAAGTACAAGACATGACGAAAGACAAAGAGCTGTACACAGTTGAAAGAGACTAAAAGTGTTTAGCCACACTGCCACAGGCGATGATCATTAAGGTAACTATTATTTATTAGAAAAAGAATGAAAAAAAACACGAAGAGTGTATATTTCTAGGGGCGTTTAACCTAGAGGCTAGCAGAGAAAATGCAGCCACTAATGATGAAGCGCAAGTAATAACAATAGTCATCACGCAGAAGGCAACGATAGCATCAGGGTTGTTACCCTCAACCTTACACTATTGTCAAATCAATTTATCCAACTCACGACTGTAAAATAAACAAAATACCTGATAAAGTGAGGTAAGTTTAACTGGTGTTTCCAACATTTCTACCAATCACATTCCACTTGAACAATCTTAACATGATATATATGGTAGTTTCACAGTTCAATGATTTCCCAAACGTTATTAGCCTTTGGTAGCATTGAACTTGATGTCCATGAAATGTTACAGCATACAACCTTGCAATAACAGTTGTTAGATGATTTTTAATAGCGTCATTTGCTTCCTCATCTCAAGAGCTATGTTTCATTAAGGTAATTTTTCTTTACTTTTCAGGAACATCTTCAAGATTCTATGGATCCTTTTTGCATTATCATCATTGGAATTGAAAGTTGAGAAAAAAAAAGGGAAATGCCATGGAAAATGATTTCCTAATTATAAAGGAGTAAGAATCTGGATTGGAATGGATAAAAGGAGGGAAAAATAGATAAACTAGCTAAAGAAAAGAGTAAAGAAGGAGAGGAAGAAGTGTAGTACCGCTACTTGGCCGTCCAATCCCTCGTGCTCCTCCACAAGAACCAACGAATCCCTCGTAGTCTTTGGATCCAACTCGTCCTGCCTACTGAGACCACCTTGGTTTATAAAGACAAGCCTCGTAGCCGTGACCAAGACAGAGCCGTACCAACTGTCGAGCCATCAGGAGGTTCCTTCAAGGTACCGGCTAGTGTTCGGATATCGGAGTGATTATTGATAATAATAATATTATTATTAAATATTTAAATAATATACTGAGTGACTTGTGATTTTATTCTACGTGATCATTGTGACTATTATCAAGGTATGTGTGGCTATATGGTGGAACTAACAAAACTATCAAGTATCGCAAAATAGTCATATATTATAAATAATTTTAAAAAATTATTTTCCACCATTGTGATAGTAATTATGTGTTGGAAAATGGTTTTTTTGCGTAATTCAAATCAACGCGACCTGCCTCACAGTATCTATTGCAAGAGAAGGATCTTAGGCGCCGGTTGGCCGTTGACCCTAGTCCCTCGCTCTTCTTCTACCCCCTCACTAGACCCTGATCGAGAAGCCACGACGTTTTAACAAATACTAGCGCACTCAACTAAGAAACTCACTCACACGCGCTTCCGTTCTCGCCTTTAATCGTCCCACGAACGTGACTTCTCACATGCCTACAATATAACCTGCTAAGTCTTAATGTTACAAGAGGTCGTAGGAAATTTCTCGAGGGTGGACCTTGGTATCTTCTTCACCAGGAAGTTAATTTCCTCAACCATTACTTCTTGTCTCCGGTGAACAGTAAAAATGCATCAGACAGACGTAGATGTTAAATCGTATTCTCTTCAACTTATCTTCACAGACTTTTTTTATTTTTATTTTCTACATATTATTATCAGTAAATTATCAAATGGGGTTCTGGAACCCGTATTCTATTATCATAAATGTGTCGCAAACAATAAAAGAAGATTAAAAAAAAATTTTGCCTGATGAGAGTAAAGCATATAAAAACAAGACAGAATAATGAACTTGATTGGTTTGAGATTCACTCTCATACGTGACTTGTGAAATAACGGTAGAACACGTTGCCGAGAAAGAATTTGAGGTAAGGCGTGGGTGTAAAGATGTCATTGTTTCACGTTTAAACACGTTGACACCATTTTTTACTCCATTTCCTACCGCAATTGAATAGAAACATTTAAAGTCACTAATGAAAGCATGTAAGGACATCATTCAACAATAAACTCCTGTTATAAAAAAAGTTATGTCACGCAATATATATTTAAAGAGAAAAAAAAACTCATCAACTGTGTTGCCTGCCATTCAGTAAAATCGCCATAAATGATGTGAAGTTCACATTGAGCAAAACTTTCTGTTGAATGTAAATAATATGAACGAGATGAACAGTTATCTAATAATAATTTCAACTACCGTTGGATAGATATCTGAGGATAAATATCTCTATAAGATATAATAAATTACATTATTTTATCTAGTTAACATCGTACAACTTTTCTTATATAATTTTTATTCCATCAGAAAAATACTTAACCACTTTATCAGATGATGCTGATATTTATCTTAATATTTAAGTATCAAACCAGGTATTTGGTTCATCAGAACATTTTGTAACATAAGCCCGAGCGAGTCAGACAAGTTTCAAGTGAGATAAAGTAGGAAGAAAAGAGTTTGTGGACCGCACAACGGTAACTGGCTCGGCATTGCGTTCCAACACCGTTACACTTATGGTCTTCTTCGTCTTTTTCTTAAAAGACCACGATGTGCATAAAATCTGTTTGGACCTAGTCATCAGCTTATTGCCTATAAAACTTCATAGATCCTCTTTTCTCAATACTTTATTGATATTTCTGACAAACAACTAATAATAAAATCTTTTTAATGCACTTATTCCTTTTTTTTCAAACACAAATAGGTGTTATTAAATACTGTGTAAAATCACTAAAGTATTTCTGAAATGCGGAAGGATACTTGTACTTAAATAGTTTTTTAGTTCTACACCTCAGACCGTTATAACTAAAAGAAACATGATATCATAATTTTAAACCTATCATTTGCCATATAATTTTAATTATTAGCAAAATTCAGTTCTATTTTAAGTATCTGATTGGAGTAACTTATCTTCTTATTTTCAATTAATTAATTAATTAATTTTTTTCCAAATAATAACAATCAATATTTTTTTCTAGTATTATTTATCCATTGATATAATCAGTTAATATTTAAACAGGTGATTGTCCTAGTTGATATTCAACGTATATGTTTTAACTTGAACCAACGGTTTAGCGGTTAAACTCAAGTCAGAGTGTGGGTTCTGGTTTCAACGAGAAAAGAGTTATTTCTACCACGCGACACCGTTACGCAGTCCAGGATTAAAAACTTATAGTTTCTTCTCAAGTATCTAAAACTCTTCAGCATCGATAAAATGAGTTTTAAGAAAAGAGGGAAAAAAAACCTTGATAAATATTGTATTTACTCAATTCTTTGTAGGTACAATAAAAGTACTAAAAAGGAAAATAGTTTCAAGCTTTACGAGTTCTCTGGATGATGTTGACGATCTTCAATTATTTCCAAGTGTTATCAAAGTATTTTTAGGATCAGGCCACTTACCTTTCAACCTTGAAGACTGCTCATTGCTATGATACATGTAGAATATAGATCGTACGAATAGAGTAATGAAAGAGAAAGCAGAAAAAAAATGTATTTTGATATCAAGTATAGTTGGTGTATTGCAACAAATGTATGCTGGTAGTGTTGATAATTGTATATGTATATACTGAGACTAATATGCCGTTGCCAAGTTAAAGAATGATGAGAAAATAATCTATCTTAAAATCAATCTAACGTTTATCTTGATCTTGATCCTGACTGTAACATCAACGGTGTCCTTGTCGTGTTAAGGCAGATAGTGTCCTTGAGTGTTGTTGAAGCATGTCTTTCAAATGCTCTATTTGCATGTATAGAAGTCTTCAAGTTCTTCCCTAGACGAGCGAAGGGATTGCGGGTATGAGGTCAATGCACTAGGACTCCTACCACCAAGCATACAACCATTATCATATTTCTTTCTTGGTTTCCTCTTAGCTCATCTTAAGTTGCCCTCTCACTATTGCGATTTCCCCTTGCAACCAGAGTCGTTAATTACTTCTAAGATTTATGAAGATCACTCTCTATCATCTAGCATTTATTTTACGTACCTTGTCATCAATATGATCAAAGAAGTTATAAAAAAAATCTTAATTGTCTTCTTTAGTCATTTATCACTTGTATACACTACATCAGGTATGCTTCTATGGATAATGAGACAAAACTGGTTTTCATTGGATAGAAAAAAAAAAAATTACATGAAGCTTAAAGATATTCCTCAAGCTACCTATCCAGTTGCTGATCTTAAATGTGCAACCAACGTAAGAGATTGACTTCCTGCAGACTGGCAAGTCATCAATGTCGACATTTTTCTAGTTTATTTGAGACATGAGATTCTCATATAAAATTACGCTACTTTAACACATGACTTGTTAATACCGGAAGAAGTGCTTTTAATAAAATATACATTTTTTTATCTCTATAAGCTCCCTCTAGCACAATTATTTATTCCACATGTGATTATATTACTAAAAATAAAAAAAATCTTTAACAAGAACCGTTAATTCTTTAATGTTTTTATTGCATTTTACCAACGAGGATAGATGAAAGAAACAAACGGTATCGTAATTATAAGTAATGCTAAAAAACTTATTAATTGTAGTCTTAGAATTAGTACACAGTATTTACGATAGATTAACTTTTCTCATGAGCCAAGTATCACGACTGATGTTCATTAAAAAGAGAAGATAAATAATCGTTTTATTCTTCATTGTAGTGGTATTATTAGTCATTATGTCAATACAATAAAAAAGCTGAAAATATTTTAACTATGAGAAACTATTAGATGGATTTTCTGATTACAAAAGTCTCTCAAATTCCCACGTAACACAATCGATCAACTCAGATAATTATTTTGACTCTATTCAACTGATGGTAATCAACTACTGTCAATAATATAGAATTCATCTTGACCATTTTACGGTCAAAAATGAAAATTAGTTTACATTTAAAAGATTTATCTCCAAACTACATCTACAAAATTTATTTATTCTTTTTGCTGCATATTTTTAATATCATTATTCTTCTTCCTTACAGATGGGCTCGAATACAATTAAACGGCTCGTCATAAAAACAGTATTTTTAGCTGTAATAGCAGAATGTTGGGCTGGAATAGGTAATTACTTGCTATTTTACTGGAAATCAAATTAAAACAAGACAATATTTAGCATAAACTTTGTCTAACCAATTGTTTGTTCATTTTTTTTTATGTAGCAATGATGAACACTTTTGAAAAATTAACAAATTTGGATTACCGTGGCACAATGATCTATAATGCACGTAATTTATCCCTCTACGAGTGTCAGGATTGGTGTCAGAGCAAGCCAGACTGTTTAGCGGCAGCCTTTTCATTTGTTGTGAATCCATTAGCACCTATACAGAATACAGTATGTGAATTATTCAATGAAACATCAGCAACAAATCCTGAAGCAATACCACAAAGAGCAGTCAACAAATACTACATGGTCAAACTACAGCTTCGATCAGGTAAAATAAAAAAAAATTTATTATTTTTTAATACAATTATAAGACAAATAATAAAAAGAATCATCTAATTTACATAAATCTATCATTAGGTTATTCATGAATAGAAGAAGAATATTAAAAAATCATTTGTAAATGTTAGAAACACTCAAAAAAGGGTAGATTACATTTCAGTTTAAAAGCTAAGTTTAAGCTGAACAGGTACGGATTTACAAAAGGTGAAATTTTGCGAAGAGATCGGGTGTGTACTTTCTTAGTAAAATATTTTAAATCAGAGGACAATAGAAAAACGGCTGGTACTTTAGTCCGTGTAATAGACAGGAAACTAAATAGAGGCGTTAAGTTCCAAGCTGACCGACCAGCAGGTTGAAATAGTTATCCAGAAGGTTAGGTGGCCTTACTAAAGAAACACTTAATATCGGTTTTGACAGCATTTGCTGGTGCGATCCCTTGTCCTTCTCCTTTCCAAACATTTTCTCACTTCTGATGTCTATACCTGGTACCAGAAATACATCGTAAAACTAACTTTCAAGTCCCCCATGCACCCCAAGACGTGATTGTTGAAAGACCCCAAGCAACACTGAAGATCTCCGTAACGGGATTGAACCGATCGATTGATCCACCAGTTCGTAGAAGGCTCAACCACCAGTATCTTATCTTCTTATCCTTGAAAATCCGAGAATTCATTAGGCTATGGACTTCTTTCTGTTTCTTTCTAAAATATTTATTCATCAGTAACATCAGTTTTATTATTTTAGATTTCATCATGAGATAATAATCTAACAACAAAATGTAAGAATAGTAATGATTGTTTGATGATACAGAAGGATCATGTAATAGTAGCCTTGACTACATAATTCTTAGGTATCTGATGGATTATTATTTATTGAAAAAGTGTAATAGATAACTTAAATATTTGAATAAGATAATGATAAGTAATTTATTACTTATTATGTATAAATATATATATTTATAAAAGAAAATATTTTTAATGGATACTTTTATTTTCTTATTGATTAAAGAGAATGTTTGCCGACGCCCATGGTCTTTTGAACGTGTACCGAACAAGATGATTCGAGGCCTAGACAACGCCCAAATTTATGCATCAACTAAAGACGCTTGTTTAGCTGCATGTCTCAATGAACGTCGATTTACTTGTCGATCACTTGAATACAATTATATCACACTGCGTTGCTACCTCAGTGATTCTGACAGAAGATCTAGCGGGCAGTATGTCCAATTTATTGATTCTCAAGGAGTAGATTACTTTGAGAATTTATGCTTGAGTAAAGACAGTGCATGTAAAGCTAATCGTAACTTCATGCTTCCGAGAATTGGAGTGGCTAATGACAAAGTTGCTCAATATGTTGGGCTTCAATATTACGTTGACAAAGAACTTCAAGTTGCAGCAGAACTTAATTGTAGATTAGCTTGTGAATCTGAAAATGAATTTCTTTGCCGGTCTTATCTGTACCGAGGACAACCTTTACCAACTAATCCATACAACTGTCAACTATTCCACTTGGATCATTGGACTCTTCCTGATGGACCATCTACTTACTTAAACTTTGAAAGACCACTTATTGATAACGGAGAGAGGATTGGTACTTATTATGAAAATATGTGTGAAAGTAAGTATAATTATTTATAATTTTTCTATTATCTATAAATTCCTGGTAGGAACAAACAAAAGAATAGTCTATTTCTTGTCCAATATTGAACCAAGGTTGAGTACATTAGCTCAATGTTGAACTAGAATGAACCAATCTTTATTTTTACCAGGAATAATCATAAAATAAAGTACAAAGTTAAATAAGTTTCAACGTCACTGCACTAATATGATAAATAAATAAATTTTTATATTATTCATTTACTAATCATTATAGTAATTTCAGAAAGCACAGATCATCCACTTAATGTTGATATAACTGAAGACCCAAATCAGAATGTCACAAATATAAAAAGTGCTGATGTTAATTGTGACAAAACTGGAACATGTTACGATGGTAATTATAGATAATAATAATTATTTATATAAGATAATTTATCAATATTGTTATTTATTATATAAATAAAAAAATGCATGTTTTTTTCTCTCTTAGTTTCTGTTGATTGCAAAGACACTAGAATAGCAGTGCACGTACGTACAAATAAACCGTTCAATGGTCGTATTTATGCCTTGGGGCGTTCAGAAACTTGTAACAATGATGTAGCTGATAGCAATTTCTTTAGATTGGATTTAACGATGAGCGGTCAAGATTGCAATACTCAAAGTGTGGTATGAAAATGCATTGAATGTTAATGAGTTATTTTATTTATTCCCGTTGTAGCAGTGATTGTTTACTTGTAGCGTGATGGTTTTCAGACTGGCGTTTATTCTAATACTGTTGTTCTCCAACATCACTCGATAGTCATGACTAAAGCAGACAAAGTTTACCGTGTCAAATGTACTTATGACATGTCATCAAAGAATATAACTTTTGGGATGATGCCAATTAAGGATCCTGATATGATTAGCATCACTAGTGCACCTGAAGCACCACCTCCAAAGATCCGAATCCTTGACAATCGGGCGAGAGAAGTCGAAACTGTTCGCATTGGAGACAAACTGACCTTTAGAATTGAAATTCCTGAAGACAGTGAGTATGAAAATAAAACTGCAAAAAATTATTTATATTTATCTCGAATTATTTTATTTTATTTTTAGCACCGTACGGTATTTTTGCACGTAGCTGCGTTGCCATGGCTAAAGATTCTAAAAGTACTTTCCAAATAATTGATGATGAAGGGTAAGATAAAATGAATAAGACAACTAATTACCATCTGTTCGAGTATCATAAAAAATAATTATTTTCTTTACAGTTGCCCAGTTGATACATCTATTTTCCCACCTTTCACATCAGACCGTAATGCTTTACAATCAGTTTATGAAGCATTTAGGTTTACAGAATCTTATGGTGTTATATTCCAGTGTAATGTCAAGTATTGCCTTGGACCTTGTGAACCGGTAATGATTCTTCATCATTTTCTATTAAATAATAAAATTATATAACTGTCATTAGCAATGAAAAATTGCGCAATTAATTTCAATTAAATAATTATTGTAATAGTCAAATCACTAATGATTATTTTATGATAGAAGAAATATTTGAAAACTTACTAATCTAAAGATACTTTTAGGCAATTTGTGAATGGGGCCATGAATCAATTGAGTCTTGGGGCAAAAGAAAACGAAGAAGCGTTAAAAATAGCACAGAAGAAAAGGGCGAAGACATGACGTTGTCACAAGAAATTTTAGTCCTGGATTTCGGTGATGAAAAACAATCAGAATTTTTACGAAGTGATGCTAGTATAGATTTTAATGAAGCAGGTAATTATTTTATTTTATAATAAAGATATTTTAAGATACATTAATGAAGTTGAATAATGTCATTGTATTTTAAATTAAGATCTAAGAATGATGCAATTAAACTATTTTTTCAGATAAAACTGTGACAATTGTTGAACCTTGTCCAACAAAAACGTCAGTACTTGCATTAGGAGTAACTTGTGCTCTCCTCGTGTTACTCTATATCTCAACCATTTTCTGCTATTACATGAAAAAGTGGCTGTCACCACGTAAGATGATGCCTTAAGGACGGCAAAACAGAACAACAAAAATATACGACTGAATGTTAAAATTCATGAGAGCGACATTGTCGCAGCATCACTAGATATTTCTAACTGACCTTAACTCTAAGCTACTTTTGATTGGGTTGCAATCGGCTGTTTGGTTATTTCAAGACTCATAATGAATCTTGGAATGAATAATTCATAAATAGTAATAATAATTCATTTGTGCTACTTGTAACCCATATCAAGACTAGCGATATTTAAACATTCATGCTTTACTAACGTATCTTATATCATAAAGACTTTCATTCATATTAGTTTTAAGTTGTTAAGGAATAATATAGACAGTAATTAAGAAATAAAATTATGGCATTTAATACTTAAAGTGGTGGTAAAAATGTAACCCAGGGATTTTGTATCGTGCTCGTGCCAATTTTCATTCTCTATATTATTTGTAACATCAATTTTTACAGAGAAAGAATTGAATTTAATGATGAAATAGAAGGTAAAACTGATTTTATCAATGTCACTTTTTATGATCAATTTTATAGACGAAAATTATTTTGTTTTAATTACAAATTATGCAGGAATATTTTTGTACTTTTTTGAACGATACTTTTTATTATAATAAATTTTTAGAAAAGAAAGTACACTAAATGAATATTTGATAGAATTAAATTCAAATAACAAGAATTTACAGATAGTATATTTTAAATTATTGTAAATTGCATTTTTAGGAAAAAATTTATATGATACATATCTTGTGTTAACTTATTGTTTTTATATTTACCATCAAAATAAAGTCGATCAAAATAAAAACTTTACTTTTATTACAAAATATATTCATTATTATTTTGTATAGAAAAGCCAACATTTTTTTTTTTTTAATTTTATTAATGTTTTGCCTTCTACATTCAGAAAAATACAAACAAATAGCTGGACAAAAACGAGCTCGATATTTATTATTGAGTTTAATGAATAAATAAATATTTCGATTTTTTAAGCTCAGTTACTTAATTACAAGTTGGAAAATTATTCAAAATAAATGAGAAATTTTTCAACTTAATTATTCCAGTAAATTACATACAATTAATAGTCTCATTAAACTTTAAATTATAAATATTTTGATTAATCTCCGTTAAAAATATAATCAGTAGCTTGTTTTTTAATTGATGATGAAAATTAGAGATTTAAAATAGACGGCATGAAATTTCTGGGTGAAAAACATGGTCAAAAAACTTGAAGCCTGACTAGAATTAAATCACTGAAGACGAAAAAAAAAAAAACCAATTATGTCAGATGAGAGATGAAAATTAACTTTTTTCTGTATATAACATTGAGAGAATAATATTTGTAAACAATATTATATTATCATGTCAATAAAAACAGATTAAAATTAATAAATCAAGACTATTATTAATTGTAAACATTATTTCAAGGTTCGAAAGAATTTTTCATGTATCAAATAAGTGAACGATTGGATTCTATTTTTCAATTGAAGTTTTAAATAAATAATTTGCAAGTATGAAGTAATTGGTCATTTCATAGTCATCTTGCAATCAAGAAATGATTGATAAAATTAATCATACAAGTGGAATAAGGATAAAACTGATATCCTCATAAATTCCTTAAACTTGTGTGCCGATCAAAAGTAATTGTATTTCCTCCAAAGAAAACTATTTGAAAAGTTTCCCTTCAGAGAAGTTTCTGTGCTACCTCCTTGTTGTAGCCACTTAATAGCTTTGACAGACTTCAGTTAACAGACTTAGCTTTCGGATTTTGACCTGCCACCTCCTTGCATTTATATACTTTCGATAATGAAATTGAAAATGTTGGCTTTTGGACTGAAAACTTTAATAATAAGCCGTTTTATCAATCACTGAGGTTTAATATAATTTTAATATCAAAAATATTTCATAGGGTTATTACCATAAATCGAGCATTCTACCAAGAAAATATCTAGACTGAAGAGATGGCAAGCTGGCAGTGGAATACTGTATTCAAGAAATTACCTGCCGAGACCCCTTGTCGTTTTGGGGACCGTGAATTTACCAATTGTTTTCTTGTTAAAGTTGGTTTAACGAATCGGAAAACATACCAAGAAGGAAGTGGCATCAACTTTTGAAAACTACCACATTCTTCATCATTTTTTTCCACATTATGATCAATATAATTTAATGTAACAGTGTTTTTAAATTTTTGGTACTCGAGGTAATTCATGAGACTTTGAACTCTAATATTAATCGAAATGGCTATTAATCTTTTATCTTAATAAAAAAAAAATACCGTACATAATACAGTATTAACATTGTTTAAATAAGAAGATTATGAACAAGTTCTTTCAATTTCGTAAGATTAATTATTGTTCCATTCTTTTTTTTTTTATCAAAGGTTGACTTTTGGATAAGAAAAACATATAGGAATAGGAGGTAACTCAAAAATTTTCTGATGATGTCACATTTAAACTTCTTGAAGAAAGATTGTTGAAAGAAAAATGTATTGATTTAGAATTTTTTATTTCGGAATAATAACCAAGAATAGATGAATTATAAATCAAACTATATAAAACAATGGCTAAAATATTAGATGATATTTTTCATCTTGAACATAATCATTTATCTCATTCTCAGAATTAAAATGAAGTTTAAATTTTTTGATTCAGCTTTTCTATTTTACAGCAACGATTAAGAACTCTTATAAAGTCACTAATACAGAATTCAACATTACTTACATTGTTTTTCATCGATTTATTCTCATGATTTCCGTGCTACTGCTGGACTGTTGTCGTCGTTGTTGTCATGGATTATATTCCAGACAGCGTGGCGTTTAATGAACAGGTAACAAAACTCCAAATTTTGACCTGAAAATAAATATAAAAATTTCAATTTCTTACTTTTATCTTTGATATTATTGTACAGTGAGAATATAGATATTTTATAGTCTAGGTTAAAGATCAATAACACGCGTCTTTGAAACGTTATAAACTTATCAATGATAAGATAAAGGTATGTTCAATGTCTATTTTTTCTCTATCATATTGCTTTACACTCTTGTGCAAGCACTTGTGGCATTTTTTTTTTTTGATTGAAAGTAATGCACATAAAGTTTAAAACCTGCTGTCAAATATCAAGTAAATATGTATATATACTTATGCAAGTAGGCGCCGCCTTGTAACACCTACACCAGTTCGAGTATTTTCGATCTGTAAAATGTGTAGGCTAGAGCTAGTGTAAAACAGCAAGAAATTATAATGCCTACACCACCACCACCACCAGATGCCAAGTATAGAATGTTCAAAGATCTGTTTCATGAATGTGTGTGTATGTTTTACAAGTGCACAGGCGCGTAACACAAGTTGCATGAACAGAAGCACTTTGTGACTTTAAAATCTTTCGTAAGGAGAGTTCATAAAATAGAGAATTCTAAAAATGATTTATATTTCTTCTGCAATAAAATCATCAAGTAGATAATATGTGGCTTGTATAAATATGATATTGATACTACGTCAAGTAAATTATCATTAGTTTAATACACATACATGACTAATTAATACAAAGATAAGACAACACAAAGAGTGTGGTTCGTGACTACTTTGGAGTTAATTCCAACATATAATTATTTATCTCCTCGTAAGAATAATTCACATACCTTCAGTGTGTGTAGAAAATGTGCCAAGTTTCTTTGCTCCTCCTTAAGCCGTAAAATTATTAGAATCCAACAGAGAAGGTTGAAATGCCCCACCAGTTAAATTAAAAGAAAAAAAACGGCATCCTCTGGTTCTGAGACCTGTTGGCCCACGTCCAGGGTAGAAATAAAATTCGTGATCGTTTGGATCTCATTATTTTTAATTTGAACGCAGTTGTTCATGTCTTACTTTTACTAACGATATCCTGAAATATTTTAAATAAATAAAATTACAACAGTATAACAGTAATAAATTTCAACATATTCAACAATTAATATCAATAAAGAAATGAAAGTTATATATAGCATTATAGCATGAGTAAATAAAATGGCTATAAGAATTAAAAAAAATAAGAGTGAGAATGGTATTATAAATCTGTATAAAGATGCATTAATTATGATTGGCGCCTCGAAGTCAGGTAAGATGAAGGTAAAGATGCATCTCCAATTACCAGAGCACATTTGAGGCGCCTCGGCTCTACCGAATAGGTGAGACAAAACTAAAAAACTGGAACTAGAAGACGATATGCTAGGGAGTGTCCGTAGGTGGTGGTACACCCAAGGGGCTCTCGCGGACCACATTCCACAGGGACGGGAGTTTTCAAACATGGCTACCCGCGTGAATGTAGGTCCTCGACCGATCCACGCGGAGAGTTCGACCCCCTTTACTCTTCGACGGTGCCCCACGGTCTCACTTGCCTTCGTAGTGTCTTCCCCTTACACGTTTTCCCCCTTCAACAACCCGTACTACTTGAACGACCAGGCTGACTACGACCGAGCTGGCGACACCCTGTCTGGCAAAACCGGCCGGCGAACAAAGAAGGGGAACAACGCTACGTTGCCATGTCCTCTCCATACTTACTCGACTGCGCCTACCTTCGGTCCAAGGACAAATCTGTCCACGCCAGCCATCGTGGCGACAGAGCCGACCTACGTGACTCTACTTTATGTAGCTACCATCTCTTTATCCACGTACATATTTATATTTACAAATTCTGTAATTGAATTATTATGTAATTGTTATGCACCGATTATATCACAACAGAGTTTATTAAAACAATCATAATTAGAATTTCTTTTACCTTGAGATAATTTTTTCTAGAAAAAAATCATAAGATAAGAGTATAAAGATCTGGGAGATTGTTATGTTGGAGGCACTCTCAAACGATGGAATGCCATTCCCCCCAAGTCATTTCTTGGAAGAGGCGAATGGAGAATAGGGTTACACACACCTCAGTGGCGTGATCAAAAGCGCCATCCTTTCCCACCTCACTAGATGTATGACGCAGATATAATACTACGGGATTCCTCAACGATGAGTCGAACATGTCACAATGACTAAAAAAAAATAGAAACCATTTTTTATATGTATCTAACAGGTGTTTGGATTATATTATTTATTGAAACGAAAAGTATGTACTCTCAATGCATCTATAAACGTTGTACTTACAGAAAATAAAAATAATTAGTGGGAAATATAATGATACAGCTGCTGCGGAGATTGTCGCACCTCCTCTTTCCCTTGTATTCTCCTACGTTGTCGCTTGCGTCATGTCTCTGGTGGCCTACGTGCGTAGACTTGGCAACTGTGCTCTAAGCTAAACATATTAACTGTCGGCTCATACCACAAAAACAACATGATCTCATTCCGCAACGCATATGCGAGAAACTTCACTAGTACATAATCTGTATGTAAAATTTCATTCACTTTGAAGTTGTTTAGCTTTCAGTAAATGTTTTAGCATGAATGTAAAATTCGTATACCTGGAACTTAACTGATGGTATGCGGATAATTATACTGAAAATCAGGTACCAGCGGTGGTAGGCCACTTGAAAGGATTACAAACTGACCAGTATAGTAAACTAGCATCCCTTACCAGCACATAATTTATTGATGCCATTCATAAATTTACCTGAAAGTTTTAGAGTTTTAGAAATAGTCATTGTATAAATGTTGTAAATATAAATATACCAAAACGTCCTTAACCTCTGCACCATGAAGGTGGATTCCGACCCTTCAATTTTTAATTAGCATGTCCCGTCATGCTGGTACTAAATTTGGTAGAATTGTAAATGAAAGTTTCAATTTTTATCTTGTACATTCGCATCTTGTAATTAAATTATTTGACTGATAAATGAAGTTTGCTAATCTACACTGAAGCTTAAGATATTGAAGTGAAAGAAAGAATTCATACAGTAAAATAATGAGATAAAAAATTGAAGCAAAAATTGTGGCTCCAAGCTGGCTGCCTTGGTGGTATGTAGACAGTCAGAGCAGACAACATGACGCCAAGCATCGTCACGCTAGCATGACGTTTTCTGTGCGCGCGTCATTAAAGGAAGTGAGGCCACAAGATGGCGGCATTTTTACACTGTCGAAGTGTGAAAGAGGGGAGGATACTTAACACCCACGCTTTAAGAAGTTACAATTGGTAAGACTAAGTTAAATAAGAAGAAAAAAAAAGAATGTGAAGATAAAGACGAGGACAAGAAATGATGAGACACAAAGGTGAAGAGGGGATAAGAGGTGAAGCTTGGTGGCGCAAAGAATGACTGGTGGTTGGTGATGTTCAAGCTTAGCGCCTGTTTCGCACGCTGTGAGAGGTGAGAGGGGAAGTCAGGAAGTAGTGGGGGTCTGAGAAGCCGATAGATGGACGAGCGAGGAGATTGAAGGGACAAGAGAGAGTTACGAACAAAGAAGAGGGGGGAAACCGCTTCAGTGGGAAGTAGCTTGACTCTCAACTCTGAGAGGGGATGAAAATTAGTTACGGCATCCACCAAGACCTAAAAGGAACTCTGTACGCTGTGCGGCCAGGCCACTTCGTGCAATGTTACGCGCTAAGTTATCCTCGTGTGTTGTCGTCCTAGTCGTTGGCAGTGCCAGGTTGTAAAACCCGTGATACATCGTATGATTTCGGCACGTTATTTGATTTTGTGTTTTAACTTTGTCTGAAACGAATAATTAAATTGTGAAAATATCAATTATGGCTCACAGTGTTGGAGAAGTGTTGAGTGAGAGCGCTAGTGCGGTGAAAATGGTTAATCAGCATCAAAAAACTCCAAATAACAACAATAATAATAACATTAGCAATAATAATAATAATATCAACAGCAATCAGCAACAAAAAAAAGCAGTTGGAGTAATGGGTAGCCGACGAATTTTTCCTGCAGCTTTTAAACTTAAAGTTCTTGATTCTTATCGAAATGATATTGACTGTCGTGGAAATCAACGAGCTACTGCGAGAAAATATGGAATTCATAGAAGGCAAATACAAAAGTGGCTTCAGTGTGAAGATCATTTGCGAAATAGCTGTGCAGAAAGTGCAAATAATAATATAACTACTCCAACGACAACATCTGGCGGCAGTTTGTCTACCAAGTCTGAATCAAGTATCTCCGGCACATCGACAACGTCGCCCGGCGTGGCTCCAGCACCGGCCTTGAACCTCAGTCTCGCCAGACTGCACGGCGACGAGCTGGTGGCCCGACCCCCACCTCATCTTCCAAGTAATTCACCCACACCGGCCCAGTATCATCAAACAAATCCTATGCCTGTTCATACACTTTTATTAGGATATTCTGATCAACATCATCCAACAGAAGACTCAACAGACCACAAATACTACGTTTTAAATCATTCAAATTATGAGCAAGTTTCCGGTTATCGTGTAGGAAATGACGGAAGACTCTATCAGCATCCGTCGCTTAGCTATCAGTCTTCAGCGGTATATAATGGCACAGTGAGTGATCATCAATTATTAGGAGCTAGTGTACATCAAACTGGTCACGTTATCTTGCGTCGCGATTTGCCCGGAAACGAGTTGCCGGCGATAAAAGCCGAACGAGCAAGTCCAGACTCTTCGGCGACATCAGGGCCGTGCAATGATATTCCTAACTCCCCTGACATCAACACTAATGTAAGGTTGATATATCAGTCAAGTCAACATGTGACCAATGGAAACGTTGCCGTTCACTTTGAAGCAGTACAACCAAGTCCAGAACCGCACGTGCACATAAATGTTGACGCACACGCGTTCACGTCGAATTCTGAGAAGTCGAATCATGAGAGAGAACTCGAGAGCAAGAAGCAGAAGTTAGGTATGAAAGAAGATGGACTAGAATACTGTGAACCAAAGGAGGAAATACTAGATGATCAAGAAGAGGTCACTGAGAGAGAAGCATCTGAAGGAAGTGAAAGATCAGGTCCATCAAGTCCAAGAGGAGGTACTAGTATTTCAAGTAGATCTACAAGTAGTTGTTCAGATAGTGAAATGGATCCTTTAGATTATTCATCTGGACCACAACAAGCAATCAATGATTTTTCACGTAGAAGATCATTCTCTTTGAGGTTTAAACTCAATGTCTTAGATGCCTTTCACTCAGACGTTGGTGTAGCAGGCAATCAACGTGCTACTGCAAGAAAATTTGGTATTAACCGTCGTCAGGTACAAAAATGGCTTGGCCAAGAGTCTGAGTTGCGAGGAGAAATCGCTTTACGTGGTGGAGACATGAGACAACGACTGGGCGCACTCCAAGAAACCCCTGGAGAATCTCCTGTTGATTTAACAACAGCCTCTGGAGATTTAGATCAATCATCATCACCTTTATACTGCTGCGAATCATCATCACAGCAATTAAATTATTATCCATCAACGCCAAATGACTCTGATGCTCTGCAACGAACATGTACATTATCATGTTGTGCTGAAAGTTTAACAAATTTATCAAATATTTCTCAAAATTGTTATCCAGAGTCTCATACATATTATTGTTACTCACCAAAAGAATCTATTGAACCAGTTGATAATTTAGATTCATCTTCACTTAAAAGGAATTTTTGTACATTAAATTGCTGTTATGAAGCTCTACCACCATCCAAACGTATTTGTTTGGAGCCTGAAGAACCTCAAGATACTCCTTTATGCTTAGTGAAACCAAAACATATTGAAAAATTGCCAAATTTGCCAGTTCAAACTGAACCTGTTACTAGTACAGTACCAACACCACCATCAGTGCCTGCATCAAAAAAAGATGTTATACTATTTAAGCCATATCTTGACAATCCCATCAGCAAGCCTGTTGATGATTCTTCGCATCATCGAGAAAACTCACCTATTAGTAATCACAGTATAATTGCTAATAATAACAATTGTACCAGCATTTGTAATCTCAATGAAGAACGAGGTCATGATTATGCGTTGGAATTAAGTCTCAGGGTTCCTGTCTCTTGGAGATATCAACCATACTCTGAATTTCCAGAAGGGATTCGGAGTGCATTCGTTAGGTATCCAACGAGTTCACATCATATCTAAATTTATTGATAAATAATTCAATAATTCCTCAATTTAAATAAATTCTCAAAGAGTTAAAATTCTTGCTCAAAGTTTCTTTGGTGAATTTAGACAATTTCGTTTTTTTTTTTATATGAGGAGAGATAACAATGAAAAAAATTGTATATTCTGGATAAAATTAGCGTCTGCAATACTTATTAGCCAATAAATTAAATGATTGTTTCTATATTCTTGATTATTATTAATTCGATAGATGATTCATAATTTACTGAAGATGCTTCTATATGATACCATGTACGTTACTAAGAATCGTTATCTCTGCCTATCAATTGATAATGTGTAAAATATTTATAATCAGGTCACAAGTGAGTGTCAAAAAAGCAAATTGTATCAGAGTTTCATTTTTTTTTAAATTTATTTATTACTATCATTTTATTATAATTATTATTATGACTAAAAAAAAACTTATTTCACACTTGTTTTTATACTATTTTCTCGTAGCTCGAAATTTATCAAAGATTAGAGTAAATCTTATCATTTTCTAGGCCATTTTGAGGTCGAATGTACATGTTTTTAACTGAGAGGTATTAAGCGACGGCTAATAACGATGAAGTTTAGTGATGAATTTGCTTATATTTTTATGGTATGAAACTATAAAAAAAATTGAATTATTTAATTGCTCAATTGATAGCTTCCATTTGAAAGAAATAATGTTTGTTAATAAGTATTATTTTAGAAAATAAAAAAAAAATCTTAATATTTTTTTCTCTTTTACTATATAATTATTTTTATTTCAATTATCTTAATTTTTAATGTTGGGTTTACAAATCGAAGTAATCAATATATTATTATTATTAATTGTAAATATGTAAATATTCAAAAATATTTTTCATGAGATCTTAATAATAATTGTTAAAAACATAAAATGAATAAGTATATACATAAATATATAAATATATATATATATATATTAGAAATGTGTAAAAAATATCAAGTAGAGATAGGAAAAATAAGTAATAGTATTTTTGGAATCTATTGCTAACTATAAATCAACGTAAACTATCATTTTATTGTGCCTTTATCTTGTTAAATCAACTCAGGATAAAAATAACTAACAATACTTTATTCATGAAAATTATTTCTTACTAAATAAAAATTTTAATAATTAAAATGAATTAGATATTGAAGATGTTTATTATATGCAACCATGTCATTATCTTTGCTTTTTAAAAAAGAAAAAAAATTATGTGTGCCTTTCATAAATATGAATATTTTCCTTGAGCTCATATCATGGTCCTCATGTAGACTCAAGATAACAGGGACATTTATTACATTACTAGATAATGACGTAAATTGGGAAGCTACGAAAAAAAGACTCAATTATGAAGTAAATTATTTATTTTTTCTAAATTAAAACACATTTATACAAACTTTATCATGATTTCACGAATTTTCTGTCATAATGAAAGAATATGAATTTAAATGAAACATTGTAATTTATTTTAATGTACAATAACAACAATAATTGATGCTATAAAGCCATAATAAATTATATAACGCCATAAACTTGATATAAAAATGATTAAAATAATTTCAATTGCAATTAAAGTAAAATTATTGACCGACAGTTGATTGGTATAAATGATATAACAAAAATAAAATAGATACATTATTTCAATTGCACACAATACCAATTGAGTTTGCGATTAATTAAAAAAATAATTGTGACAATTTTTGTGCCTTAAAAGAAAGTATTTTGTAAATAAGTGATAAATTTAAAATATTGTAATTTATAAATAAATTTGTTAATGATAAAGTTATTAATAAGAATGATAAATAAATATGTATTTTATCGAAGCAAAAGGATATCATCAACAGGATGATAAAATTATAATTTATATACGATGAAATAAATTTACAAAATTAATGTAATCGATCATTGTATTATATTTATATAAAAAATTATTTAGCTTACCTAATTTCAAAAGATAAAAATATATAAATTTTTTTGAATAAATCCCAGTTGTTTTTATTCAATCATAATCAATATCTTTCCAATCATTCCTTTCTTTACAATATCAACTTCTATCATTAAAAGTGACACTATTATCGACTATTTAAAACATGTAGGATATTGAAATAAATAGAAGTCAATAGAAATTTTATTCATTCTTTAATCAAACCATTTAACTCATGTTATTTATAAAAATCATATGTGTTTTAATTATTGCAGGCAATACAGCTTCAAATAAACAACAGCATGAGAATTATAATAAATGACTGGAAATTATGTATCTCCTGAGGACAATTGTGAGCTAACAAACGATCAAATTTATCTTAGATATCAAGATACAGCTTTAGTGATATTTAAAGTAATAATATTTGCATAAGAAAGAGAGCGTAATTTTTATTCTTGGGAAAAACCATAAATGATAATGAATTTCTAGGAACACCGAAACGTTCAAAATATAACGAATTTTCTTACCTTTGGGAATAGTCGGAAAACATTAGTATATAGTAATAATGGTAATCAACCTATAATTCTTCGACGACCTTTCGAAGTTAATGAAAGAAGTAACAGAAATTTAAAATCACAACTACTGACAATATATTATAGATCAAGTAAAAATTGTACTATCAGTTAATAAATAATGAAATAAATAATATAAAAATTATTCTTCAATAGCTTCCACTTGTTAATTATTAATTATAATCATTTGTGTATTTATATATACTATATACATAAATATTCATTCATTATTATAAATTTAATATCTATTTTTTATTGTTATTGATTCATTAAAAGATCTTCCTTTAAAGTTCGGCAATAAAATTAAAGACTTCAAATGTAATTACAAATAATCTTGTACGTAATTTAGCATTATTTAATGTATAAATAAATATAAATAAAAAATAAGATCTTGTATAAAAATAAAATTAGCTTCTATTTCATAAGAGACGCTAAATGAAAATGCGAAGTCAATATAAAATTTAAATATTAATTAAAAATCTGAAAGTTATGACACAAGGGAAAAGTGTAAAAAATTATCTGGATAACTGAGATGTTCAGAAAGCCATTGAAGTGGAGTTTCTAGTGGTAGAATAATACCATGAGTTCTTAATTTAACATCACTTTGATCTGGAAAAACTTCCTCTACTAAATTTTTTAATGTTTTTCGTAATCCTTCTTCATTGACTGGTTTGATTAACTTTTGTATATACTTTTCATCACTTGTATAACAACGAAAAGGAATGTACTTGAATCCTCCATCAGTATTAGTAGTTTCCATTAACTTTCGATTAACTGCCCAAAATTGATCGAATTTGTCATTTAATAAGCCAAGCCACAGTTGATTGTGGTCTTTTTTTTGCATGCTCGACACCACTGTCCCTCGATGCTTTAAAACATCTGCTTCTTTTATACATGATAGGAAATATGCTTCCACCACCTCTCTAGAAACAAATATTTCATCAATATCACAATATAATTGAATGTATGTCTTTTATCGACTTACTTATTAGGGCAATGCATAATGTCATTTTCAGGGAATTTATCGAAATGTACAACAATGTTCCAAGGAAATTCGATATCATTGAAATAAATATCGAGTAAGACTCCGATTGGGAAGTGCCATTTTAAAGGTATACCATTAAATTCTAGCCACATTTCATTATCGTGTTTATCTTCTTGAATATGCTTGATATAATGTTTTCTAACCTGTAAGAATTTATAAATTATAAATAATATAAAGCTTCTATAAACTAATGATATATTTTAGTAGATTTAATTTCTATTACCTTGTCAGTGCATAGTGGAAAATAACTTAATCTAGGTACCATTAAATAAAATGGATCAGGTGCTTGTAAATCACACACTTCTTCCGGGTTTAACTGAAAACACACTGGAACTTTGCCTTTCCATATTTCTTTTAATACTTCACGATCGTCAGCCATTGTTAAATTAAAATGTTAATAATTTATTTAAATCACATATTTTACTTGAAATATACAGGCTATTTTATGGTACCTGCTAATTAAAATTTTTTTGATTAAAATGAATACAAAGGTCAAAGAATATCGAGAGTGTCCATACTGTTAGAAAAAATTTCCGACACTAGCGCCTCTGGATTCGAAATTTATCTAGTTTTGAACTCCGATAAAACAGAACTGACAGTTCTTTTGCAGATAAGAAAGAAAACTATTTAATACTTAATCAATAAGTTTTCAACAGAAAAAACAGTCTGCCCTAAATACGCCACTAGATGTCTCTCTAAATCCGGTTTATTAGTTTTATCGATCGTCGGTAACAATTAATAATTGAATTATGAGAGTGTTTTGTTTTCATTTGTGTAATGTGAAAAATATAATTACTGTCTTCTAGATTGTTTACAATAAGTGTTTTAGACTGTATAAAATTAAGTTTTAAAAAATTACGTAAGTCGAAATTAACACAAAGCAGCCGATGTTTTAATTCATAACCGGGTCATTTATCATTACTGTTAAACCTTCAGACTTCGAGTGGAGTGATTATTTTTATACAAAGTTAATAATTTATAATATGGCCTTTGACACTTGATTGCATTAAATGGTGCGAATCTATCAGTCAGTACTATGGAATCTAACGTGTCACACAATTCACCTAATTACATGCAGTATCAAGTGAGTAAATGACAATAGTTCGTCTGCAACGAATTATTTTTTTTTTTTATAAAATTTAAAAGACCGGAACTCCTGATTACTAAGTACATAGTATCACCAAAAAATAGTCAAGGGTGTCGGTCAGAAGGGAGGCCATAAACAAGTCATTTCACGCGTGACGAAGCGCGGAAACGAGCGTTTACTCGAGAGATTTTATGCGTAAATCAATGCTTTTGAGGGTAACTTTACATTTAATCACTCATTTAATTCATTGATCGTATCAATAAACTTATTTCGATAATCATTACACCGGAAACGGAAATCTAAAGGTTACATACGATGATATACTATGGAATAAACTTCCGTCAATTAACATTTTTTTGATAAAAGAATATTCTTGAAGTGTTATGAATACCTTATAAATTAAAACATTGTAAAAATTATCTTTTTATTAATTAGATTTAAAATAAAAATATCTTAATATGCAGATAATTCAAATTAGTAACCGGATGCGGGATCCATACTTGAAGACATCATGGAAAAGCCGTTGGCCGTGATATTATTTTGATTATTTTGGATAATCAACAGGTGACTCAACAGACGGGTAGCGAGTACGACTGTTGTTTCGCGAGTTGCCTATTTCTTTCTCTACATCAGTCATACCTTTGATCTTTCATGATGTATAACAGATGGACGTAAAAACTATTGGCTGTCTATAATAACCTAAAAGATAAAAAAAACATCAAGATTACAAACCAACCAACGTATATTTCACTTCAAATAAATTGTATTATTGGAAACTCTGTTTTACTCCAGTCTAGTGAACAATTTATCTTAATACTTTAAAAGGTATGTATACGTTTTTTTAAAATTTTAATATATTAAAAACAAAGATGCAACATGTATGTAGACTTTTCACCTGTGCGTGCAGTCAGCAGAATATGCTTCTACATGTGTGGTTGTCGGCATATCTCCAGCTGCCGAAATGGCAAAAGAAATGACTTTGGATAGCAACGAGAGAGTCAAGGTGCTCATCATTTTCAAGAAGTATTTGTATGAGTGATATTGGTATAGAGTACAAGGAAGGAAAAAAAAGAAGATAAATACACCGTCTTTTCAACGGAAATTTGGCTGAACTTTGTGGGAGAATTTCCTGTATAAGTCGTTGATGACTGGGACTGGTGTGTCATTAAATCGAAAGCACTTGTGCCGCCTGCACTTGCCATCCAGGAAGAAGCACCTGACATACACCGGGGTGGTTTCTTTGCTCAACGGCCAACGAAAATGTAAAATTGTCTGAAACACTGTACCTTTTTAAGGGATCTTTAAATACGGTTTGTTTAAAAAAAAAGATATTTAAAGACAGGGCGGAAAAACGAAAGATTCAACCCTCTGATTTAAGATTAGTGATGAGGGTAAGCACCAAGCAGTCGGGCGTTTAAAAATGACGGTTACAGAGTCGCGTGGGACCTTCAGGTGAAACTTTTCAACTTAGAAGAGACTCAAGACGTTAAGGGTACACCTGCTATACACCTGTTGGGGCCGTTGCAAGTCTCAAGACTATCCCGTGGACGACTCCAGCAACTGTCTGTATATTCTCCCGCTCCCATGACCGCAGAGGGTTCCCTGTGGCAGAAAGAAAAAATTAGCAAACATGTAATACAATTATGTTCTCTCTCTTTTGCTCTGTCTCTCTTTGTCTTTTATACTTATCTGTATAGTAATATGATCAAAAATATCCAATACATTCATTTTTTTGAAATTTTTCAGATTCAAGTGGTATGGTGATCCTTTATATGCTAATAATGGAAACGGAAAAATAAGAAGATGTAAAAACTTGACTAGATACAATTTTTAATACAGAACGCGAAAAAGCCCCCTGCACAGCAGGTGCACCGCAGGTGATTCCACCTCGTCCTCTTCGATCTTTCAAAGTCAATCCATGTTTCCCCTCATCGGTTTTTTTTTTATCTCTCGTCTTCATCGAACCTAATAATCAAATTTACAATTAGAACAAATTATCAACGGTTTGCAAATATTTTTATGAAAAATAATTATGACTATAATCATATGACACTTATAATATAATGAGAGATTCTTTTGAATATTTATTTATATTTTTACTTTCAAATTTATTGTTCAGCTTTAAAGTTTTTTAAAACAAAAATATTATTTCAATGATATTGATGAAGAATCCGTTGAGCCTTTACTGTTTATTTTTTGTTTGCTTCAATGAAAATTAGTCAGACCATGAAAGAAAAAGATTAGTGGTTGGTAAAAATATTTTGATATGTGAAGAATAAAAAGAAAGTATTGAGAAAAAATATTGAAAAGAAAAAAATTCATCATTCACAGGTGAAAATAAATGTTAAGTTATTTCACCAATTTATGAATCTGCTTCTGTAATAATCTCAATTTTTGGTAAGTCTACTAAACTTCTTGAATCTAAGTGTTTGATGAGGGTTTTTTGACTCTTAATGTCTTTATGACTCTAGGAATAGAAGGTAGTGCGTACGTTGGTTACAAGAAGACGACCAAGTTAAGGAGGAAGATGAGGCGGAGGACGAAGAACGACGGGTAGCAAGGTGCTGCCAAGGTGGCGGTTGGAGCAGCTGATCTTCGAATAGCAGCAGGTGAATGCGGACGAGAAACACAGAGGAATTTACCACATATAAAAGGTGTTTCGTTATTGTTACCAAGCGCGAGACTACCTTTCTGTCAATTTATTGATTTTCTACATGAAGCATTTTTTGGAAAAAAAGAATTCACCAAAAATGCAATACTTCTAAACTTGGATGATCAGAAAAAATGGCCTCTAGATGTTTCTAAATTATTGGCTGAAGTTTAAAACAAATGTCATGGACAGCAAACATAAAAATTTTCAAATACGAAGACGAAGAAGAAGAAGAAGAAGGGAAGAGGGGCATAAGACGATTTAAAAGTAAGACTTGCGGGCAGTTCCCATGTCCTCTTATGGGTCTTTCCGTTGTCGTCGCTTCCCATAGACTTCCTAAACATTAATTTCCTTAAGGTGACTCGCCACACATAACAGATGGTCTATTAATTCGACTTAAAAGATTCCGATGATTTCTTCGCTATTTTTCCGTTATACTTCCCCTTCATAACGTACATATAATATTCTTGATAATGATCTTAATAATACTTATTTGAAATTTACCACTTTTAATAAATCTTACATTATAAACTATACATAATTAATTTCAACGATACTGAAATCATGAAACAAGTAAACAAGGCCGAGACGAATCTTTGGAATGAAATAAAGGGGCCACCAATGTGTAGTAGCACAAGGAAAGGACTCTCAAGAACGCACTGATGAGAAAGAGAAAGGATAAGATAGCATCTGAAATGGCTCCCGTCTTTATAGTGTGACTGGCAAACCCGCGGGGCTTCTTTGGTAATTGCCGACGCCAAGAACTACATTTACCAGAAAAAATATTATCTTTTTCATTACTATTCCAAGTGATTATAAAAATATTAATCCATTTAAGGTAAAATAAAAAAAACATTGTAATTTTTAACATAAAAAATTTTTAAATGAAATAAGAATTCTAAACTAATAATATATTTTATAGACGTTACTTCACATGTGAGGACAAAGGATATTATGGAGCCTATGGAATCATATGTGTCTGAAGATGCATAAACGTACGGTCTGTTAGTGATTGAACTTACGGCGCATCGTGGGGACTTGGAAAAAGAGCGTGAAAAAAGGCCGGAGGTGGAAACTTGGTCTAACAATGCCAGGCGGGATTACGTAGGCGCCCTTGGGGCCTCCCCATTCAATAAAAAAGGGGAGAATGATGAATAGAATCTTGGAAAGGATAATGTGCACGCGCTCTTTACGTTTTTAACGTACGTACATATATATTTCGTACATCAGCAACCCACATTTGTCCTTCAGGTTATTTTTGAGTTTAATGCGAGTAGATATTTTAGAGGATCAAGGAAAGGTAAGTCGCGTGTGCAAACGTGCACAGAATCCTATAGATTCTATTGACAAAAGAAATGGAAAGGGTTTTTCATTACATCATCAACAAATTTTTTAAGATCTATCAGATAAGTCTTATAATAAATGTTTATTATTTAATGCCATTTTTAAAGTAATATTTTACATTTTTAGTGCATGTCTGGAGTACTTGGCTTCATAAAAAAATTATGAATATGCGTTATTCAAAGCACGTACATGTACGTACATCCACCTGTTGGCTGCCCCCATACTTGGTTGGATCATACACTTGGGGAAATGATTTCACGCACACGCGTGTCCCTTCTTCAGAGATTATTATGAGAGCTGAAGCCGGTTGTTGAAGAGAAGCAGCGGAAGATAGGGGAAAAGAAATAAAAAATAAAAAGAAGATAAGTACAAGACGCCCCCAGCAGAGCAGCAACGCTGTCGTTTTGTCCCACGCTTTACTATTTCTCACTCATCTAAAGTTCTCTTCATTACATACTTTAAATATCAAGAAAAAAAAATTACATCCAATATACACACATGTGCGTGTCACCAATATCTTGGATCTATCATCTTCATTGCAATTTCTTCTAATAATATCTTGAGAAGATTATTTAAATCAATCAAATGATGATTTTTGATTATTTGGCTATATAATAATATACGTGAAATTCAAAATTGACTATATTTAGTTAATGTATAGATAAACTGACGTGATCGTCTCCCACGAAGATATGAAGATCTTGGCGAGGGATCACGGTAGAGAGGCCAAGGTTTTGTAAACCGGATTTTTATCAGAGGAAAAAACCACGGAAACGTGTCTCTTGTGCGATTGTTGCAAAGATTCTTACGCATCAACAACCACTTCCGTTCGTATTTAAAAATAAATAAATCATTAATTTTTTATAAAAAAAAAAAATGAAGAATATCAATAACATGACTGATGATTGGGATGAAAATGATGAAAAATAAATTTTCAAGTGATAAATGCACAGCTAAAAACAGTAACGCGTGACTGAAAAGCAATATGTCTAAATATAATTTATGCAAAAGGCGAAAATAAATAATGACAGATGCGTAATATATGCATCGACAGTTTTTTCGTTGAGATTCCTGAAGCTCCCGACCTTCAGTGGAACTCGATCCGCCGTCGAGCGTGCATGAAGGCGTCTCTGTCCCCTTGTATCCTTCTGTGTGGGTTCTGATGATGGTGAGGAGGCGGAGGAGAAGACGAAGGATGAGTTACGTTTGTCCTGAGGCAAAACGCGCTTAAAGTAGAGGGCAAAGAAGGGCCTACCTGCATTGCGAGGTATATTAGGGTCCTGCACCTCTTGCAGCTTCACCATGTCTTTTTTTAATTTTTTTATTATTTTCTCTTTTTCACTCTTCTTCTTTCTCTCTTTCTCCAATCTTCTTTTTTCTATCTGATTCTTTCTGTCTTTCGTCGTTTACCCACGTGGCACAGAATCTCTTAGTTGCTACCGGCAACACGAATTACTCAGGAGTTCGTGTAGGTTGATATGTTTCTCAAAGGAAAAGCCTTAAGGCTTCTCATAAATATGAGTAATATTGCTTCTGATAGTCTTTTTTATTTGTATTGGAATAATATCACTATCGAGATAAAAGACAGAAAGCTATCATCAAAGGAGATATTTCCTTTGCTGGGTGCCCAATAACCGAAAGTGGGGAGGATGCATGGCAGTACTTTAAGGGTGAGTGATCGTGTAGTGGGGGGGTTAACTAAGGTTAGGGGCCCCCCACTCTAACAAAACCACCTCCCGGGGCCCGGTAGAGGCCCACGGCCGCTACTCAAGCCAGCCAACTGAGAGAGAAAAAAGAGGAAAAACGAACCGAAAACCCACACCCGAGAGTACCCAAGACTCACTAGGGTCCTCTCCCTTGTCTCAGTCCAGACTCATCGTTGGTTACCCGCGGGTCGAGAACGATACTCTCGCTCTCTTTTAACAGACACGTGTTCATCAAATGCTTAAATCTTTATGAACAAAGAACTTTTTTTTACTTTTATTGTCTTGACACTTTCTACTTCGCAATCAATTCGCCAACTTTATTGTGATAATTATATTATAAATAAGTTCTTTTATTTTTACAAACCTAAGACATCAATATAACGGTTAATATTATTTATTCATCACATAAATAATTTTATTTTTCGATATTTGTGAAGTGAATTCTGTTGATCAACAAGTGTTAAAGGATTTTCAACAAATTGCAAAGACATCAATATTTTCACATTGTTTACGTTGAATTGGTGAGTATAGAAATTTGTTTGTGTTTATTTTATTATCAGTTCAATTTCTTGATGACAAGAAATGAATTATTTATTTAATATTATGATAATAAAAGACCAAAAATGTGTAGACAAAACAAAATTTCATTTAGATAATTGATTGACATTTGCGATTGATTTAATTAATAGTAATATCAAACAAAAAAGATGAATAAAAAATATACTAAAGGTGATCGTTAACGAAAAAAAGTCATAAATATTTTTCAAGTCGTTGAATAATCGTGAGAAGTCGTATTCGTTATCCATTGATAGATGTGTGAAGATCCGAGGGTGATTTTATTATTGAAAAGCAAGGGAAGAATCTTTGCTCCTTAGTCTATATTGTACTCTCTTACATACACATCCTGCAATAGATTTCTCCAAAAATCTGAGAGAAAACCAAGTGATTTTTTTTTCCAATTCTTCCCCCTGAATTTTTGACGTAGATCTCTGGAATAATAGGAATAGAAAAGATGAAACGTACTGCAGGATTCGCTACAGATCGTGACAACGTGAGTTGATGGTGACCGGGGTCCCATTCCAATTTCTATTGGATCTGGATGTGAGTTCATGGGGGAGCGATAGTATAATGCTCATATGGGCCCTGAGGATGGGATTATCGTGGGTCAGGTACCTGAATCTCCAGTGAATCGAATTGAATCCAGTGATGCTATTTCCCTGACGGAAGACATGTAACAATGTATAGGTCTTTTAAAAGAATTATTCAATAGAATTACGTAAAAATACAGCATTACCCTCATGTAGGAGTCTCTGATGCATCTTATTACATTCGTCTTCAAAAAGAATATTAACATTTCTTTCTTATTCACATGAACTAGAATTATCCACATTTGTCTGCTCTTTTTAAATAAATCAATAAAAATTACTGAAGATGATGAAATATTTGCGGATTATCAGCATCAATCGAAGTCCTGATTCATTTAGTGATTGACCAGATACTGGCAACCTATGAAGACTGACTGATTTATAATAACTTTCACTGATTTATCCTGAAAGAATGAATAACAAAATTAATAGATGGTAGGCAGATTTTTAGTCACAATTTAAAAAGATCCATGCTTGCTATTCTTATAATCATCTAGGTTTTTTAAATAATTTTAAACTGACTCAAATCACCACATGGTAATAATAATAATTATTATTATCATAATAATAATTGGTGTGAATGTTAAAAACTTGATAGATCAGTTAACTGGATGGAGAGAAAAAATTTTTACAACGGTCTTCAAGATGTTGATCCGTTAGTGGACTTAGAGGTGATCACCTATGAACCTCAATAAGTCCGTTGGATTATTTAAACGGTTTTTAATCTAAAGGAAGACAATGTGACGAGCTAGGAAGTTCTAGTGGGACAAAACGTCCCGTATGAGGAAGTTACGAAAAACCGGTATCCTGAGGCAGGACCGTTGAGAAGAAATCAAACATGAACTAGGAGTCTAGAACTCCATCCTAAACAAGAAATACATATAGGGTGTGATCGCATATTGTAATATAGGGGGTTCGTAAGACAGGTTTCATTTATGCTGCATATATGCTAATGACAATTCATTGTTAACCAAGCCCGCAAGTGGATAAAGCCGCGGGGTGAAGAATTACCTTAAACATTAGCATATTTTCGGCCCGGATCGCTCCTCTATAACTATGCAGTCCTACGTGGGAATTCAATACAATTGCACGGCGTAACATCTTCAACACTCCAACAGATATTGAGCATATGTTTAGTATTCTAAATCTTGAGAAAGAAAAAAAAAGCATTAATTCTAGAATTTGATGTATCACCAATGTAGTACACGGTTGGAGATGTAATACTGAACTTTGTTTACTAGGAAACTCAATCCATTTTCTAAAATACATATCTTCATTGTTGAAATAGCACATTTTTGACACTTTAAATACCATGAAAATATAACAAAGAATGTTTTGGCATGACTCTTAGCAATTTTAAATTCTGTCATTCTTTCCTTAACTTTTATTTAAAAATTCACATAATACTTGTAGGAGGTATCCCAAGTTTTCTTCACAGTCACTATAATAGATTTTAATCAGTCTTAGAGGACAATGAAGCAACTCAGTTGGAGTTTCTAAAAGTCGGTTTACAGTTAGCAAAATGCAGGGGATAACCCCCGCCAAGAAGTCAACATTTGTCTGGATCTCGTAAATTTAAAGGAACATTCTTCTAAAAATACAGATAGAAGTAACTTAAATCATCTTTGATAGACATAGAGCAGTTTATCATCTTGATTAGAAGATAATATCAATGGACATTATTATGTGTATATTGAAGCACATGTCATGTAAAATGTGTGATAATGATTTGTACTTGAGAATGATGAGTAAAAAAAAGTCGAAAATTCAGTTAACACGATCTAACTGATCTGTTCTTAGAAAACACCAATAAGATCTTCAAAGAATCTTCGTGGGTGGTCTGATGTGGTCCTTGGTCACTTGGGAAGGTGTCGCGTTGTGTGTGGTTTAGTGCACATACATGTTGCATGTCAAGGTCCTGAATCCTATGGGAACTATTTAGATTCCTATTGCAAGCTTCAACATTTCTAAACCTTTTGAATATTTATTCCATCTGGTCTGAAAAATTTTTAGATGTTATTTTTTTATTTAAATGAAATAATCAATTATTTAATGTTGATAGCAAATGTTGATACATACCTTGTTGATAGTAACAAATCAAATTCTTCTGTTATCTTTTCTATTAAGCATATCTAAATACTTGAACACCAACTTCTCTGTCGAATCCAGACGGAAATGGAGCTCTTGGTCAGTAGAAAAAAGAACATAGTGACTTTTGAATGGCGGTGGCCCTTTTTAAACAACGTGGGAGGTCCTTTCTGCTTCTCTCTCTCTCTCTCTCTCGCTCTCTTACTTTGAATCATTTGTCAATGTGAATCCAGTTTAGCCATTCGTTACGCAGGTACTGAAATCACCGATAGACCAAGCATAAAGTCTATTGATTTTTTACACAGACGTGTGAATTTAATAAATTATAAGAAATGTCAGGAAATCATTTCAACTTGGAGAGTTATTTTTCACAGTATTTTTAAAATTCCAACGTAAATTTGGCAAATATTTTTTCTATCCTAAAAAGACAAAATAGACTAAACTCCACCTTATATATTCGGTATAAAGAGCATGATGTTTAGAAAAGAAAAAGGTTTTACGGAAAATCGAATATTTATTTTTGACCCTGGAGCCTCTAAAATAATGTCAGTAAACGAGGGAATTCCATAGTAGATTCTACCTCTAGGGGAATTAAGGAAGAAGTAACCGGCGCCAGAGGTCTATTAAAAATCATTCTTTAAGAACGAATTATGTAAATGAGAGCAAACCCACGCCAAGTTCCCATATTACTAGTGACCAAGTTTAGTTAGTTCGCGTTGAAATTACAGGTTTATCCTGCTTTATATATGTGTATATACATATATGTATATATATATACTTAATCGTCATTCTTTCTTTTTTTCCTTTATTCTTAAACTTAAGAAGAGGTTGCCTACGGCATCAAATACATCAGATTCATTTCGAAAATTGAAGACTTAAAAGTCCGCCTTTCTTTTCTCGATTTCTCTCACTAACAAATCGGTGCAATATATATATATTCAACTTGCTTAATGATTAATAGACATTCATTTTCTGTATAATTATGTTTTGAAAATTTTTATTCATACATTAGAATATTTGCAAAAGTGTTAATCAACCTTTTCGAAAATATAACCTCAAAATAAGTTGACAAAAACGTACCTTGGTATTAATCAAAATGGAATGTAGTTAGTCTTTAGTTTTGTCTGTTAGCAAATATAATCTTGTGATTGTTGAGTTAATGGGAAGTAAGAAAAAGATAGTCTCGGTAGCACAAACTCTGACTCTACTTCGGAAGGACCCCTGGAGTGGACTCCTGCTGCGACCGGTAGCCATCCTCTGTCCCGTTTGTAATACGTATTATACGCATACACGAGACCATGAGCTTCTTCCTTTTCTCTATCGTCATGTATTTATACCTAACATCCTCAGCACCATTTTATCAATAATTTTTCAACTGTAAATTTTGATTAATTTAATGCACTTACCAAAAAACTGTTGAATCTTTCATTTTTGTGGTTATGTATCAATTTGTAACATTCATCAAATGTCCACATCTGTTGTTATAATTAAATAAATGCCCTTGACGTTTATCTGTAATTTAAAGTGAAAGGTTTAGTGGTGTATGTGGTCTATGAAGTGAAGTTTAAAAGGCAAGATTTTTATTTAATAAATAATTTTGATGAAAAAATAGTTTATTAGGTTAGAAGTATGTGTGATATTTGATTGTGAATGTTGTTAATGTAAAAAGGGTACTTTGTGGCTTTAAAAATTGACTTAGTAAAAATGCCGAGATTTTTTGTTCGTTTAAATTTCGATTTACGATTCTTTCTGCGAATATCTCGAACGCTACACCGCAGGGATTCCTCTTGAAGAATAAAATTCCCTCTCCCACGGCACTTGTAGCCACTTCCTTCGAAATCTCTCTCATTCTCGCGTTCTGCATGAAAAGATGAAGAGAAAAGTATAAAAAATAAAGAAAGAAAAGGAAGCAAGAACGAATAAAGAGCCCCCAAGAGCGCGAGTAAAATAACACTGACTGGGATTCCCCTGCTGCGACCTCTATTCTCAGGAGATTTTTTGGAGCAAAAAACGTCACGCAAAGTACCGCGAACTGGACGGAAGTGCAAACGAATTAAAGTCTAATCGAAGACTTGAGCGTCGTGGGAGAGAGAATAAGGAGCCAAAGTGTAAGAATTGGTAAAAGAAGACTTTTGGCGTTCCTGCGGTCACTGAAGCGACTCTAGCTATCTCCTTCAAGATCTTGATCCAAAAAACAAACAACAGAAAAAAAGTATCAGACGTATTTTCTCAAGTTTAGAGTCAGTTGGCCGCGTCCCATTGGACCATCATCTGACCGTGCATCTCTTTTTTTTCGGTTTTATTTTTATTCTTTTCTCTTCTTCACGTCTCCCTTACCTCTTTGCTGGTTGCCTCTATCCTACCTGTTGCTGAGATCAAAGAATGCCGACGCCGGCAGCTTCGCGGTCCATGGGGTGTCATGTAGAATGGGGAGAGAAGCTGTAAGGCGGCACACAAGGGGAACAAGAAGGTCGTACCATATTCATTAATACGTCCAATGAAGGACGCTGGGGGTATTCTTTAATGGATGAATACTTGCTCTGACTTGTTTTCACCATCAGTGTATTCTTTCATCAGAGATAATGGATTCTCTATTTTTTTTTTATCACTAATAATGATGCATTTGTCTATGGAGAAACATAACCTAAAGGTAAACCATTAAAGGTGAAATTTTATTCTAAATTATTAATATCTTGTGAGAATTAATTTTCATTTCGATTAATCATTATGATTGTTGTCGTTTAAAGTTGATACCTACTTGTCGACATTTATATTTGATTCTTGATATATTATATTTCAGTGTCCATTGGAAACATTTAAAAAGAATTCAGGACAATAGTGATTTCTGACCATGGGGTCGAGACCATTTTTTTTTCTTCACGACTATCTCTCGTCTGGCATCTGACGCGTCGCCTGAGATTTTTCACCGCTTCCCGTCTGATATATCATCCTTTCAATTTTTCTTCTTCTCCAGAATTGCTGATTTTTAGAACCTCATCATCACACAGTAAACTGGAGCTAAAAATTCAGTTTCTTAAACTCTATCCTTACAAAGAGTTCAATAAATTTTGTTGAAATTATATAATTTTTCCACGAGAGATATTCATTACATCAATTTGCTAATTATCTCTGACATTATGAGAATGCAATTTTAAATAAAAATAACATGTAAACAAAATATTGCATTTAATTTGGATGATTAAAAAATAATCACATTAAAGGTATTGGAAAAAACCACGTTTTAATATCCAAGTTACATAAGAAAAAAAAAACTTTATAGATAATATCATTCTTACATTATTATACATACATGATAAATATCTGGAGTATAAGAAACTTGAAAAATATATTTACTATGAAGATAAGAGCAATACAATGTTAACAAGTTTCCCTAAAATTAATCAGTCAAAACAATTTTTATACTGAATGTTTATACACGAGTCATTAGACCTGAAAGCAGGCAACAGAACCCCCCACATAAATGTTATCATTAAGTCAGCACATGATAAGATGAAATACTTGAAGTAATTCTTAAACAAACTGTCAATTTGTTTTGTTACTTGAAAATTGATTCATTCTGATATGATCTTGAAAATTTTCCTACCCAATAAAATTGAAATGATTTTGAAATGCATTCACGATTAATAGATGTCAATTGCAATAATGTATATGCGTTGTTACAGTTTAAGAATTTTCTCGTAATAATAACTCGTTTAATAATAATGCTTACCTAAAAGCTCTGCGTCAATATAGCTATAAAACGATAAGACTTTGGACCCTGTTGATTAAACTTGTCTGGTATCCAATCATTTCCTGAAGTTTATTTAAACGTATCAACAGTAATTCAACTGCGAATTAACCAGATATGTTGTATATATATGCTTTAATATACCTATTGATAATGATCCAGAGTTCAAAGATTAGAAATATTTTTTTATTTAAAAAGAAAACTTTCTTACTAAATACATTTTTCGAATTTTTTTTATTTCGATCAATAATAAATAATAAATAGAAAAAATCATTGGGATCATTTGAATAATGCTATCACTTGCAATGACCCATGCTTTTCATCGGACGATGACGCTTCTTTAAGTGTCTTTTTCATCAAGAGACATAAATACATGTCGATAAAACTGTGTAGACATCCATTGAATCCTCTGATAGCTTACATGTTGTTATCATGACGGTATTTGTGAGAGAAATAAATGGAAGAAGTGGGAGCATAGTAGAGAGGGAAGCTCGCTAATGATAGCAGAAAGTATAAAAGGAGTTGATGATCATAAAACTGTAGTTACTAGTATTATTTTCACAAAATATAGTTGGATTGTTAAAAGAGTTTCTTCATTTATATTCTATACACTCATTGGATAATTGTCTTTTTGTTTATCTTCATTAGAAAAATTGCTCAAGCCTTGAGCCAAAGTGCTAAGTCCATCAACTTTCTAACTAGTCGATTAGTAAAATGGCAGCAACTTCCTAGCAGTAGTGAAAATCATTTCAGCTTGTCAAATAAATAATATAATATAAATAAATAAAACAGTTTTTTTTTTAAAGAGTGATATTTAGAAAAACATTCCCAATCATTTTCAGTAATAAAAATCTGTTTAATCAAAAAATAAGTGAATTCCGGCCTAGTTATGTTTTCCATCGAGTACAGCAAGCAATTCCTGAGCTATCGTATCCTCAAATCCAACCGGTTCAAGTACATCTGACGATACGAACTCGGACTAAGTGTTTTAGAAAAGCTAGTTCAAGTGTGTGTTTTTAGTGCCCGCCATAACTAATCAGGAATTAATTAAATACCCGAAAGCTACCAATAAGAGTCTAACGATATCATTAATTTTATGCCAATAAATTAAATTCAAGACCTGGAAAGTCTTGTGCTAATCAAGGAAGCTTAATAATATTTTTATTTCAAAAAAAAAAATAATTAATATCTTTTAAAAATTCGTAGTTCATTAGCTACACATTTTTGGTCATTGAATATATTATTAAAATATCAATCTCAAAATGATCCTTTATGTTCCGGGAAGAATGCCAAACCACGTTGGCCCGTACGGTGCAGCTCGTTACCCGGGTCTGCTAACATCAACACCGGGCTATTATCGTCCAGTATCAACGTATCTTCCAAACTTACATTATTATCAAAATTATCCAACATCTAACGTCTTCTCCAATCTGAACATCCTTCATCAACCAGTAGACCTTCCGGTTTGGCCACACAAGATGCCAGCCGAGGAGGAACTCGCCACCTCACCATCTGGAAGAATCAGCATTGGAGCTTCGCCAAGTGCTTTAACTAGTGGTGGTCCTCCTAGTCCTGCTCATAGTGATTCTGATGCCTCCAATTCCAGTCTTGAACTTGGATCAGTTCGGAGAGGTGAAAATGCACAACTTAAATGCAGGTATGATTGTACATTTAACTTTAAAAATATTATTATTTATCGTTCCAATTATCATGTAATAACTTGTCAATGATTGCAATTCATATTAAAATTGATAAGATATATAAAAATAATGTTACATGTTGTGATAATTAGAAATTAAGTTGCATTAGCTTTAAACGTAATATACTTTTATCAATAACTAACTTTATTTTTTAATTAAGTGTGAATGAATTTTATAGTAATTGATATATTTAAAATATTTACTCAAAATTAATAATAATAAATGTATTTTATAAATAGATTACTAGTCTATAAATTGTATGAAAATGATGCTATGATGATTCATTGACAACAATTGATAAAAAAAAAAAAATTACATAAATTCAAATTCATTTAATATATAAATTGTTGGGAAAAGATTATTTATAAGTTAATCTACGTCGCTACTGAAAGATATCAAGGCTAAAGGTTGATGATCATGACTGATTAATGAAGAAAAGTATAAATTGTATTTGAAATTATAATATATCAATAGAAAATATGACTAATATAGAAGTAATAATTTATTCTGCATAATAAAAGTAAACTGGGATCAATAAACGGTTATTTTCTTTATAATGATGATGATTGACATCAATTAAGGGAAGTGATGCCAGTCAGCAGTCAATAGTATATTTATCACAATTGAGATATCGATGATTAATTGATTGATAAAGAAGAAAAAAATTTAAAAACTTCCAATACTCTGATTAATAAGAGAATTTTTTTTTTTTTTCTAGATGGCTCAATTGTGGAAGATGGTTTGCGTCGTTAGAACAATTAGCAGGACACGTTTCAAGACTTCATGCAGCACCTGGGCCACGTAATTTATTTTACTGTGGATGGGAAGGTTGTGCACGTGGAGAACGTGGTTTTAATGCTAGGTAAACATTGAAATAATTATTGATTTAGAAAAAAAGTATCTGAAAAAGATGTTTTATGTAGAATAGAATTTTAATTTGTTTTAACAATAAATATTTTATTTCTAATAATTTATTTTTAATTCATAGGTACAAAATGTTGGTACATGTTAGGACCCATACGAACGAGAAACCACATCATTGCTTTCAATGTGACAAAAGTTTTAGCCGGGCGGAGAATTTAAAAATTCACGCACGTTCACATACCGGAGAACGACCATATGTTTGTCCAGTGGAAGGCTGTAACAAAGCATATTCTAACTCATCAGATCGTTTTAAACATACAAGGACGCACGCAGTAGATAAACCTTATTGTTGTAAAGTTCCTGGTTGTCCAAAAAGATATACTGATCCATCATCACTCAGAAAACATGTCAAAACTTATCGTCATTATATTAATAATAATGATAAATTACAAGAGAAAAGTTTTGAAGAAAATAGTAACCAAGAAAAGTCAAGGTATGACATCACACCAGACAAAAGTTGCAGCACTGGGTCAGATAAGAAAGATTCTAGTCTTGAAAGTACGATATCATCTGGTAGTCCTAAAACTAGTTATAGCTTTGAAGAACAGAGAAAATTCGTTGAGTGGAATAACATGTACAATCTCCAAGAACGTAAAGAACAAGATCAAATAACACCTCCAAAGAATTATGATGACACGAAAATGTATCCAAGAATTTTTGATGAAAGTTTTAGGACACCTGAAAGATTACACTCTGGTACTATTTTTTCTGGACACTCAATCAAGGATCGTTCTAATTCTCCTCATAGTAGCCCTCACCATACTCCTGATAGTTTACCACGAATTGGCATGCAATCAACACCAATAAAAATTGAAGAAATGTCCGAATGTCCAGCCAAAGCCACTGTAGACTATAGAAACATTGAGTCTATTGTTAACAGCACACCCTGTAAGAAAGAAAACAATCCTATCATTAGAAATTCTGTTATAAAGCGTGCGGAAAATATTAAGATGGATATTTCTGAGAATTCAAAACCAGAAGACATCAAAGAATCTTGCTGTTGCCGTCACAAGTGTCGTATTAATAATGAAAATTTGTTGGAAAAAACAAAAATTCTCTCAGATTTAATAATGAAAACTCAAAATCCAATATTCCGTCAACTATTAGGGTCTGTTGATCTCCGGTATGAATTTCAAAGTATGTGGAGTAATATTAGAAATACCAACGATTGTATTGGACAAGATTTGAGGGTTAAAAGTAGTGAAAGTGTTACCGAAATGGAGCAGGATCTTCCACTCGATTTGACAATACATAAATAATTGTTTTATAATTATCAGAGCCAAATATTGTTATTTTTCTTTATTATCGCGTGTTTTTGCTGTATAATTCGAGGGTCTAGCTGGTCTAGGTCTTCATTGTTTGGATTCGAACGATAATCTAAACAATGATCACCAGAAGCTCAGTTTATATTTTGCTCTATTAATGTTTCAAATCTTTTACTCGAACTGTTGAGCCAAATAATTACTTTTTAATAATTAGGAAAAAATTTCTAATCAATCACTTGCTCAGTGTTAAACAATACCAATGTATCATTGTATCATTAAATTAAACCTTTCTGAGTAATTTGAGTCTTTAAATTAACAAAAGCCCGTTTAAAGATTTTAAATCTTTATTTTCTTATTCATGTAAATATATTTAATGATTGAAATGGTTGAATTGGATTTCATCAATTGAAGATTATTATAAATAAAAATTTTTATGATAAACTTCAAGCTGACTTTTAAAGTTGATGTAAATAATTGCAGAATAAAATGATAAAAATGATCAAAATGAAGTGCCTTAATTGATGCTAAAAACTGTTCACTTGGAGTGAAATCATCTTAATAAATATTAAATATTTATACAAAAAAGAATTATTTATTTATTAATTACCCTTCTTTCTTTATCTTTTCAAAATTTTCTTATAAATATTATAAACTTGTGTTTAACATAATAATTAATCAATGATCTTATACAAAATACTTATATTAAACACTTCCTTAGCAGATTGTCAAGATGCCACATGTCCACTTAAAAGATCTGCCATGCCATCTTTAATTATCTGTAAACTTTCCATGTCTGAATTTATTGTTTCGATAAGTTGTGTCATTCCTTGTTGTTCAAGACTCAAATACTTGAAAAAAAAAAAAATGAATGTAAGCATTATATCAATTAGACTAATAAATATGTAAATGGTATCGTTCACTTACTGTTTTTATATCGTCTTGAGCAATAGGATCCATGGAATACCTTTCCTGATTTTGCACATCTACATGCCTTCTCATTCTTAATTGCGATAACATTTCACTAATTCTACCTTTAAATTGCGTAGGCGCACTGATTTGTGAATGCATCGCTTCAAATCTGTTTGTTAATACTTCTTCTTCTGGTTGAAGTGACAGTCCTACTTTTCTAGTAATTTCTTGACGAACTAATACCTAAAAAAATGTATTTTTTTTTAATAAACGATGTCAAAAAAAAAAAAAAATTTAATTAATTACCTGAAGTACTCGATGCTGTAATTCTAATAATGTTCTTCTGTGTTCTTTAAGTTTAGCTTGTGTTGCAGTGTGTTGTCTTTGTAATCCTTGAATCTTTTCTGCAGCTATATCTAAAAACGCACGATGTTTGGCAGTTTCTTCTTCTTGACATTTCAATCGATATTTAACCTGTTGAAAACCTATCATTGGCACTGGAATATAGGTTTCAGGATTAGGATTGTCTAATTGTGCTTGTTTCCATAATCTTGGATCAATAGAACATGGTGGATTATCAAGATATTCTTTGAGTTGTGCTGGATCTAATTTTACTAATGAAAAAAGATTTTCAACACCCATTTGTGTAAGTTGTTGTTTTTGCATTGCTTGTGAAAAATAAGCAACAAGTTCATTAGCAGGAATTTTTCTTACAGAACCTGTAACTCCTTTTTCTGATACATATATTGTTGCTTGACTTTTTGCTTCACTAGTTGATTTTATATTATCAATGGTAATGGTCAAGTTGGGTTTATTACCAAGAATAGTATTTAAAGATGTGATTAGTTGTTGTTTTCCATCTTTAAGTTCTTGATCTTTTTTATTAAAACACAATACAACTAAACCATCATTGTTTTCTGTACTCGGCATACAACTGTAGCCAATAGCTTTGAATCTACACAAAGGATTTTCTTGAGTAAGTTCAATTGGTGGAGCATTAGCAGAATAATAAGCTTTTCCCGTTCCCCATAAAGCTTGAATTAAATTCCATCGTGCTATAGTGTTATCTCTTTCATCATTAAATAATTGACAGTTGAATACAGCATTATATAATGCTTCTGATATTGTACTAGCAGATTGTTGCTGCTGCTGTTGTTGTTGCTGCTGTTGCTGAGGTTGAGATAATCCTCCACCAAATCCTCCAAAACCAGTACTTGTACCAAGTCCAGTACCAAAACCTCCAAAACCAGTAGTAGTTGTTGTAGCTGGTTTAGCACCAAAACCTCCAAAAGTAGTATTACCAAAACCTGTAGATGCTGTGCTTGGAGTATTGAAACTTCCAAATAAACCGGGAGCTGAAGTAGTCGTCGCTCCAAATCCACCAAAACTTCCAAATCCAATTGAACTTGTTGTTGGTGCTCCCAGTGTTCCAAATCCTGTCGAAGGTGTTGACGTTGTTCCAAAGCTTGATGATGGTGCAGATGCTGTTCCAAATCCAAATGATGTGCCAGTATTAGTAAAAGTATTTGTAGAAGTTGTTGGAGCACCGAATCCTGTAGCTGCTGGTGCACCGAAACCTGTTGATGTACCGAATCCTGTCGATTGAGTCGCAGGAGTTCCAAATAACGATGGACCAGTTGATGCTGGTGCATTAAAGTTAAATGATGATGTTCCAAATCCAGCTAAAAGAAAATTGTATATTAGAGGTTAGAACTAACCAATAAGTTTGAAAGATGAATTTTAATTATTTATCGTAGATACAATTAACTAAATAAATAAATTAAGTGCTTATTAATTAAAACAATCGTAATTTAGATATAAATAATGAAAGAATTGAGAAATAATTATAAAAATATTTTTGTTTGTCGAAAGTTGAAACAAAAATTCTTACTAGGTCTTACTGAAGCTGCTGCTGTTGAACTTGGAGTTCCAAAACTAAAACTACTTGATTGTGTAGCGGGTGTTGCTCCAAAACCCGTACCAAAAGACATTTTAGCAAATTAATATTCAATTTATCTATTTTTACATATAAAAACTAGCTTTATCACGATGTATATCTCAAATATCACTGATCAAGCACACATTTGAATCCTTGATTGTTGCATTTTTTAAACAACGCCCTCTGAATTGAATAACTTTAAAAGTCATTGATTGATGGTAAATCATTTTTCTATCATATGCTCAGATGATAATATCGGATAATTAAAATGTTTGTCAGTTGGAACAAATAAACAAACACACAATAAGAACAATAATAATGCAAAAATAGTGACATATTTTATTTTTTATTTTCATTATTTTCTTTTACAACAATAAATAATGTTTGATGTAAACAATTTTTATTAATTTTATAAATGATAAAGTTCTCAAAGTGAGTATTAACAAATTTTATAATTCAAAAACTTAATTGGACATAATTATTATAATATATACATACATATATATATATAATAGTAATACTTTCTTCAATATTTTTAAACTCATTTTTTATGTATTTTGACATTTGTACGAAACTGCCTATCTTGATATATTTTGTACAGATAAATTCATTGTAAAACATTTGATGCTTATAAATAATATAACTATCCGAAGCTCAGACATAATTTCACGATCTAAATCACACCAATAAATATTACGTTCGATAATTTCTTATTTAAAAATTGCAGTCAAATCACGTTAATATTATTCAATAACTAAACTACATGTTATATTGCTAGATGATTTAGAGTTTTGTTGCTTTTTTGTTTAGATTAGATTGTCAAATGAATTATTTTATAATGTGGCAATAAAAAAGATGATTATTTTATCGAGCATTAATTGACTATGTACTTGTTGAATTAAATGAATTTTATTCAACAATTTGTTTCCTTATTTAATTATTTAGCCCGTACGTTGAACATTAGAGAAAATGTTTCTGTTCTCAAGATATATGTTGTCCATCTGGTTAGCCATTCTGGTCAGTGTCTAGAAACAGAAATGAGAAAAAGGGCTTTTTTGAAAAGTTTAAAAATTAAAAAACATCCAATCTTTACAAAATACCCTCCATCCATAAATAAAACTTTGTATATACAATTCAATAATTCAGCATCTAATAAATATTTATATTAATAAATAATAATATTATAAAAGTAATTAAATTTGCCAAATTAAGACTCCCAAATTACTTATGAATGGTTCTAATTGAAATAAGCGTTTAAATCTCGTTAGAATTAATGTCAAATAAATAATTTATTTCATAAACATTATATTTATTTTGGGAGACTTAATGAGGTTTTACATAATACATTGTTGAACTTTTATTTAAATAATTCAAATTAGCAGCGGAAATAAAAGTACCCTGATTACAATCTAACGAGATTTAACTGCAATATTGAATATATGGAAGAGCATGCCACTAATATTGTAATTTAAAATCTAGTCTAAAAGTAAAAGAAAAGGCCGTAGCTGCTATCATGCAATGTTTTATCACGGAAGACAGTACGTTTGATGAAGATTATTCATGGAACATTGTTAATTTTACTTGTATGGCAGTTGAAATAATGAATATACAATTCAATAGGATTACTAAGTAATAATCTCTGATTGTTTTTATTTGGACCCAAATAATTGTAGTTTAATATTAAAAATATAGAAAATAATGTTATTGATCTGATTAGTAAAGACCAAAAAATATAGGCCAATTTTAACTTTACTTTATATAAAGATTACTCAAATCTTTAATATATGTATCTCTGTGTCTATGGTCATACATTTATAACTTCTTGACGTTTATCAATTAACTCTGGTATAAATATTAAACACCTATCACATTTATATACTTCCAACACTGATTTCAATAAATATTCGAATTAACTCATTTTTTTTTTTTTGATATATAATCAGTCGAGAAACATTTTAATGGCACGGAAGGTTATAAAGAAATATTTAAATGTAAAATGTAAAAAAATCATCAATGTGGTGAAAGTAGTACATAAGTAGAAAAAGTGAATTTATCATTTGTGCATAAGATTTGAAGTTAGGGATGATTTGAATAATTTTAGAAAATTAATTATTCAAAGATAAGATTCAGAAAACTCAAAATCAGATGCAGATGCACGGGAGGATCGCGTGTAAACTGATATACCCCCACCAATCGCGCTGTCTGACGTTCCTTCACCCGTAACAAAATCAGCAATGATGAGCGAATCTTTTGGTACATTACCAGTACCACCACTTTTCAGATTATCCCGTTCAGCTATTTTCTGCTTCAAAATTTTTATCTTTTCGTCCTTCTGTAATTCATAAAATAAAATTCAGTTTCTCACAAATAATTCTAATTATTATTATTAATAAAAAAAAATCGTATTTATCTAATAATATTTATATTAAATGTTTACTAACCGCAGCAATAAGTTTTTGTAATTCTTCATTCTCATTTATTAATTTCTGATACCTTTCTTCTTCCTCTTTAGAAAATCCCACATCTGGATTGTATTTAGATTCAGCTTTATCACGAGGATGTTGAATTACTTCAATTACTTTTGGCACAAAAATAAGTGCCATACTTAAGAAACAACAAAAAATAATAGCAAGTGCAACAAACGCAAAGCTAGCATCCTGTTGACTAGCAATCACCATTGTCACAGGTGCTGTGATTAAACAGAGTACAACAACATTATAAATAGACATTCCAACATATCTTGAATCATTTATTTGTTTGACTTTGATACTTCTTGTTTCATATGCTAAAAAAAGTCCAAATACTAGGACAAGACCTTTATATCCATATATTATTCCTAGCCAAACATTATTATTTTCACTTTCACAATGTTCAAGTTCTGGACTAATTTTTGCATCATCATCGCCGTACAATGGCAGTTCCATTGGAAATACTTCAATAGTTCTTTGAAGTGGATCTAACCCTTGCCAAGCTCCCAAAATGATGACATCAATGGCCAAAAGACCACTCACCATTGTATATAATTTCCATGGTTGAACTTTCTTTTGGACAGATGATATTTTTTTTGACATAAATAATTTAGCTTGATCTGCCTTTGCTTTAGTTGTTAATCTATGAACTCTCCAAACTTTGCTGAACATAGCTCCAAATGCTAATGTAAATCCAATTGATAACATCCAAGCTCTCGCTTGGCAAATACCTGCATACTCCCAAGGTTCAACAAATCGTCCATCTGCTCCAAGTAAAAATACCGAAATAAAACAGGCAATTGTACCAACGAGCATAATAGTATTGCAAACTGGATGAGATGATAAAATAACTCGTCGATGTCTGTTCCAGATGTTGAAAATTATTAGAATAATAGCAGTGACAATTCCAAGTGCTGATATTGATCCCATACTAATAAATAAAGGAAGAGAAACTGTTCTTAAAACTTTTTTCACAATCGTACGATCTTGCGGTACTTTTCCTCCAATCCATCTTTCTCGATTTTTCCACGTTAAATTGTCACTTTGAGTATCATAATATCCGAGTTTAACGTATTTTCCATCAATCACTTGTTCTATTTGTGTAAGCGCTATTCGATCTCCTTGTGAACTGAAAGCTACGTATCCCTAGAATAATAACCCAATTTTTTCCTTCAATAATCAAATTAACAAGTTGTGTGTAAATTATATTAAAAGTTGTATATTAAAAAAAATCAATCACTTACAGAAACACCTAAAAATTGTGTTGAATTAATTGCTGAATATATTTCATCAGCTATTTCCTTGTCAGTGTAGGTGAAATTTTTTAGACTCTTTCCCATTTTTAATAATTTTTCCATCGATTTGTTGAATGCTAAATCAATAATTAATGACAATGTTAATAATACTGATGACAATATAAAGTAATAATAATAAAAATGGTAAATTAATTGTACAAATATAATTTACCTAAAGCAACTGACCACACAGCATCATAAGCTAGTGGTGCCTCCTGATATCCTTCAGGATATCGATTATTATCAATATCATATCCATCTTCTTTTAGCATTTTGTTTAATCTTTGACGAAAATCTTCAGATGTCATTCCACTAATTGTTGTATCATTGTTCTGATTCCACATTAATGCTTCAGTTGTTAAATGACCCTCAGCAGCTAGTCTCATTTCTTCTTTTGTACAACTTATTCCTTCTTTGTCAAGATTTATTTCGAACCAATTATCTTCATACCATCCAATGAAAAACCATACATAACTTTTCCCAAAAAGATTTTGATGATAAACTTCACAAAGAACACGTCTTGCTGCCACAACATAAAATAATCCAACTATAATTCGAGCGTCTGATCGTCGTAGATTTCTAACAGCATCGGATGGATCGGATAAAAAACTCTGACGAGTTACTATTTCTATTCCCGCTTCTTTACAGCGAGATTCTAAATCTTCAACGGTCTGGAAATTCATAAATCATTCATAATACTTGAGAAAAAAATATTTATTATAGAGTTCATTCATTTACCGATATAAAAACTTCCTCAGCTTGTTGGAGTATAGCTATTTTAGACCATCCAAATTTTTGGAGTAATTTTATTCTTGTTGGATTGTGAACAGTTGCTGATGGATGAGTTCTAAATAAAGTGGGAAATCGATTTCTATCTGACAATGCTGGAGATGATGCTCCATAACAAAGCTAAAAAAAGTTTGATAAATTTAATTTACAAATAGTTCATATCCACATCATAATTGAGCTAATAGCAAATCAATAATCCATTGTGAACCCAATTCTAATGGATGAAAAAATAATCTTAATTTTCTAGTTGTTATAAATATTCAAATCTAATAAATATAATTTAATAGATAATTTTGAAAAACTTACAACGACTAGATTCCACATTTTAGAAGCTTCTGCTACTGTTGTGCAAACTGTGCTACATCCAGCAAGTAACATTAACTTTTGTGGAGCATTATACAGTAAATTATACATAACAGCAGCTCCTAAACCTGGTTCACACTATAAAAATAATCATTTTTTAATGACATAAAATAACAATGAGCTATGATTAATGTAAAAAATATTAACTTCGCTATCGTTTGCATGTAGTTTCAATGTAAATCCAGGTAATAAATTTTTTTCACGATTGACATCATCCAGAGCTAAATTGGCTGCTGGCATGCAAGCCTTGAAAGTAAAAATATAGAAAACAATTAATAAAAGAATCAATTATACACGATTATTTATAATTATTTACGATTTACTAAGGTTTATTGAAAAATAAAAAATCAATATTTACCTGGCCTCCTTGCCATCCTCCTTCACCACCAATAGGAAAAATCCCACCAATATGAAGTATATTATCATCAGAAGGTGGTAATGATCCATAAATCATTGAAATAATTGAAAAAATTATCACCAATATATTTTTTCTTTCCATTGTTTTGTTGAATAATTTGTACTATAGGATTTTTTCTATCTCAATTAAAATTGAAAATTCATAGTTTCATGATGAATAAAATTTGAATTTAATCATTATTAATAACAACATTATTTTATATGAATATTTTTGTTATTATCACTTATAATTATTGGACTTTTATAAAATTGCACTGAACTCTTCAACACTTGTGACACTCACAACCATTTTGAAGATTTTATATACATCTTAGTGAGTAAATAAAATTTATCCCCCAATTTCCAAGATTATTTAGGTCATTGAATGTTGTTTTTGCCAGTTTTTTACAACTAAATAAATACGTATTATTTGTAAATTTTTTTAGTTGTTATTAAACATTTATTTGCAATAGTTTAATTATAACACTTAGGTATTGTGCAGTAAAAAAACTGAAAAAAACTGGTAGAAGAATTTAATAAGAATAAAACTGGCGTACAGATCATATTGATTCAACCCAGTGACTGGAGGCTCAATACTTTATACACGCAGTTTGGGAGGGTGTGTACCTACATCCCTTTTTCCCTCTGACAAATCGATAAACTACTTGTAGAGAGATTTTCTTATATTTCATCATTTAAACAACAATCATTCAATTTCTGTCATAATTAAATGTGGAAATAATAATGATGATGCTAATTATTATCACACATCAACAATTTGTAAGACAATTTTTCAGTAATTTCTTAAACTGCGCTTCAATAATTTTTTAAATTTTCGAACCACTCGAGTAGTGGACAACTGTAGTCAAGCTTAATTTTATTTATTAAATAATAAAATTCGTGTCAACATTCATGCGCATAAAAAGATTAAATGATATCCAGGAATGTATAATCTGAAAAATAAATACGATTGGATCAATTGAAATATGACAAATAACCAAGACTTGAATAAAACAAATTTATTCAATTATGAAGTATGAGTTTATTATTGATATACTCAGTAATTCATTCAGCTGTAAATTTGCTTGACAAAATAATTAACTAATTTGAACTCTAAAATGAAGCTTTTTTCTTTCTAAAAAACATCGAATCGGAGCTTTTCAGGAGCTTTACATCGAATTTACTGTCAGCGCCACCTCTATGAATAAACAATAAACAACAGCGACTGCGGCTCCATCTATTTTTTTTTCAATCCTGACAACTATTTATTTTGGTTTATTTTTGCAAAAAAAAAACTAGCCATAACATAACCTCTTGATATGTTGTTGAGGATATCAATGATATATCAAAACAATGAGAGTTAAAACAATTATTTATTAACCAAAATAAATAATAAATTTATTTATTTTTATATATTTACAAAAATAGTTACAAAAAATGTCTACTCCTAGAACTTTACCGCAAAGTAAAGAAGCTCTTTTAAAATCTTATACAACTAGACTAAAAGATGATGTAAAGTCAATGTTAGAAAACTTTGAAGGTATTCATTTATTTTTTATTTCATACTAATGATCCATTTTCTGAAAGTATCTATTCATGAAAGATAATTTTATTTTCTACAGAAATAATAAAACTAGCGAAAGGAGAAAATGATTCTCAACTATCCCGGATGACTCAGTGTGAGCAAGATACTTATGAAATGCACGTCAGAGCAGCTAATATTGTTCGTGCTGGAGAATCATTAATGAAACTAGTGTCAGATATCAAGCAATATCTCATACTAAATGATTTTCCATCTGTGAATGAAGCAATAGCAACAAATAGTAAATTATTTAGACAGAAACAAATGGAGTGTGATCAAAAACTAGCTTCTTTACGTGACGATATGGCTGCTGATTTATATGATCTCGAAGAAGAATACTATACATCAATATATAAATAAAGATTTAGGAAGTGAATTGTAAATAAGTGATACTTAATATTAATAAGGACTTACGTTTTTTATTCAGTATTTTTAACACACAGAGAATACATCACTCAATATATTCTAATTCGTAAATATTCAAATAGTTGTATGAATTAAAAAGCTTGAAGAATAAACATAAATCTTAAGGATACTGTTTTTTTGTTTAAATTACTTTAATGATAATTGTTTTTTTGTTCGACACATATTTTAATTATCCCATCTGTCCTCGTTTTATACATCCATAATAACTTAACTAAAGATAGGCAATGTTTAAAATAATCCAAAATAAAATTTTAGACTGAACTTAATGAATATTACAAGTAAAAATAATACAAATCATTAATACAATATTTAACAATGATATCACATCATAAAAACTTAACGCCAAACATATTGAAATAATTTTTTTTACAAAGTACTTGAATTTTTCTTTTCATTTACGATAATTAGTACAAATCATATACAAAAATTTTAAGACTCCACTATATTAACTAACTTTAAAAAGTTAGTTAAATACGTAGAAATTAAATATAATCGAGGACAATTTGATCTCATAAATTAAAGTGTCTCGTTTTTGTTTATAAGATTGAACTTAATGTTAATTTCTTAGACCACATGATGAATTTGTTGTATATACAATTTTCTTAAATATAACATTACACAATTGTATTTTTGACATTTTTTTTCGAAGATTTTCAGTATAATTTGAAAGTAATTTTCTTCTTTAAATTCATGATTTAAAAAAATGAATAATATTGCTATCAATAATAACTGTAGATTTATATAATAATTAATATTGCTGAGCAATTATTTTAAGTTTAAAATAAATATGTCAATATTTAAATTCATTTCAATTTACTTATAACTGCCAAAAAAAAAATGGAATGATTCTTACAAATAATTTTTCTTTTCGATTTTGTTTCATTATTTTTTGCTATTATCATTAAAGTATTTCATGATCAAACCTAAAGTAGACTTATTCTACTTTGGCAAAAAATGTCTTATAAATTTATAATTTATTAAATTTTATAATATATATCTACGTGATTACAATCATTCTTAATTCTCCCTCTCACTCATGAGTAATCTTAAAAAGGCTTCAAAATTTTTTTAATTGATGTATTGGCGTTAAAACATTAATTTATATAGTTTTACTTCCTATCAAAAATTATTCGAAAATTTGATGAATATGCAAAGATGCTTAGCATTGATGCATTTATATAAACGATATGCAATAATGCTCATTGATTTGAAAAAAGTTGTTTTTTTTTCCAACAAACATCAAGTCTCAGTACTCTTGGCAGTTTCATTAATTCATTAAATTTATGTATATTAATTATTGTTATAATAATAATTATTATCATTATTACCATTAATAATTTTCAAATAATGTTTAGTTACTTTCGAAATAATACAAAATAAATGCAAATACTTGGAATGATACTGTTTCATTAAGCATCAAAAGTGTAAAATAAAATCCCGTTATCCTGCGGAATAGATTAATAATGTCAAAGGAATCTTTTTAATACAAAAGATCAGCTGTTGCTTCAGCGCCCCAGGCTGCGACATCTGATTTGAGGTAGTCCTCACTTTCTTCATGATTTTCATCTTGCTTCGGTTGTTGATCAGTACTCGATGATGGATTCACAGTGGAAGTTCTTGTGACACCAAGTTCAAAGCTTTCAGAAGTCAAATCCACTTTACTTGGTGTAAAAGTAGCTAGACTACCTCCACCTAAAAAAAATAAATAAATGGTCAATTATCCACATCTAGAAATGTCAAACATAATAAAATGTTTCAACTCAAGTGAGAATAATTGTATCGTTAGAAACGATAAAAAAAATGTAATAAAAGATTGTTCAATAAAATTAGAAAGTAGACCGTCAAATTTACCGAGAATAGGATTTGCCCCTGAATTTGAAGTGGATGATGTAGATTTATCAATTGTAGACAATTGCTTACTAGAAGCGGAAGTTTCGCCATCAACACAACTACTCTCGTCCTCGAGTATTGATGCTTCACTGGGATATTCGAATGTACGAGTCGCTGTATCATCAAACTGTATCCGGTGCTAAAATCAGAAAAAGAATAAACAGTTAGGAAAATTTTTAATTTATTTGAAATAATTTTTTATTTTATCATCATTATATAGCTTAGTGAATGAATAATAGAGTATGTAAAGAAAGAAAAAAGAAAGAGAAACAACGTTCCGAAGCAGCCGGAAAAAAGAGGATATCAAACATCACGGTATGTAACTTCGCATAACAGTAACTGGTTACACTTGTTGACTTTTAGGCTACGCAACATCATTTTGTGCTTTGTCGTAGATGAAATATTTTTAAAATAAATAACATCTATCATCATTTTTATTGATTCTGAATAGTAAAAGTATTTTAATGGCAAGCCAATTAAATAAAATCAATGAAATTATTTGATGAACGTGAGATAGAGCTTCAAGGTGATAGTCTGTTGCTAGAGTGTTAAAGATTGTATATCACTTATCAATTAAATAATTTATTTATATATTTCAATTATAATATCTTCTTATACTTATCAATTATTTTAAAAATAAACTACGTATTTGTTTTGGAATAATATTATAATTTAATAGATTTCTAATCAGCTTGCCAATACTTATAGAAACAGTACTTGTGATTATTTCAAGCAGATACGATTAGTGGCTTGAGATTTGTAATTATCTTACGGTTTCCCAAATTAATTTAGCGGAGTTTCATGAGAGTAAAAACCCAGAAAAGATAATAAATACAAAAAAATACTGCGAGGAAAAAGATAAACTTATTTATATATAAATATGTTATCATCAAAATATTGCTACGTTATTATCAAGAGATTATGACCATGAGATGTAATTATTGGAATATATGTCATTTTTCAGCTTAATGAAGACTCTCTACTTCTGTTGACCTTTTTTTTTTTTTCATTAAATTTAATGTACCGAGACCTTATGTTTGATGACCTTAAAATTGGTCACGACTTTGATTATGTAGGGTTTCAAGGTCTTATTCATTTTCCTAACGAAATGTAAATATGAAAATAGTATGAACTTTAACAAACGGTTAAATGCCAATCTGCTAGAGAAGATCAGAGATTAACAACAAAACAAGTAATTCCAAGTACGTACTGGCCGCAAACACCGCCAAGTACCGTTTTCTTAAGCTTCTATCTGTACTCGAAGGTGTACATTAAGTAGTTCTATGCTTTTACTGCTACTGCTTATTATTTTATGTCCTTTAATATTCACAGAAAAAGTGACATAGGAATTCCATGAAGAACAATAAACTGACGTTTATGGTATATTTAACAATGTTAATAACAGATCATTGTAGAATAACTATCATTTTGATTATTGTTTTAATTATAAACCACCGGAAATTTCATATTTTCATTGAATAAATGAAAATCAATACACCATGACTTTAAATATAAAATTATAAAATATTATATAATTTTTTTTTTTATGAGAAGTAACATTCATTTGATAATAATTCAAAAGTAAGCTATCTATTATTAAAGTAGTAATTAACATAATTATTTAAAATTTATCAGTATTTTCAGTGTTATCTTTTTCAATAAAAAGTTTTAAGTATCAAAGACATCAAGTTATAGAAATTAACCTGGATTTGAGAAATATACTGGCATTTTTAACTTCAATTACTTTTTGTTTTTTATATTATTATGGTAATAAAGCAACAATCTAATTTTCTGGTAATTTTCTACGTGAAAATATTCAGTAACAAAGTATAATTGAGATGTAACGAAATTAAAAAAGAATGAAGAGTCATTACAAAATTAGCAACTCATGTTAGCCAATTATAAAAGATATGTTACAAAGTTATTATTCGAGTTTTTTTCTTCTCGTTATCACTTCTATATTTAATGATCATTTTTTATAAGTGATACTTGGATATGAATAATAATGAAGTCAACAATGTGAAACTGATAAGCGTGTCTAAAAAATACTAACAATTCGCTATTTGAATGCAGATTATGCAATGAATCGAAATAGAACATAGAAAGAGCTGCAAAATGGTATACAATTTCTTCGTAGAAGTCACGATTATGTGCTCGATCAACATGTTCTCCTTATTAACCTTATATTTAACAACAAGGAAGCAAAAATCCTGTTAAATATTACAACTAGATTCGATCGTTTCATTTGTTAAATATAAAAATCAAAAGTAAATCGAAATTAAAATACCAATAAATAAATGATGAATTTACAAATTGTAGATTAAAACAATTTGAAAGTTAAACTTGAAAGACGTGCCTAGAAAATTCTTCATGGCATTCCGTTGTGCTTCATAAATTTCTATAATAACATATTCAGATAATAAATAACACAAATACTAAAGCTACAGAAGTTCAGATACAAATTTATCAAATTAAACGCTTTTTCTACTGATTCTATTGTTCAAGCATAAAATCTATTTTAATAATAGCTTTTACATTTATTTCAACGGCTAAAGAATTTAACTGAATGTGAGAAAATATTATCAATTTGATTAGGAAACGGTAATTGATCCTTAAATAAGGAATTTCTAAGTCTGAGAACTGAAGAGAAGTCGACGAACCATACAACTTTTACTTGTAAATTTGTATTGATGTTACAAAGTAGAAATTGTCTGAGCAAAACTCGAACACAAATCAACCATGCTTGAATGAAGACAACGCGCTCATCTATGACTACTGATGACTATTGTTTATCAGGAAATTTTGTTGATTATAGTACGCAACAATAATCGTGAGAAAGTATTCCTAAAAAATAATAAAACATTTTAAAATAGTTATAAAAATATTGTGAGAATATTACAAATTTTATTATCAATATTCTAATATTATTTAATATAAAAATTCAATTCTTCTCAATAAACAATTTTTTTTTTTGTAAATTTTAGCAGAGTATATAGAACATTGCAAATATTGAAAATTGGCTACAATTGAGTAGCATTTGTTCCGCTTTTGAAATCAAATAACAGTCAGATATAATTTAGTGCTATCTTATCCAGCAATAAGAGAATGATAAATTTTCCCAAATTGTTATTATCATGATTCATATGTAGTCCTTGTTTTTATAATTCTATTAACAATATAACCAGTTATAATCTTCAATAAAATAATAAAAAAATTATTTACAGATAAAATCAATTTTTATTGTTGTTAAATTAGTATATAAGATTTACCAAGCCACCAGTAAAAGTGACAGATAAATGAGCTTTACAGATATCATTCATTCATCAATCACTTTTAATCACCGTTTCGAATTACCGTTAATTTAAACGATTTCTTAGATGAAAAAGTGACGTTATAAATAAAAAAATTTCTCCCTTTCGTTTATTAATATGATTAATTTATTAATACAATAGAATAATTAGTAATAAATCAAATTAATTTTTTCTATATATTATTTTTAAAAACATTTATCTGGAAAAAAAGGTTTCTTCATTTTTACAGAATGATAGAAATCAAGTTAATTGTATTTTCTCAACATGTAATGTTATTTTTTCACTCCTAAAATGACTAAGTGTAATTAATAAATTATTTTTAAAAAATCTCAAGACTTTTTCTCACTCCAGAACATTGGAAAGCTGTATGTTTTCCCACAAACTCTACCGAGACCTTGAGAAAAAACATATCCTTTGTCCATGAACAACGAAACGCTTCACAATATTAATAATAATAATAACAATAAAGTCATGATGAAGATTTCATAACCGATAAGATAACCGAGTGGAAATTATAGAAAATAATCAAAGTAAAATGGCAACATATCAATTAATTTTTTTATTTCACACTATTATCAAACGTTTATTCTAGAAATTGCGCAATTATTGTTATGACTAGTATAAAATAAATAATAGAAAGTAACAATGATGATAAAAAAAAAAGTAAGCTAAAAATAATTATACATTACCTTATGATTTCTTGGATTTTTTGATAAATTACTACGTCCATTAATAAGAATATTATCATTTAGAAATGAAACATCACAAGGTGAAGGTGGACTACGAGACAATTCACAATCACTATCATCAGTCGTTGAAGCATCCAAAGTCGCATCCAGAACAATAATTCCTCCATCACCAACCTGGAAGATAAAGAAAATTATTTATTATTATCATAATTACTATTATTACTATCAAGAATAATTTTCAATATATATGTAATAATAAATAAATTATCATATAATAAAATATTTTGCGTTTTCTTTTTTGGCAAAAGATGAAACCAGAGGTTGACAAACCCTGATATCACCCGGAACTGGTTTTGTTGAGGCACATATATGTAGTACGAAGCTAACGAACTGGCTCTCAACTTGTTTCTCTTTTCATCATATCAATTAAACATTGGATCCATCAAAATTATTCTTTAAATAAATTTGTCATTTACTAGTTGATATTAACATTCAGAGAAACGTATGAAAGTCAAGTGCACGTTATATTATTTATTTATGATTCAGTGATGGAAAAGTTGTGTGTAAAAATGAGTGTTGAGAAATCGCTAAGAGACTTTTCTGCATGGAAAGTCACTTAATTTTTTCAATTTATTCACGATGGCATACTTTTCTATGTATTTATATTGTCAATGTAAACAGCATGTGACTATTACTTATTTCAACATTCCATTTAATTTTAAAACAAATGATTAATATTGAAACAGTCATGTTCATATAAAAATATTTTAAAATTTCCCTTCAGTCGTTTCTTCTTCCTTTCGTTTATTCTCTTGTGAATGAAACGACTTTGGAACAATAAGGAGGAATAAGTACATACGCGTGGCCGGATCTCCAACAATTCTTAGCCCTTGAATTCTATATTTTTTTTTTATTCAGCTAGTTTTTTTATCTCCCTCATTTTTTTCTCTTCTCTACAGGGATCCGGTATGTAACCGGTTTGGACAATTTCTCAATGGCTGGCCTTAACGTCAGACTACTATATAAGCGTAAAAAAAAATAGATTATAAGATTAAAATAAAAAGATATCCAACTGGCAGTTGATTAGATATCATGTTTATCTAACAATTAGATTTAATTAGATTCATTTAATTGTTTAACTAAAGTGATGTTTTTTAAATATTCTCAGTATACAGAGTAGTCTTTTGTAAAATTATTTTTCGTAGATGGAACTTGAAGAGCTGGTTGTTGGACAACTTGAAAAAAACCAGACAAAGAGCACGATCACAGCGACACCAGCTGCATTATGTTAAACAGTCAATTCAATATTATCTTTGGAATCAATTTTATTCTAAAATAAGTAGCTTATTAAAACTAATGAATTTATAAAAAAAATCATTCATGTCTTGAGAATGAAAAATAAATGAATAATCAATCATATAGAAATCTATAGAAGATGGAAAAAATTTTTGAATGATAGAAAAGAAAAAAAAATAGTCACTTGACGTTAAAAAAGGAATGATGTTCTCGTGATGGCCTACGTACACTTGTAAAAGGTGATAACGGATCTCAAGAAGTCTAAGTATGTCTTGTCATGCTCCAGGATAACCATATACGAGGATTCTATGTAATCATTTGGAATGTTGTTCGCCTGAAACTTTTTTTATTCTTTTTACCGCCAACATATTTGTCTATGTTTCCTGTAATTTTTCTTGATTAAAAAAGAAGTTAGTTACAAAGTTCAGAATTAATTTTAGTCTGTCTGGCATATTGTGGTAATGTAATGTGTTTGTCTGATAGACAATCAATAACTATATGAATCATTGAACTTATACTGATTCATTCAATTAAAAAACAAAAAATATACATCTCATCGTGATAGGGATCAAAATTTTTAAATAATTTATTATTACCACATTAAAAAAAAAGATGTTAAAATGAATATAAAATGCATTGTAACGAAGACACTTTATATTAGAGCTGGAACATTGCGCCAGACATCCATATAATAATGCGTAACCAGTATTTTAACATCTGAAGCTCATAGTTATAATAACAATGATGATGATGATAATAATAATAATTAACAACCACAACGCAAAACACAGAGAGATATTTCAAAATGACGTCTCTCTGTAGCTATCTATTACCATACATTCTTTCAATTATTATTTTCCAAAGTATTTTATTATTTTAAAATAACAAATGTTATTTTTTAAAGATAAAATATTTTTTTCCTGCGAATAAATGACAGGAAATATGACTTAATATAGGTTTCTGAAGATAAAATATCAGTGGTTTTACAGCAGGACGTTAATGTCCGTTCACAAGTTCAAAATAATTTTAATGAAGCGTTTATATTTGATTGATACAATATTTAAAAATTCCAATTAATATCCGGTTTGAATTAAACAGAGGAAGATACCAATTGATCAGTTAAAACATTAAATATTTTGATCTATTAAATCAATCAGAAAGCCAGAGCAATATTAAATAATTGGATGCATTTATCAACACTCATGTTTACAACTTGTAATGAAAGTTGAAATGATACAAGTCATGGTGGGAACCATTGTTGTTACCATAGAGAATATGGTAAATAATAACATGTAAACACCAAAAACCTAAAATCTATAAAAAAAGAATGAAATATTTGGAGATTTGATTATAATACTATCTCTTTTGTTTCAGTAAGTGACATTATCTTCATTTTTTCGCTAATTCAAAGTGTTAACTTACCTTTGGCTTTTCTCTCTTTCGCCGGATTATAAGGCCATCGTTCTCAATATAATCTGGTACGTCCTTCCTGTTACTAAAGTTAAATACCATCGTGTTATTCTGTTGATTCCACGGCTTAATGTCCCACAATCCACCACTTCCTGAGCTACTTTTTTTCACTGGTTGTATCTCATCAGCACTTTTTAGGCTAACTACAACCTTAGTTGGTTGCTCTATACTTTTTACACGATTTATCAAATTTTTTTCTAATTCACGATTACTTAAATTTTGCTGAGGCATTTGTGTTTTGGTTGATACTAATGGACGAATTATTCCTATCTGTTTTTGTGGAGGTGTTGATTCCACTTTTGAATTTTTGACAATTTTAGATTCATTGCTAATAGCTGGAGAAGTGTTGGTTTTAGCCAATCCAAGACTTGAAATTGCTCCAATTGGTTTTTGTTCTGATCCTAAAGATGTTTGTCCATCATCCTTTGCTTCTATTTCAGCACTGGATTCTAGTCTTTCTTGAATTTTATTAGATGCTGAAGCAGTTTGTTCAAATTTTTGATTATCTGAATTATCTGTCAGGTTTGATTCAACTAATCTCCTATTAGGTATTTCATTTGTTTCCAAGCTCTGACCATTCGAAATAATTCTTGGCAAATAACTTTTTTTCGAAGGTGAATCATGTTCAAAATGAAATTGCATTGTACTTCCAGCTTTGCTGATATTTTCTAAAGCAGACTTGGATATTGTTCTAGCTCCATCAACTGTTTCTTCATTCGTATCTACAATAGAATCATCGGAGATCACGCACTTATATTCTTCAACTTTTGGCTCTTCGATTGTTGAATTTGTCACTAATTGTTTTGAATGATCAGTTTCTGGATCTTTGTCTAAAAGCGGAGACTTAGGTGATTCAGAAATGAAAATTGAATCCTTTTTTGGTGAGACTGGTGATGTAATAATTGGTGAAGAAATTTGTGGAGTTATTGGCGGAGATTTGGCACCAGTTTCTGTAGCAACTTTAAATTTTAATAATGGCGGTTCAGGGCTAGGAGAAGGAGAAAACTTAAATTTATGGGTTGGTTCTGGCGATGGAGATGGTGAATGAGACTTTTCAATTTGCTGAAATTTACTAACCACAGAAGAAACCGACTGAACTATTGGATCAGTAACAACACCATCATTTTTATATTCTTCAGATGCATCAGCTTTTTCAATTAATTCAGCGGTAGGTGGTTTTGTTGGTAAAACAATTTTTTTTGAGGATCCTGGTATTTTACTGGTACCATTGATGAATGGTTTTGGTTGAATTAAAGGCTTTGTAATAACTTTTTTCATAGATTGAGCTTTAAATGTATCATTAATAGTTTTGAATGTGGCAACTTTAGCTGCTACTTCGCCTTTAGGTTTTAATTTTTTGACAGAACCTTCAAATATTCTCATTGTTGTCTTGACTAGATCTGGTGGTGGTCTCTCGGTTTCTGCTAATAATGGCTTCAATCTCTTAGGTTTATTAAGTGCTTTTGGCCTCTCACTATCCATCAGTCTACTTTCGATTTTCACGGCAGTTCTATCAATCAAGACAATATGATCATTAACTGGTTCTTGTCTTACAGGTGCTAATTTGTTTCCAGTATCTTCAGATACTTGATATCTCATCAAAGCCTCAACACTCCGAGCACGTTTCATAGAATCATTTCCGCGCGTTGCATTCCTGTACCTTTCAGTTTTTGCAGCAACTCCGGTCGGAATACTTTTCTTTGTAAACTTAGTTGCAACTTTTTCAGGTTCATCATTACAATCTAAAAGGTCTTCTAAACTAGCGGCTCGTCTAAATCGTTGCACAGATGCTCGATTTTTATTCATTTCACGAAGTGTAAGGTTAAGGTATTTACTTTTAAGCCTATTAACAATGCCTGGGCCATATTGGAGCTCTTCGGAGCTATCACTATCACATTCATTACTAGTTTTGCCATTTTCTGGCATAATATTATTATCAAATTTATCCATTCTTGTCTTTCTCAATTCTGTATACACACAAACACTTGACTCTTTATTTACCACATCTCTTTCACCGTGTTTTATAACTTTTTTTTTTGTAAAGGTATGACAATCTTCATTTTCAAAATGATCAATTAATGTAGAATGTTCAGTATGAATATGGCTTCTTGTAGTAGTAAACTTTGGAGTATCCTCCAAGGCTGGACAAAGTGAAGCATCTGCTTCGAGACGCATGTTGCACGCGACTAGTGTGGCACCGGTATCCAAGCTTTCATGAGATTTTCGATTAGTTGTGACTGTAACGCCACTGGCGGTTGTTCGTGTTATTAATCCTGACATCGCTGTGACCTGGCCACCAGCGTTGTTGTCGCCCCGAGCTTCCAATATTCTTGTTTTCGATGCATCAGTGCACTGATTTTGATTTAAATTATTAGTATTACTTGAATCTGCTTGAAATCCTGTTGTAGGTGAACCTACTTTTACGCCATTACCTGTGAGAGCTTTATTCTGTTGGCGCCTTCTTTGGATTAAATCTCTTTTCCATTGGGGAATATTGCTATTATTTTCTGCAGTACCACTCGCCATTATTTTCCACTTGAATAAATATCCAACTGTTAAATGCACACTTATTTTTCACTTAAATCGTTATTTATATTATTTTCATTTCTAATGTAGTTCATTCGTGTATTTGATTTGTATCAAATGTCTCACTATTCTTCTTATCACTCCCTTCATTCGCAAATCAATGCACGTCCCCAGATAAACTACCTAAGATTTTGTGAAAATCGAAAGCGACACACCTGCCAATGAAAAGAACGGCCAGGCTGCCTTTCTCTCTCTTTCTTTCTGAGGTAATCTCGACTTTGCCGTGAAAACCCTGGCCGATAAAACGTTGTACGACTCTCCTAGTTTGTGTCTCACTCTTTCCCTTAATTTCTCTCTTTTCTGCCGTGTTATGACGCACAAGTTAAGCGACCCTTTCGCGACGTTTTACCTTCCCCACTTGACCGGCACACTGCCGCCCCTGACGTCAGCTAGAACACGAGCAAATTCTAATCGAACACCACACACATGTCAAGCGCAAAACATCCAATTCTCATGTGTCAGCAAATCGAAATGTTACGCTGACTGAGAACGTTATATTAACACTATGTATACGTACGCATACGAATGAGAAATATTCTCTTATCTATACGATAAGTAAATAGAATGAGAAAAAATATAAAAATATGTTTTTTACTGCATTTTAATTGTTTAAAATTAATCTGTTTTCCCGCAAATTAAGTACATATGGATAACAATCGTCGAGATAATTGATACTGTTTTTTAATAATTATAGTAATGATGATAAGAATAAAAATAATAAATAACGTCAACATTGATTGTATCAGTTTCCTTCGTTATCGACTTAAATATTGTTAGCATCAGTCAGTTAATAGAAACGTCACACAACGCTCTCTATTGTTTTTATTATAACCTAAAATAATGAGCGTCTGCGCATGCACAAATGTGGCTGCAGCATTCGTTGTATGGTTAGTCACCAGTATATACGATTGAGCATAATCTTTTAATTACGTCAATTTTGTGATACGTTTAATATTATTATCAGTGATTATTGTCGTTAAGAGAAACATTTTTTAATGAAATCGATAACTTAATCTATTTTTATAGATGCAGTAAAATAATATAACGAAGAAAGTGATAAAAATTGTTCATTCAGTGAAATCGATTTAGACATGCACCAAACAAAGTGATTGTACAACTTATTGTTCATATCGTACATTATTATATTAAGTCAAGGTCAATTTTTTTGTAGTGTATTATTTTCCTCAATGTGCCAATTGTGATTTATAAAATATATATTGTTTATGATATTAATTACAATGGGTATTGGCTTAAAACCATTAGAATTTACTGATTGTCTAACAGACAGTCCGTATTTTCGTGAAAATTTACATTATCATGAGCGTGAATTAGACAAAACAAGCCAACAAATAAAACGACTTGTTAAAGAGGTCAAGGATTTGTTAATTGCTGCTAAAAGTAAGTTTATTCATCATGTTTCATTCATGATTATTTACTTGCACATTTGCACTTCAATACACTTTTAATTATATACTTATTTATTGCTATAAAAACTAGAACACAAAAAAAAGATTCTTTTAATTTTCTAATTATTTCAATTTTGGTGTGTTAAATAAACTAGTTATCCAGTATATATTGCTTCCCTACCACTTGATTGCTCGTTTTGTATATATGCATGATTTTATTAATTTATTAGTATTATTATTTTTAATAATATATTATTCATTTTGATTCAATTAGTAAGTATAACCCTTCATTAAATGATATGCATTTGTAAGAAGTTGTATCCGGCAATAAAAATAGGATAATGTAACAGTCTCAGATGGTGTATGAGTTAGAGATAAGTAAAAAATTTGTATAATTTTCCAAGATTTGTCTAGAGCCCAGAGAGCATTTTCAAAAACACTTCAAAACTTTAGTTTTGAATGTATTGGAGAAACACAGACTGAGGACGAAATACATATATCTCAGAGCCTTAAGGAATTTGGTAAACTTATAGCATCAATTGAAGATGAAAGAGATAACATGGTAAGCAATTAAGGAACAATATCTTATGTTTAACAGCATAATAAATTTAATACCAACATAATACAAGCCATTTTTGGGTTTCAATCATCTTGGTTACTATGTAAATATGTTAGTACAAATAATACAATCAATTGAAGAATATCATTCAATTATCAAATGATATTATTAGTCAAATAATTGTGCATATTTATAACCACTGTTATAATTATTATTTTTATCATTAAAATTAAGTTTGATATTTATTATTATCTATATAATTGTTCATAAGATAGAATATTTTTCTCTGACAATCATTTATATATATAATATTATTTTTTACAAGTTTCTTTCGTAGTGATCTGCAAGTAGAAATTGCAAGTATTCCATTCTACTGAATGTGCTTTTATTATACACTGTTTTCTTGTTTATGTTTTTGCACAACTATTGAGTTGTTAGATTTAATATTTTAAAATTTCGGTGCAATTTCGTACTCTCATTAATTCACACTATTTTCACACACATATTTAGTCAAATACAAAAAAATTTACATTATAATTAATTTATGCTTAATCTCAAATTATAATAAATTGTAGAGATAGTAGTTATTTATTTGGATTTATTTTCAGCTTGAACGTGCTTACGATCAAATCATCTTACCTTTGGAGAATTTTAGAAAGGAACATATTGGAGGAGTTAAAGAAGGAAAGAAAAAATTTGAAAAGCAAACTGTTAAATTCTGTCAAAGTCAAGAACGCTATTTAAACTTATCAACTAAAAAACAAGACAATGTGCTTCAAGAGGTAATTCTTAAATATTTCAGATTAACATCATTTTATTGATAAAATTTTTTTATAATTATTTATATTAAAATTTATTTATTATAAATACTTAAGATTTTGTATCTAATTTTCTTAGGCTGATGCTACACTTGATATGGCAGAGCGACACTTTTGTCAAGCTAGTTTAGAGTATGTTTTTTTGTTGCAAGAAGTTCAAGAAAGAAAAAAATTCGAATTTGTTGAAACGGTAATTACATAAATTTTCCACGATTAATAACAGCAACTGATTGTTACATACAAATAATCAAATCAATTTATCAATGTAGCTGTTGAGTTTCATGTTTGGATGGTTGACTTTTTATCACCAAGGACACGAAGTTGCAAAGGACTTCAAACCTTATATGACAGAATTACAATTGAAAATACAAAAGGTAGATTGTATACATATTATTATTATTATTAATTAAATTTTTAATAACGAATTAATAAATTCAATAATAATTGAATTAATCAATTAGTATTCAAAGCTAATTTGCCATTAAAATAAGTATTTATGCAATAAATTTAATCTTTTATGATTTATATTACTTAATTCAATAACAGCATGTAAAAAAGCTTATTAATCGTTTTTATATTTGTGTGTGCCTTTTTGTACAAGACTAGAGAGAATTTTCTTGCCACCCGGGATAAAACTGAATCACTTATGAATAAAATGAAGGACATGAAAAAGGTAATTTTTTTTATTAACATTAACAGTTTTCATTTTTAATCATCAATCATTTTAATTGTTATTAACATTATTTCATGTAGATAGATAAAATATTAATATTGTTGAATTGTTTTACAGTCTGCAGTTGAAACTGGTATAAGTAAATTGAATTCCCGTGAAGGATATTTATTCCTTATGGAAAAGAGTAAGTATTGAATTCATTTTGAATTATGATATTAACATATTAATGCTCAAGTATATCAAATATATTTCTTATTTGATAGAGGCTTTTGGTGCAACATGGACAAAGCAATATTGCACATATCAAAAAGACAAAAAAGAATTTACAATGATACCATATAATCAATTAACTGGGAAATTTGTAAGAAAATATTTTCATTAGAATTTTTTTTCTGAGTAAAACTACATATGATTAATAAATTTATATTTTTTCAGAGTAATAAAGAAACACTAATATTAGCAAGTTGCATTCGTCGTATGTCTGATACGATTGAAAAACGGTTTTGTTTTGATATTACTGCTGTTGATAAGTAAGTTATTACCCTTCATACATACGCTTATAGATTTATCAATAATATTTAACAAATAATAATTTATTTATTATTTAATATTTAAGACCAGGTGTTACGTACACTTTTCAAGCGCTATCTGAAGAAGATAGACGACTTTGGATGGATGCAATGGATGGAAAAGAACCAGTAAGTTCATATGATAATAAAAAATAGTTATTCACATAATAAAAATATAAAATAAAAATCGTTAGTTTTTCAATTTACAGGCATATTGTTTACAAGGTTCATCCATAAAATCTGAAGAAAATATTTTAGATGAAAATGGTTATGCTTTTGTAGCTAAATGTATTACTGCTCTTGAAGATAGAGGTTGGTATTTGTATAATCTTTTAAATTTATTATAAAACACGCATACATAAAAATACTTGTAATGATATTCAACTATTAAAACGATTGAATTGCTGATAAGTATTCTTTCGGTAGAATTAAAAAAATTTTTCTAATCATTATTAAAATTAAATTAATAACAAGGTTAATAACTGTTTAAAGATAAATAACAATAAGTTAGTTTATAAAAACTTTAATATTAACGTAAAATTAATTTTAGGCTTGGAAGAACAAGGACTGTATCGTGTAGTAGGAGTGGCATCGAAAGTAAATAAATTATTATCCATGGGATTGGATAAAAGGAAATTAGATAAACTTAATCTTGAAGATAAATTTGAGTGGGAGAGTAAAACAATCACTAGCGCACTTAAAACTTATCTAAGAACATTATCCGAGCCAATAATGACATTTCGCTATTACAATAGTTTTATAATAGCTGCCAGTAAATATTTTCAATAATTACTATTTGAAATGAAATACCTACTAAGAATAATTACTCATACTTTTTTATGTTTAATTTTTTAGAATCTGAATCAAGAGAATCACGTATACTTGATATACACACTCTTGTTTATCGATTACCAAAAGCTAACTTTAATATTTTGATGTTACTCATCAAACACCTCCGAAAGTAAGTACGAATTTTTATTCGTATCATGTTTTAAAAATAATTTCATTTATTTATTCCAATGTTTTTTAAATTATAATTTTATTTCTAGTGTTGCAAATAAATGTGAAAAAAATTTGATGACAATTGGAAATTTAGCAGTATGTTTTGGACCTACTCTATTACGTCCTGAGGAAGAAACTGTAGCATCAATTATGGATATTAAATTTTATAATATCGTAGTTGAAATATTAATCGAAAATTATGAAAGAATAGCATCCGGGCCACCACATGAATTTACACGATCTTCCCAAGTTTCATCTCAAAATTCAATAAGCGCATCAACAACAAGACTTGATCAAGAAGAAATTCAAGGTGCAACTGGCAATGGGAATGCTATTAATCGATATAGTATACATACTGCTATTCCAGTTTCCCACTCTCATGTAAGAATTATCAATAATCCTTTTTAATCAAAGAATCATTGATAAATATTAATTATGAATTTTATTTTTTATTTTAGCTCGTAACCAGGTCTTTTTATGATGGTCCATCTGTTGTAACAAAACCAATACCTGATGATCGCAATGGTGATTTAGAAGATCTTGAGCATGGAATTCAACGTCTACCTCTGTATTCTGACACTAGAATAGGTCGAGGAAAATTAACTAATTCAAGTTATATATATCATTCAACTGATAAAGGTATGTTTTTTTGTTCAATTACACTATCAGTGAAATTAAATATAAACCATTTCCTATTTCTTACATAACTTATTATTAAAAAAATAAAAAATATTAGATAATATTAGCAATTAAATAATATAAAAATATAATTTATTTTCAGTACTTGGTAGTGGTAATACAAGTAGTTCAAGTGAATCAGTATCATCAGACTCTCATCTTTTTACGTCAGACTTACCATTAAAACATAAACGAGGACCTATGATGGGTATGCATTATCCATCTGGATACGCACAACGTAGTAATCCTTCAATATCTATGTAAGTTTATTGTACTAATAAGAAAAAAATAATATATTATTATAATTATTGTAATTATAATTTTAGGTCTAATACTTCTCCAACAAGCGGTCGATCGAGTCCAGGACAGACATCAGGGATATGGAGAGTCCGAACTCTTTATGCTTGTATGGCAGAAAATGATGGAGAGCTTTCATTTGAGCCTAATCAGATTATAACAAATGGTAATTATTGATATAAATAAAAATATAAACTGTTTTAATAATTTTTTCATATATTTTATTAATTTCATTTTACGTAATAGTTAAACCATCACTTGAGCCTGGTTGGCTAGAGGGTACTTTGAATGGAAAAACAGGACTTGTACCAAAAAATTATGTGGAACAACTACCCTAATAGCGAGTATACCAAAGACATAATTATTATTATACAAGCGTTTTTGATATATTTTAAGAAAAAAAAAAACATTCCTACAAGTATTTATTTATAAGGTAAATATAAGTTTAAAATTATCGTGTGATGATTGTTAAGAATTTTGATAATTAATTACATAACATGTATTTAATTGATGGGAGCACAATGAGCCCAAAGAATATATACGTTGACTGTATATAATTATTAAGTTCATACTGATAGTTTGATATTTTATAAATGATTAATTTTTAATAATTTATATATTAATACAATTATTAATATATTTCGAATGACTTTTAATATGTAAATATGTTGTGTATATACATACGACATATTTCATTAAATAATAAATTCAATAGGCATTTTAAGATAAATATATGAACAACATATGATCTATGTTTTATATCATATTCAATTATTATTATTATGTTCATTATTATTATTATTTGCTATAAAATTAAGAAAATATAGAATTAATTTATGATAGATATATCACAAATCAATACATACCACTGACATGATTAAGATTCATGATTATTATTATTCATTTTAAGTAGTTATTACTAGTTAAAGCGTTTAAATCTGATTTCGGAAATATTTAATTATAAAATAATTTAGAATAATATTAAATTGAAATAGCTTAACTTAATGCACATTTTATATTTATAATTGCTCAATGTACACACTAAATGCCAGCATTGATGATTTGTCTGAATTTTGTTGAAAAGTTTCGCTTAATTTATTACATTATACATATCAATTTAAATTAAAAGCTTGTAAATAATGTTAAAATTGTGTCTATTGTGAGCACTTTGATAAAATAAATTTTTTTTAATAGTCAAATCAAGTCATTAAAAAAAATGCTAATCTTATTATTTTACTAGTTATAATGACCGATTATGGCAATTACTTTAATAATTATCTTCCCCTATCTAAAATATAATCTCACTTATACAATATATATGTTCGATAAAAAATTGGTCTGATTTGATATTTAAATTTTTTTACATTTGTATCTTGTATGGTTTTGTATTCGAAATCTTCATGAGCACATTAAAATATATAAAATTAATTCTATGAATCTTCAGGTTTTGAATTTTTGTTATTGATATTATTATTTAACTGTAATAAATGAACTTCCATTGCTAAATTTCCAGCTTTAAGAGCATTTTGTTCTACACTACTCCAAATTGTACTCATAAATATTGAATAACAAAGTACAGCAGTTATTACTAGTCGTAAAATATTTAACCCAATTAAATATCCCAATGTTGTAAATGATGAATCTATACCCATAGAGTACATTAATGGTACTATTAATATAATATTAGCTATTACATACCAAATACGTTGTCTTCTAACATTTTTTAATGATGCTTCGCAAATACTTAAAGCTTCTTTTATTTCTGTTCTTACATCACATTCTATTGTTTGATAAAATCCTGAAAACAATTGATATATTTTGATTAAAAATAATTATAAACAAACTTCTAATTTTTTTAAATTTATTTCAATAGTAATAATTATACCTTTAGTAATTTTTAATTCAGCTACGACTGCTTCATGATCAGAATAACTAAAGTTTTTATTAGGAATTCGCTTTGGAAAAGGTTGTTGACAACTAATTACTTCTACCTGTATAAAAAAATTTTCTTCTTTATCTTATCTTGTGAGCTTTATTGTCAACAACAATGAAGCTTGATATTAAATTTTAGAAGAACGCAATTACCTTATAGTTCTGTGAACCAAGATAAAGAATATGATCAATTCTTTTTCCTTGAGGGAATTTTCTAGCAACTCGTTGTGGTGTATAACTATTATTGGCACATTCATTGGTTCCAATATCATTATTAATTGTTGAGCAAGCATCAGCCAGGCCAGCAACCCCACAAATAATTCTATAAGCTAAATCATTAGGACTTGTATTAAGATCACCACCTAAGATTACAGCATCTGCTCCACGTTCTGTCATTCTAATAAATTGAGCCATATCGAATGCTTGAAGCACTCTGTGAGCTGAATACTCATCATGTTGAGGATTATACTCTGCATGTAACTAAGGTAGAAATAAATAACAAATATATTATAAACATAATCAAAAGTTAATGGGTTGATTATTATAATTAATGACTTACATGAGCTACATAAACATTTATATTGGCATCATTGACTTTCAGTCTACAAAGGCCAACTCCTTTTCCTCCAAACCAATCTCCATGATGTATTTTATGAGCATATCCATTCAAAGACCACTTATGGAAAATCACATCTTGAATTGGAAACTTTGTAAAGAGACAAATTCCGGAGCCAAGGACACCACTGATAAAGAGTTATTATAAATATCTATTATTTTATGTAAGATTTTATTTACCATATTTACCTATAAAAATAATGAGAATAAGGCAAAATGTTTAGAATTTGGTTTTTAATTAATTCATAATCCTTAGCAGACCATACTTCTTGAAAACAGACAATATCGTAATCCCCTGATAATAACTGATCAGCAATAGCTCGCATTCTTTGGACTCTATTTCGTGATACATATGGTATACCCCTAGAGTATAGAAAATAAATTAAATATTTTTATTATCAATTTATATTACATAGAATTAATTACAAATGTATGCTTTATTTTACAATATAGATAATTTATGAAAATAACTCACCAACAATTGAGAGTTAATACTTTTAAATTAATATCCATTTTACTAAATGCTTTATAAAATTTAACTTTAAAATATGTGAACACTTTAAATTAAAATTTAAACATAAATGTTATTTAAATTATTGACAATATTTTGCATTGTTACTTATTCATAATATCACATGAACAAAAATCGAAATGAAAAGTTTTATCAGAAAATGCCAACTCGGACATTCTATATACTAATCATCACATTAATGACTATTTTCATTAAAATACTAATAAATGGTGCGCGTTGCATGAAAACAAGTCGTATTTACTTTGATACCCGAAGGTCAATTGATACAAACATTTCAGTGCATAATTTACTTTTATTATTTATTATAGGACTTGTTGAATAATTATAATATTATTTAATAATATTAATTAATAACATACATTATTGAATAGTTTGATGTTATTTAAAAAAATATTAAGAGGTTAAGTTGAGAGTAAAAAATAAAAATACTTGTGATAACTAAGTAAATAGACAATCGAGGAGGTGTATAATGTACGTGTCTGTTAGAAAGAGTTAACTTGATGAAATTACAGTGTCACATTACTTAAGTGCTCAGCAAAACGTGAATTTGGTGCTTAATACGATTGAATGTCAACGAACGGTACTTTCCTTTGAAAATTACAACGTACGAAATACTAGTTAAAAAATGTGTCGTATGTGTGAAAAATGAGTTAAAAAGTATATTGAAAAATATGTTAATTAAATATTAGGGTTTTTATCCAGCAGAAAATTAGCATATCTATTTTACAACAACCGAATGTAAGTAATATTTTCGATAATCTAAATACATAAATTTTATATTTTGGAGTTCGAAAAATGAATTACTGTAGATTCAATTGTTTAAATATTCAACTCATATGATTGATCATACAATTTATTTTGAGATTTATCTTATAACTATATGAGTAATTAGTCCATTTGTGTCAATTGACAAGTTCTATACATCCGAATTTTAATGCCCTATATGAGCATGAGTTTTAATTAAAATTGTCCTACTTCACTTGAAACATTAATTTAATATTTTCTAAAATTTTATGTTAATTCATAGTGAATGGTGAAAATAATTAACATACAATAATCTTATTGTAACTTTAGGTAAATAAAAAAATGCTATGGCAGCCTTAGAGCCACATAATAATGAAGATGATGGAAATCCTGAGACTGAATCAGAAGCCAGTAGTCTTTATCAATGTGGATCGGTTATTTCAACCGTACCTGATAGACATGGATTTTTGGGAGGATCACAATATAGCCCTGAAAGGTTACAATCAATTTATTTTCCTTTAATATGCATCAAATAAATCTACAAGATGAATTTACAATGCAAATTTTCTTCTAACGATGTAATGTATTAATTAAGAAATGATTCAACTAAAAAATTACTTAATATGGATAATTTTTTTTTTTAGAAAGCAAGCAATTCCACCTGAAGTAATTCTAAGAAGAGAGAGAAAATGGATTCGGATGCTAAATAATTGGAATAATTTTATGTCACATCATTATCGAAAAGTAAGAGAAAGATGTAGAAAAGGAATTCCGCCCTCAGTGCGACTTAGAGCGTGGTTAAATTTATGTGGAGGGCAATTATTGTTAAATGAAAATCCACATTTATATGAAGAACTGATAAAAAGACCAGGAGATCCTAAATACATTGAAGACATTAAAAAAGACCTACATCGACAGTTCCCTCAGCATGAGATGTTTGTTGACAATGGCCCAGGCCAACAAGAACTATTTCAAGTGTTGAAAGCGTATTCTATTTTAAATAGTAAAGTAGGATACTGTCAAGCCCAAGCGCCTATTGCAGCCTTTCTTCTAATGCATATGCCAGCGGTCCAAGCTTTTTGGTGTCTTGTAGCTGTATGCGACAAATATTTAGTTGGATATTACAGTCAAGGAATGGAAACACTCCAGAGAGATGGTGATATTCTTTTTGCTCTTTTGAAAAAAGTTTCTCCGGTTGCCTACAAACATCTCGTAAACAATATTTCTATTCAAATTATGCAATCTACACACCTATATATTAATTATAATTCAACTTATGACTCATCATTTTACAGAAAAAACAAAAGATGGAACCATGTCTCTACATGACAGAATGGTTTTTATGCGTTTACACAAGAACATTACCGTGGGAAAGCATTTTACGAATTTGGGATATGTTCCTATGTGAAGGAGTGAAAATTATCTTTAAAGTTGGACTAGTATTACTAAAAGGATGTTTGGGAAGGACATCACTTGTTAAACGATGCCCTACAATGTATGAAACCCTTCAAGTATTGAGGAACCCCCCTCAAGAAATTATGGAAGAAGAAGCACTAGTTTATCAGGTAAATTTTTCAAACTAATTTTAATTAAATATTTAGATATGTAAAAATAAATATTTTATTTCCTTTTCAAGATTATGAGACTGAATTTGAGCGAAGAAGACTTTGAATATGAACATCAAAGGCAAGTTATGAGAAGAAAGATGAAACAACAAAAAGATCAATCTTCCAATACTATTCCTAATGGAATTGAATAAAGATCGATGCTCTATTATTAAACAATAAAAAAGACAACAAAGTAAAAATTAATATCACGGGCGTGCCTTCCATGCAATAATATGTAATAAAATGTGTAATATTAAATTATAGAGTAGTAGACAAAGATTAACATAACTATTACTAGTATGAGAAATAATAAAACTATTTATCAACGGTTCACGCACATTCCCTGTATTAAATAAAAACTATACATTGTAATAATTTAAAAAATCACATTGGGATAATTATTTATATATAAATATTCACAATTATCTCTATATTTAATATATACTGTAATAAAGTATATTTATAACTGAATTCAATTTGACAAAAATTTTTTCATTGTAATCTACTAATTATTAAGATTTTCTTTTTTTTTTTAAATTGTGTACGAAGTATTTGATATGTAACCAGTCGTATTTCTGAATAAAAAAATTTTTATCATAATGTTTTTCAAATGGATACTATCTTTTAAGTTAAAATAATTATAAAATATCATTTACTCTGTCACCTTGGTTGCTTACCTGGTGAAAGGTATTAATTATTAAAAGCCCTGATTGAAGACATAATTTATCGATAACATTCTTAAAAATAATGGATGGATTCTTAGTTATATAAATTGTTTTATTTTAATTTCACTAGCAGAAAGCAATACTGTACAATTAAAAGAATCATATAAAAAGAAAAATCCGTATTAGCTAAAATTTTTTTTTTTTTTAAATTAATCATTAAATATTCATCAATGTTTTCGATTTTTACGTGAGCGCCCTGTTTTAGGTTTTGATGTTTCGGGTACGATGATTGTCCCTGCAGCAATCTCATCTTTTTCAGCTGAATTTTCTATTTGTTTTTGTGCCTCTAAGAAGAACATTAAATCTCTTATTTGTTCTTTCATATCTTTTACCTCTCCCTCTTTATTATTTTTATACTGTGTAAACTCGTCTTGTAATTGTTTATACTTTGATTGCCAAGAAAGTTGATTTTGTTCAAGAGCTCGTCTCAATTCTTTTTCTTCAGTAAGTTCATTCTGAGCTTGAGATAATTTACTATTGACACTTTGAAATTTTTTTTCTAATGTTTGTTTTTCTCGATTAAGAACAATCAGTTTATCCTTAATCATGGAATTTTCTTCTGAAATTAAATTTAACTTTTCTCTAAGTTCAGATATTTCTGAAGCTGATCTTTGTTCAATTCTATTTAAACGATCTTCAAAGTATTCTCGTTGTGTTTCTAATTGAGAAGTAAGCAAATAAGTGAATTCTAACTGAACGGCATCAACTTTTTCATCTACTGCTGCTCCTTCACCTTTTGAAGGTTCATGGCCTTCTACCATTTTACCATCTTTGTCTTGTAGTAGACGATGTACAAAATTATCTCCCACATAATCCCAAACTCTATTATTACCTAATTGCATTGCATAACAATGATGTGTTTCTCTGTAATGTTCAAATGCATGTCCTTGATGATAACGAGAACAACCAATATGACCGCAAATTAAACATATCCACAAGGCATCATTGCTTGTGTCTGCAACTAGATAAATTAAATTTAATTAAATTAATTGTCTTTAATTTCTACTTGAGTTGCTGACTTACCACATTCCATACAGTGACTGTCTTCGAGAGGCTCTGGAGTTTGTGCGTAACGACAGACAGGACAAGAAATGTCACCCCATTTAACTAAGCAACTAGAGTGAAATGTATGATTACATAGAATTGTTAATATTCCATCAACACTCTCATCCATCCGCTCTAAACAAACTGGACATGATGGTAGTTCTGTGTGACCAGCTAAAGACATTCCATTATCAGCAACTTCTACTCTTGAGACAAAAAACATGTGGCAAATAACATCGGGCTCCAAAGAATTATAGGGTGCTCCATTAAAAGTCTCATAAAATTGTAAGGCGGCTGCCTGAAATATTATGTCCAAGAAAATATAAATAAAGGAATATCAGTCGTTGACATTATTTATTCTTTTCAATGTCAACATGATAATACTTACAGATGAACGCATTGTTATGAGAGCCATGTATTGATTAGGATTATTATCACGTAAAATTCGAAAATGCTGGATATCTTGATGACAAGCAGCAGTAAATGTTAGAAGATCATGACAAGTCATTGTAGCTGGAACCGCCAAAATACAGAGTGTATGACTGCGATCAGCTGCATGATGTAATTCTGTTCGTTCACTAGATTGAAAATGATTTTACAGTTAATTTAATGCAATAGCTTATTTTAAATAAACTAAAATAGAATACATCATTACTCTTCTTTAAATAAATGAAGAATTCCTTTAGTAACTTCTACAAATGGATTTCCAGAAATAAATGTTATTTGTTCAGTTGATGGAGAGGAATTTAATTGAACACCTTCAGATGCAACAGCTGGATTATTAGAAGATGACGATTCTTCAGAATTAGGTCGTGGTATAGAATGAGTTTTTGTTGTTTTTTGAGAAGGTAGTAATGAAACAGAACTTTCTGAAACATTAGCATAACTTTCAACTGTAATATTTTTAGGTTCTCTACGACCTCTAATTTTTTTTGTAGCCATCGTTCCTAAAAATAGATATACATTGATATCAAAAAAATAAAGCCTTCAAAGTTATCATCGAAGTAAATGCCATGATTGAATTGTTTATTTATTTACCTGCGGTTTCTTCTTCTTCAGGATCTACAATTTCAATGCGAATAACGCAAAGTGAAACGAGAATGAGAGAAGACATTACACATAGCCCATAAAATATCGAATCATTTTACGAAATGTCTTGATATTGATTATTGTAAGCCATATATAATTATTTTTTCGAATGTAATATCTAAAAATTCCGTCAACTTTACTTGGTTATTACAGTGATTTGATAAATTGATAGATACACGAATTAAGTGGATTTAGATTAACCTCTAACGTTCCGGAATATTGTAATTATTAAAGTAGTTCAGATCCCGTCCGTCAAAAGTGGCTGATAAAATATTGAAAAAATTATTTTTGATATAAATTAGAGCAAATTTACATAACTATTTTTTTTACTATTCACTAGATTCAATCTATTTTTTTTTTTGAACAGTGTTGATTAATATTCAATATATTTAAAAGTGTAATCATTTAATTCTAGTAATTCAAACAAAGTATAATTTTTTAAAGCTGTTCGAACATACTGAAATTGTTTTTCAATATCATTTGAAGCTTCTTGAAGAGTCTGTGATGGAATATTTTCGTATGATAATATCCAATCATCCAATTTCTCAAAAATATCTTCCAACAAAGACACTATTTTTCCAGGTGGAACATTTTTATCAAACTTTTTATTGTTTTCTATGAATTCAATAGCATTTTGGAAATTCTTGATCACTTTATTGTACTGCATCGCTTCAATATTATATAATTTTGATAGATCTACCATTTGTTTATTTAATTTTAATATTTTTTGATAACCATCACTCTTCGACAATGATGTATTTAATCTCTCTTGTCGTAAATAATCAAAATGATGAAGTAATTGGCTTATTAGTGGCAACTTTTGGGTTACCTCAACTAAAATCATTGAAACAGTTGTAAAGAATTCGTCAAATGATATTTTTAATTTTTTCCAAGTAGCTCGTGATTTTTGACGTTGTAGCAATGTTTTTGGTGAATTATCATAAAATTTTTCCAACTGGGGATGTATTTTGTTTTGAATAGTTTGGTATAAATCGTTGATATTTTCATTTAAAGAATCTGTAAAATTAATTAACACAGTAATGCATTGGTTAATATCTCCATTATAATCATAAGAATCTTCAATGCTTCTTATTGGTACATACTCTTTCAAATCTGACTGATGCATTTTTCTAAGCTATCTAAAATAAACAATATCAGAATAAAAAATGACAATTTATAATAAGTTATACAATTGTATTATTAAGTTTATATGGTACCATTATTCACTTGGTAGTGTTGTAACTATTTTAGGAAACTCCAAGCCAATTTCTAGAAGTTCTCTAAATTTATTCATTTTTCGCATCAGCGAAATTTGTTTCCTATGACCAGATTCTGATTTATAAGTAATTTTCTCACGACTCTCCAAGTCTTCATATATATATTCTAGCTTTTTAAGCCTTGAATTATACTGACTTATCAATAAATTATGCTTATTAGACAAACTAAATTGTTTCTTTTGGAATTTTTTCATATCAGCTCCACTATTTGGAGATGTACTTAATCTAGATTCGATATTATTTAGTTCAATTCTATACTCATTACGTATTGTATTTATTTCTTCTAATAACTGAGTTAAACTAGCAAATTTTGTAAGAATGTAATCTTGATATTCATTCAGTATATTATTTAATTTTTTTAATTTCTCTTTGACAGTCTTTTCATTTTCGTCGTCATCATCAAGAAATTCATATTTTTTTAATAACATTATATTTAAAGTATGAATATCGTAATCAAATTGTAATTGCATACTTATATTATTAATGTCTTTACTGATCTTGTCAGAAAAATAAGCTAAATCGATAAATGCCCATTTCAAATCGTCATCGATAGTAAAATGTTCATCAATTACAAATGTAGCATTTTTTGTATTACGCACTCTCTGATTAAATGCCATATCTAAAATAAGATCATTTTTTTCCATTACTCACTTATGTCTACGGCACAATATATCAACTTAATAGAATAACTTTTTTTATTAATATCATAATGATACATACATTGTAGTATTTTAATCATTGTGGTTTCACCCAATAAGGATATCATATGTATTTATAAAAATATTGAAATATGTATATATTAAAAAAATACTTAAATACTATAAGTATAATAATGTATAAATGTATAATATTAAATATTTAAAAAACTGGACGGATTGAAAGAGTATTGACAGTAGTATTTAGAAAAATATAAATCAGATTACTATCAAAGTTTTTCACCACTTAAGTTAAGTACGTTATAATAAGAATGATCTGGAAATCTATCTAATTCAATATAATCTGTTTCATCGAGTAAAAGTCCCTCTGCCATTATCACAAGTTCAGAAAATGTTGGTCGGCAATTAGGATCCTTATCCCAACAATAGTACATAATATTATACAGTTCTCGTTTACAATGTTCTGGTCTTTCCAACCGATAACCATCTTTTATTTTTCGCATCACATCAGCCGCAGCCATACCCGGATATGGCGTTGATCCAAGTGTCACTATTTCCCAAATTAACACTCCAAAACTCCATATGTCAGATTTAACAGAAAATATATTATCATATAAACTCTCCGGTGCCATCCATCTAATAGGTAAACGCCCTTCTGATTTTCTTTCATAAATTTTGTTAGCAGCAATATCTCTTGCAAATCCAAAATCTGCTACTTTGCATACTCTATTATTATCTATAAGAATATTTCGAGCTGCTAAATCTCTATGTATTATTCCTTTTGATGCTAGAAATTCCATTCCTTTTGCCACCTAAATTCATTAATATTTTTCAATAGAGTAAATCAAAATATTTTTGTAAAATTGAATATGTCAACAATAATATAATTTTATGATATTACCTGATAGACGAAACCGGTTAAATCACTAGATGTTAAACCAGGACCACCTCGATTTCTTTCTTCACGTGAAGTTCTCAAAAAACTTTGAAGTTTTCCGCCACAAACATACTCCAAAATAACAAATAATGGTTCTTGTTCAGTACAACAGCCAAGTAATCTCACAACGTTAGGATGTGGCTCTAAAGTTTTCATAACGTTGAGCTCTTGAGCAAGATCCAATCTTTCTCGTTCTGTAGCATTCTTTTTTAAAGTCTTCACTGCTACAACAGTTGGCCCTTGTTTGCCATCAATATCAAGAGCTTCACATTTCCAAACTTGTCCAAAACAACCTTCTCCTAATATGTTAAATACCTGAAATTAGAATTATCAGTATAATAGAAATAATTAATGCTCCATGAATAAATTAACAGTGAAGAATATTTATTAACCTTGAGTCTGTGTCGTGGGAATTCCCATTTATCGTTGATTTGTTTTGTACTTTGATTACCATGTATTTTAGATTCTTTGCTCCATTCTTGATATTTATTATTAGAAGATTTTGATTTATCCCAATTTTTAAGAATTAATGATGGTCCATTTGACATAGTCGATAATCCAACTACACTTTGCTCTTTCTAAAATAATAATAATAAAAGAAATTAACATAATAATTAAATTATTCAAGAAATAGATACTATTCAATTATTTTTACCGATATATCTTGTGATTTTCGATGATTATTACAGAATCTTGCCCTCACAGACCAAATACCCATTCCTAATCCCAAAAATAATGCACAAATTGCCGCTATTGGTATAATTTTCATTGTAATTTCTTGATAAGATGTTGTCCCTATTGTTGTCTCCGTATTTTCATTTTTTCCTATATTGGGTTTTACTTCATTAACTAAAACTGGTTCATTAAAATTATTTGACTTCCTATCAATTGATGATATTGAAGTTGTAGACAACTTGATAGTTGCATTTTCATTAGTATCATTTTTTTCTGGAAAAAGTAGAGTAGTAATTTTTTTTCCACTGGTTAAATTTGTTGTTGAAATTTGCGATGGTGGTTGTCGAGTGTATGGTGAATTAGCGAGAACCAAAAAAGGTGGATGAACACGACCGTCAGAGCCATGTTGATGAGATAATGATGGGCTGTATGAAAAAAATAAATAAAAAAGGATATATATACTTATATTCAAGTTGAAAAAATCGAAATAAAAAATTAATTACCCAGCATTCTCAGAATTAATCGCCGAACCATTTTTAATATTTACAAATACTTCAGTTTTTGCTGTTAATTGACCATCAGAAACAGTGACGTATAGATATAAATTTTGACCACCCTATAAAAGATGATTAAATAATAAATTTCAAACGTAATTTTATAATACAAATTATAGATGAAATATTTTATTGAATATTAGACATACTCTTCCTTTCAACGTTTCATTGATGTAAACAACACCAGTTTCATTATTTATAGAAAATGGTAGTGGAAATTGAGATGAAGTATCAACACCATAACTATGATCAATGGGCTCAAGGCCATAAATTAATTTACTCTGTTCATTATCTCGTGCATGAACTCGGGTAACAATGGTTCCAACTGATTCAGAATCAGACAGAATCCAATTTCGATCGAGTCTCATAACAGGTGGTGTATTGTCGCTCATTTGGCCACCTGTAGAATAATTTTATTGTTAGTTAATTAGTTATAAAGTTCTTAAAATTGACTGAAGATTTAGTATATTATATATCGGAAGTAGAAAAGTAGGTCAGCTCACACCACGGATGTCATCTGAACTGAAGGTGAGAGTGATGAACCCATGGTTTGAGATGACCTAATTTTCTTCCCTAGGCTTATAAATTTTTTTTTGTGTCTGTTCTGAAAGATCGAAATGTAAATAAAAAAAAATGAATTTTTGGCGGAAGTACAATAAAAAAAAATTTACTTTAGAATCGATGGAGTATTTTCATAATTTATGATAACAGATTGTTGAAGTGGATGAATTTTATCTTTATTATATATTTAATTTAATATTGGTTGCTGGTAATTATAATTACTTGCATTTTTATTTTTTATTATATGTGAATATATGTATATAGATATTGTATTTTCTCCGTTCGACCCATTGACGTCATGATCTGACCGTCGAGTATTAAAGAAAGTAGGGCAATGAAAGTTTCACCAAAGGACAAAGATAAAAGTAACTAATATATACATCTTGAGATATTTCAAAAAAATTTTGTGAGTATTATGATTTCGAAGAAATCATTTGATACTTTTACTTATCGATTCGAAAGTATTAATATAATAATAAAATTAATGTAATAAAAAATTCTAAAAAGTAAAATGGGAAATCTTTAATGTTATCAATAATTTAATATTATATTGGTAATTATACTACTTGTTGCATCAAACGATTGTTTAGTGTTTTATTCTTATTCTCCACCTATTTTTCGGATAAAAAACCACTTTCTTTTCAGTCTCCAGTCAATTGGATCAATTTCTAAAATGCAATACTGTCGTACTAGTAAAATTGTTACTATCAGAAACAGATAAATTTTTTAAGATGATAATTGTAGATATATGTATATTTATAAACTCGTTTTCGCATGTTATCTTAAATCGTTTAAGTATTTTCAATGCAAAAAACTTGTTTACCTCTTTGATATTTAATGTTATGCAAATTTTTATAAAATTTAAATAAAATTCAATTAATCAACTTACGAGATGTGGTACAAAAAATCGTTGCTACTATGACAGTTATCCATTTCACAAACATTGCACTTCATTTAATACAACAATATCTCCTCCAATGATAAAATTTTAATAAAATCTTCAGACTTACGATCATCAATGGTATTAATAAACAATATGATCAACAATAGTCATACAAATTTTAATCAAAATCATCTCCAAATCATTCATTGATCATTTTTAATTGCATATATATACATTTAAATGTATATATTAATTTTATATCAATTGTATATTAAAATTTTTGTGCATAAAATAAATATTATTATTTAATAAAATAGTATCAATCATTTGTCTCATTCTTTTGATTTTTAAAATGCATTATGTATCGATTTAAGTCATTGGATTAAAGATACATATAAAATTTATTTGAAAGTTATTTTTTACTTTGTAAAAATATATTTTTTATGTCTAATAATCTAGACGATTAGAGAGCAAATATATAACGATAGGTTAACACGTTAAAGAAAATGTTTAAACAAAGTAACTTAATCTATACAGTGTGAATTGAACACATTTTTGTCACTGTCAAACGTATTTAATATGAACAATATCGTAATAAAATTGATTATGTAAATAAACAAAATGTTTCGATGATATTAAACTCTTCATAGGTCAAATTACTGAATGACACCAATACGTATTTACACCATAAGTACACATAATTATTAGACCTTAAGGTCTGAGAAAATGAAAATCAAGCAAGAATCAGTAAATAGAGAGGTGTTTACAGGTGCATGTGAAAAGTCACCATCTCAAATATCAACGCAAGATGGCGTATGATCAATAAACTTGGCAGAGTAATCCACGTTTCAGCAAAAATTTATAAATTCGTATGAATTTGACATGGCAGCCATGTTTCAGCGTGAATTTTGTCATCATTGCGCCATATTCTATCCTTCAGAATTTAAATGGACAGGAAACAGTTTGTAATAATCTGATGGAGATTAGAAAGCACATGGATTTGAGATAGTGTGTATTTTTCATTATGTGGTTATATTGTATGTTAATTATTAGGCCTCTAGAATCTTTTATACTTTTCCATAATATACAAATTATAAATATATAGTTAAAATGAATAATTTTAAAGATTGAAATATTATAATTAACATATAACTGTAAAACAATGTTTATATAATTGTCTACATCACTAATTCGAATTTCTGTTGTTTCAAAATAGGAATTTAAACTAAATAAATATTTTTTCAATTTGTTTTGGAGGATCATTCCTGAAAATTAGAGCAAAAATGGGTGAATGCTTTGATTTCAATTGGCAAAATATCGATAATACACTGTCGAAACGTATGATTGATAATTCTTTGATACACCTCTTGGATAGAGTTCAGAAGAAAATGTCAAAAAAAACTATTATTTTTAACCAAAAATTAAAAAAGCTCCAAAGGCTAAAAAATTATGATCAATACATAAAAATAAAAACAAAAATTAAAGAAAAATTGAGTAATGGCACCAATGAATATGAAAGTTCAAATACTGAATCTTCTTCTGATGAGATGAATTCAGATGATGCCCAAGATGTAGAAGAAAATAAAGAAAAAAATGAACAAAGTAGTCAAAATAGAGATGAACATGATACGTTACCAAAGGATAAATCTAATAATTTAATATCTGAGAACGATGTCCCACAATTAACAAACAATGAAGAGAAAAATGAATCAGGAATTGATGACAATTCAATAAAAGATTCCATAAGTAATTACGATAATGACAGTATTCGAGACAATCACAGTGATATGATAAGCGATGATGAGATTAATAAATTGGTGATTGATGATGATTCAACACAAGAGTTAGTAAACAGCTATGATAATGATGATGTTGTTGAGAATCATAGTAATAAGATGAACGAAGATGAAGAAAATGAATTGGAAACTCATGACAATTCAACAAAAGATTCAATAACGAGCCCTAAAAATGATAACATCACGGAAAATCACAATGATACATTTTGCCAAAAAGAAAGACCTGCTCTCAAAATTATCATGACTGAAATTATTAAACCGAAATACACAGTTATTCCAAATCCTCAAACAATTCTCAATCCAACAGAAAAGCTTACACACAATCAGAGTTCATCTGATCAGTTATTAAGTGATAATAAAAGTATTGAACTAGAATCTAGTCAAAGAAATAATTCTCCTATTCAAGGAAGTATTGAAAATAACATAAATAATGAAAATTTAAATAATTTAATGAATAGTGGAGATTCAATGATGATAAAACAACGAGTGAAAAAGAATAAAACCCCGAGAATTAAAAGAAAAAATATAATAATTAAAAATGATAATGAAAATTCACAATCTCAGTGTAATAAAATTCCAGATCATATAAATGATTCTGATACTAATGTAGAGACTGGTAAAATGAGTAATATCGAAAATAGTAAATCTCAAAATCTGTTATCAATTGAAAAGGCAGCATTGACATATACCTTAGAACATATGGCTCATGTTAAACATCGGCAAGAAAGATTGAATAATGAATCACAATTTTTAAATGATAGTTATATTAACATAGAAAATGAATCAAGAGAAGACTCTATGGAGCAAGAAAATAATCTATTACAATCAAACGTTTTAACTAAAAGGCCCATGACGGTAAGAATAGTTATGGTCAATAAAAAGTGTATATGGATTTAATAATGTATTAATAATAAATATTATATTCAGCTTGATGAATACGTTCAAGAAAATGATTTAGTTCCTTTAGATGATAAAGCGTCAGCCTTTACACTTAATGATCTATCTGAAGATGACGATCTTTTCTTGATGGAAATACCAAAATCGGTATATTTTTTTTATTTTTGTACTTCATAATTTGTAATGTTTTCTTATATTAATTGAATATTTTTTTTCTTTGAACAGATGATTAATCAAGAACTTTTAGGACAAAAAATGGTAGTACGAAATTTCGACATGACAATTGGTAGTACAAATTATAAATTACGTCGACTAAAAAATGACACTTTTACGTGTATTCTAAAAGAAAATAATGAAAGAATGTCATTTAAAGCAGGTAATTAAAATAAAAAGTAAAATTAATGTCACGATAATGAGATAAAATTTTTTTTCCAGTCAATATTAAGCCCAAAGCAACGTTTGTAGTTACGGAAATACTTGCACCAACTAATGATGATAATTATTTTCATCAAGGTTTTGAAATTACTCATGGTCCATGTCCGTTTCCACAAAATTTAAAAATACGGAATCCATTAGAGAATAATAACAAACGATTGAAAAAATATAAAAGAAAAATGCGTCAAATAAAAAAAAGAAAATTAAATGAAATGTGAAATCTTAATAAAATTTTAGACCTATTTTCTCAAATATGAATATTCTTTGTATTATATTTTTTCTATTTTATAAAAATGTTGTTGTCAAAAATTAAGATTTTATTAATTTTTTTTATAAAGTTTAAAATATCAATGATAATTATACGTTCAAGTGATTTTTATAAATAAATATAAAAAATGAAGCCAAAATTAATTAATTTAATACATTTATTCATGGAACTTCGTATTTTATAAGAAAACAATATATTTATGATGTTTCCATTGCCGATGTTGTTTCTTCCGTATATTTTCCTTTGTCCTTACCAAGAGCAGCAGCCCTACCTTTGCTTCGTCTATCAATTATCTTCTTGCGATCTTTATCCATTTTTAACTTTACGATAACAGTCTAAAACAATTCAGCAAATGTTAGTCAACATTTTTGGAATCATAAAACATATTAATTATAATTGAAGTAAGATTATAATTAGATATTCAGTGCCATTTATTCTACATTAATTAAACACAGTAATGAATAGTTCATCAGTTTATAGGAAAACCCTACAAACCATTCACTATTCAAGCTGCAATTTTAATTTTTCGAGAATGGTTTAGCTCATCACTTGTAATTTTTGATTTAATTAAAAACTATAATTAATGAAATGATTTTCGGTGACAATAAATATTAAGTAATCAATTTAACAAAAAGGAGTAATAAGAATAAGTACCTTTGACGGATCAATGCCGACATAAACGCTGGCACTATTTGCTTTTTCACGCTGTATTCGTTCAATATATATTACATATTTCTTTCGATAAACTTGAATCACCTTTCCTACTTGTTGTCCTTTGTAATGACCACGAACGACCTTAGATTAATAAAAATATGAATTTAGAAATGCTTTGATTTAATATGTTTTGAGTTGTCTTTTTATTTAAGCATCTAAATTATTACCTGCACTTCGTCGTCTTTTCTGATAGGCATTGAACGAACATTATATTTTTGTCTCAACTCTTTAGACAAGGGTGCTGACATAAGCCTTCGTCTGATGTGAGAAGGTGCGGTAAAATGCCTTTTCCGATTTTTCCTCCTCGAAGAGGAAACTAAACTGTTAAATTTCATTTTGTGCCAGTTGTATCTGTAAAACAATTTCCAATAATTAATAGTTCAAACGCATTAATATTATTTCTAATTTTTATTTCATAAAACCAAAGCTCTATTATCATGCTTCAAATATTCCATGTTTGTTTTCCTAAAAGTTAGGTTAAGTTAATGATTTAACATAATAATTCAATATAATGGATGTTGAAAGACAAATATTAATAAAATTAGATGTTGAACATGAAAATAAAACAATTGTTATTAAAAATTTTTGTAATAACAATTTGTAATTGAAGATTCAAATAGATATTGAATTTAAGTTATTACATACCGAAACAACAATCTTGTACGATCGGCTATAAAGAACCCGAAAACGTGTCCATGATGGCAAATAGGTATCGTTTCAGTCGAAGCTTCTGTTTTAGTTCAAAAATATTATCGTAAGATGTCCCTGAATTCAGAGAATTTCATAACAATGCCATCTACTGGTTTTTGTAAACAGTAAAAATATACAGAAATATACATAATAATTTATTGCTCCATTAACGTGTATTTACAACGCATTATGTGGTTTAGATCAGAATAAGGAATGTTTTATAGACATATTTTTGTATTCCTAGATAATTGTTGATAGAGAAGTCTATAATATGATTATTCCTTCGACGTAAAATCACTTAAATTCCGCAGTTAAGTACAGAAACTAAATAGTTTAACTAACAACGATCAACTATCAAAGTTCTGTAAATAATGAGAGTTAATTATTTGAGTAATAACAATAGTTCAGAGTTGACTTCAACAGTAATGGATTCTGATGAGTTTGAACTTAAATTTATATGTTAAGAACGGAGTTGTCATAAATAATTATACAATTATAAAATAGTTTCCACAACTTTGAAAAATAGTCAAAATGAATTCAACATCAAATTAAACTGGTTCTACAACATTTTATTACATTAATTTTTACTGATTAAAGTACTTAGTTCAATATAAACAATAGCAACAATGGGTTCTTCTCGACCTCCTGACAGATCTTTATCAAGTGGCATATCTTTTCCACAATGGATGAAAGGAAAAGTAGATACTAGGTGAGTTTGAATAGAAAATCATTAATTATATCACTATGTATTCTATTTAAAGCCAAACTATATTATCATACGTGCTTGTCTATTTAAACTAAGTTTAATTTGCTAGAATTTTCTTCGAAATTTATTTTTAAACCACAATAACTTTAAGGTTCAACATAAATATGGATATAGTGTTTAGAGTAATAAAGATAAATATTAATTTCAACAGAAATGTTATTACTGCAACATTAAGAGTGTTTATATAGATAAGTTATTCATACGTATGCGTATGAATATATGAACATCTTATGTATATATTGTGTCAATAATTCATTAACGCCAACCTAATGTAATACGTGAATTAGTTCTAAGTTTAAATTATTTGATAGTTAACAGTTAAGTATGTTGCCAATCTAATTTAATGAGGCCAATATGTTTTTTAAGATTAGTATTACTCTGTGTAGATTTGACTTCGACCAAGGTGCTTTTAGTCCACCGTCTCATGATGATAGTTTCTTTTATATTCCTTACACGAAATTTGGCAAGCAAACTCCAAACCCTCAACGAGAAGGCTTTCAACCAATCACTTCAGTTTTAAATGATCAAAAATCAAATGAACCTCATCACAACTTGGTTGAATCTATAACTCCGGTATCAATTGCTGATTCAAGTTTTTCTGCTATTGATAAACAGATTAATGTTGATTTGAGCAAACATCCACCATCATGTCAATCTTTTGTTCCTCTTGTTAACGGAAAAGGCATGTATAAAAATAAAGTTTCTTTAATTGTTGTTTAATTTATTTATTTAATATCATCTTCAATGATATCTATTTTATTTATATTACAGATAATGAATTGAAATCATCGAAATTTATAACTGGTAATAAAACTGTTGTAAAATCGCAAGGTGTAGACAATGAATTACACAGTGAAGCAGGACTTTGTGGTAAATCAATTGTAAATGTTGCTACTCGTATAATGTCACATGCCATGGGTAAAAAAGTTGATTCAAAAGCTGAAACCAAGTCAGAAAATTCAAATGAATTCAGTAAAGGTAGTAAATCATTACCAGTAAGTCCAATAAGTACACCAATTTCTACACCTGACAGCTCCCCTAAATCTCGAAGGAGATTACCACAAAATAGATTTTTTACGGGTGCATTCATACCTGAGCGTGACAAACAACATGGATGGATTTTATCAAGTATATTAAGTCGATCACGAGAAATTATTGGAGATAAAATAAATGAAGAAGAAGAAGAAGTAATTCAAATTGCGCCTGTTAAACCCCTCAGTAGAAAAAAATCTATCTCAACTCAAGATCTTACCTATATTGGTGTTGAAAAAACTCCGGAAAAAATAAAATTTCAAGCCGAACCATCTGAATTACGGGAAATGAATTTTTGGTCTCCCACGTCAATGTAGTACGTTCAATGCGTGATTAATATCAATATAATTATTACCTTTTACAATATTCTCTTTCAAACTTCTTTTTATTGCGCTCAAAAGTCAATTAACTATGGTCCACAATTTAAATACATATAATTCGGAAATTAAAACAATTAAGCACAGTACATTATTATATAACTTAATCAACAGTGACGTATGTGTTCAAATATGGAAACAATTACTGTGTGTATTCATTGTATAATAGTTTTAATCACAAAGAATGATTACATAACTATCTAGTAACTGATCAGAATGAAATAAAAATGTCGCGTCAATATTATGTTTATAAAAATGGTTTAAAAAATTTAATTTTCAACAGAAAAATTCTAGAAAATTAAAGTGAACAAATTAAAATTTAAATAACAATTTTTAAATGATTATTATTTTAAATATAACAAGTAACAAACGTGAAATATGGACTACATCATGTAATTTGTAAAAATATTTTTTTTTTTTTGTTTTTATGTATTACTGATTTTATTTATTGAAAATAAATTTCTCACCTGTTTAATTTTACTGTATTACAATGTCATGCAATAAAATACAATTAATATTTGGAAAGAATTTCGGTCTAATTAAATACACAGATTTTATTTAAACATTTATTGCGAAAATGATACAATCACATAAGATATTGGCATATTTATCTATTTAAGAAATATACTATGATATAATTAAAATCGATTTAAGTTTAATATAACATTGCTAAGCGTAATTATTTTCGACTTGGAATTTTCTCGATTATATGTGAAAATATTTATTCATAAAAATTTTGTACTTTACTTGAAAGAAAAAAGTAAATCATATTTATATAAAAAAAAATGAATAATTTGTAATACAATTGAAAAATATTATATCTAAAATTTTTCAATATAAAAATAATGATAGTCATTTATGATGCTGTAAATCTGTTTAAGAAAATACTTTTTATTTAAATTAATCATTGAAAAAAAAATTTGTATGGGTTAATTATAGTAATATATAATACTGATAAATTTGATTTTAACAATTATAATAATAATTATTTAGGTTTAAATATTCTAAACTACATTGTTAATAATTGCATCATAGCGATAAAATGTAAAACATTTTAAACATTCTAAAAACATATGATTCTAATATTGCTCAAAATTGTTTGATTCTTTTTATGATTTGATTCATGAAATACTAACAGACTATGATTCATAAATGATCAATTATATTTCATTTATAGTAAATGGATATACTAGTTGATTACAAGACATAGTAATAAGAACTTTAGTGCTAATTTACTATTGTTATAAAATGCAAGCATACATTTTTAAAACAATCATGTCTTATGTCAGAGATTTAAAAAATTCATTATGGTAATGAATTATTAAATTAAATTAAACATTAAGGTTTTATGAACACTTTAGATGCTAATCATTGTCTATCTTATTTTTGAGTATCTATGAAATTAAAGCAAATGATAAGTAATTATGGTAAATAAGAAATTATTTCATTGTCGAATGATAAATACTCAATAATTTTTAATGTTTTCATGCATTGTATGTATAAAAACCCATACCAATATCAATTATTCATCAAGCTTAATAATATTTTTAGCAATTGTTTTATAGTTCTACAGAAGAAGGTCATTGTGTAGTTTTTTTTTTATTAGTTTAACTTATATTATTATAAATAAAAAAATTGCTTTATAAGCAATATATTATAAACTATGAATTTATTGCTTTCTCTAATATTATTAAATTAAATATTCTTATAATGCCTTCTTCTCTTATAATAATACTAACAATAAATACATTGATTAATAAATAATTATTTTTAGTATTATTCTTGTTTCTTCAATAAACTTCTACGTTAATTTTGAAGCAAATATAAAAAATAAAAAATAGTAAATTATTAGCTGTTGTAGAAAATACGAGCTGACTAATTAAAGAGAATTGAAGAATTTATCACACTTTTTCTTTAGCTTACCGAATTATTCAGTCATGTCAGATGTAATTCAATAGAAGTGCAAAAACTTTAAACGAAAAATTAGGACTTATTGTTGAAATTTTTTCATTATGATGACGATGTAAAAGATCAATTTTTTTCTACTTTGGATAATCTTGATGAAAATAACTAATTAAATCAAAATTTTCTTAATAGTGAATCAATGGCAATGTACACGTTTATTATTGTACAATTTGGAATGTAAACATATTAAAAGTACTTACTCAATTTTTGATGTTGATCATAATTTATACTATCGATGATAAATTTCACATATTATACTTGGTCATGTATTTCATGGCAAACTTCCATGTAATGTGGGTTATGCATTATATCTTTTATCATATCCTTCAAAATTTTATAACGAGGAAACATAGGATAAATTTTTGAATTATTGTATTCTTCCTGCGGAAACAAATTTAAAAATCATTTTATATCAAGATACTTTTCGAAATATTTTCAAACATTTCATAAATTATTCAATATTGGATATTTTTTATATTTTTCTTACTTTTAAATCTCGAATAAGATTTCGTAGTCCAGTATATTTTTTCAAAAGTCGATATAGATCATTTATAATTTGTGTATTTTCAGCTTCAATTTGAGATGTGTTCATATCTAAAAGTAAGTATGAATATTTACAAAAAAAAAAAAAAACGAATATATTGAGCATTTAAATTTTTATAGATAGTAAAACTACGAATTTTTTTATCAAATTCTTTGTTCCAACATACTTTCTAAACGATCAATGCGTTCTCTTTTATTTTCAGCTTCCTCGATAAGCCTAGCTGAAGTTTTGGTGCTCTCGCCGCTTTTCTGTGCTTTTTCTATAATAGCACATGCACGTAATACAAAAGATGGTACTGTTTCCTGTTTCTCTTGTCGAGGGATGTCAACAAGAGTCCAATATTGAGTTTCCAACTTAATAACGTCCTATAACATAAAACTTTTTAAAACATATCATAAATATACAAATAGACATACTATTTTTTTTTTTACATAGATTTTTGTTTTTTATATAACTAAGGTGTCTATATTCTTTCCATAAAGTTTAAATCAAAATGACTTTTAATAACAAGTACTCTTATTAGAAGAATAATTATCAACAAGTGGTTCTCAACAAACACTCAATTTATCATTCAAAAATAAAACAATTTACTCCAATAACTTTAATTGGTACTTGCATAATTTTTTACTAATAATTAATAAATATATTGGATACCTTGATGATTATTTTGAGAGTATTATACCGTTGGAATACGTTGCGTACTTGTTTGCTGTCTGTATATTTTGCCATAAGATTGGTTAGAGCACATTTTGCTGTTTCATAACTTGAGTCCAATCGTATTCTAACTGTTCTAAGACGTTCATTTATTTCGATTAAATCTTCCTTTGTTTGTCCGTCTGGTAAACAATTGTTAACACATGATTTTTATCAACATTATTGCATAAATATAATAAAGATAACAATCTTATGTATCATCTATTTATAGAGAATCAGTAGTCCAGTTTATTGGATCAAATCTATGTAAAATGAGAACGATTGGTATAACATAAATAAAATAACGATGTTTCGTCAATTGTAAGCAGCTTATGTCCATAAATAATAGTCATCAAGCTACTCTATAAAGGCGCAACAGCTGAGATTTGGCCAACTGCCAAAAGACAGGGTATCCATTTTAATATACATATTCCTATTGTTTTGTATTGTTATTAAATCATAAATGTATGTATGACTAATGTCTTGGAAAAATAAATTATCTTTTTTTAAATTATTTTCACAAACACACAAAAAATAATACGTGTGTGTAGATTTGTTAGAGAGAAAAAGAGAGAAAAAAAAATAAAATGGTGTAAATCAACACTCTATTGTACCTACTCGATGCTCCTTCGTCTTTCACATCTTGGACGATTCTTCGAACACTTTGGGTAAACTTGCCTACAAAATTGGTGCCAGCTAGAAAATTAGATAAACAATAAAATTAATTATAAGAATTATTATAATATTCATTTCATTTATCAAAAAATGTAAATAAAATTGTCATACCATAATGTTTTTATAAAAACTTCTACTTAAAAAAGAATAATTAATGCAGTATTTAAATTTTTCTATTAAAAAATTTTTAATTTGTTTTCTGGGAATTTTTGAGGATATTGTGATTCATGTGTAATTCCCAAAAAAAAATATGATAACTAAAGAAAACTTATCAAGTTCTTTGTTGAATTATCCTTTTCAAAATTAATGTTGATGAATAATTGTTGAGTAATTAAGCATGATGTCAATAGATAAAGTAAAACGAAATAAGGCAAAAAATAAATAAAATTATTTTCCTTTGATACTTGTACATATCAAATGGTGTAGATCGATTTTTATGGTAACTTTGACAGAAGCTTTTGAACGTTTCACATCTGAATAACATTTTCACCTATACTCTATACAGCCAGTTATATGATATGCATGATTACGTTCAAGTCTATACATCAATCAAGTGTGAATTGACCTTATATTACTAGTTTCTCTCTAAAAAAATTTTTGCTAGTCCTATCACTTGTTCTCTCTTTTATCATTCCAGTTTATTTATAGCAAACAATTTTATTGTTTTATAAATTTCTTATTTCATTATTACACCTTTTTTTTCATGTATTCCTATCATGCTCAATAGTTTTTTTCAATCAGAATAGCAATAATTTATTTTTCTTTGGTTATTTTCACTTATCACAATTGATAAAATTATTAAAGTTTTTAAATTTCATATCATGTATTCGATTTTTTATTTATGTGTCAGCTACAAATAACCTTTTTCTCTTATTCACATACATAATAATAATAATAATAATAATAATAATAATAAATAATAATAAAAAACATGAAAGAAAGGCTAAATTTTAATGAATCTTTTAGAAGAATTGTGGAAAAAAACCATGAAAGTAATGAAGTTTTGCAAAAGATAAATATATATTGAATACTTATTTAATATGAATACATCAAAATGTCAATAGATTCAATTGATATATTACTATTTTTATTATTATCATTATTATTATTTATTTTTATTAAGCAATAAAAAGACGCTGAGACTACTTTTTTCAAAGTATAAAGATGCATGGTAACTATTAGACTTAATATGTGTAGGTATTACAGACAATTTGTAGTTTACTTGTGTTAAACGGTGTATGATGCTTTGTTGATTAAGAAAAAAGACGTGCCACATTTATTACAGGGGCCGAGTGGAAGTGAAGAGAAGGAGAAACGACTATTTAATTGTGTACCAGGTCCCTGGCACCAACAGTATAGTATGTCAAGATCATTCTTCTACATCTGAACACCTTCTATTTTCTGTCCTTTTGATACCTTATTGTGTGCGTATTTGATTTTACTGCTATTATTTTAATATCATCAAACTGCTGATCTAAAATAAAATAATGAGAAAAGTCATAATTGACTAGTTTATTCGAAAGAATCAGTACTTGGAAACACATCAGTTTTTAGAGGGGACACTAATATTTTATAATATTCATCAAATATTAAATGTCCATTTTTTTTTCTTACAATTCTTATAAATATTTATGAAATTTAATTGATTATGTATTATTAAAAGTGGTTGTGTTGTTGTTATTATATATATATATTTTTTTTTATAAAGCTTAATACTTTAAGATTATTATTTTTTAAAACATTTTCATGATTTATTTTATTAAAATCAATAATCATGAAAACGTTATCAAATTATTTATTTTATGAGTGATATTGTGCATGTGAAAATTAACAACTGAAATAACGGGAAAATTTTATTGTTATAACAGCTGAGTATTTTAATATTATAAATTAAATGTTTAAAATAAATAAAACTAAATGTTTTTTATTTATATAATTATATTTTAATTAAAGGTAATATTTAAAACAAAAGTAACATAAATTGATAATCGTTAATTAAAACTTACTGTGTTAAAAAAAAATTAATAAAATAAAATCAGTGTATTATTTTTTATAATTTTTTTTTTAGTAGTAAATCAATCATCAATTTTTTTTTGTATTCAATTATTGCAACATAGAATAAATTTTCACAGAAAAATGCCAGCATTTAAGAACACAAAGGATACAATGTTCTGTCTTGGAAATTATTTAGTAATATTAATGATAATTATGATGAATATTTCTGAATCTATGTCTAAGCCTACAGTAATAGTTCAATCAACAAATGTTATGAAGTCAAACAAATATTTACCACAGGTATGATAATTTTTTTTTTTCTTTAAATCATCATATTTGTGAAATAAATATTAATGTATTGAGTTGTTTATATACAAAACCTTTATTCACTTGAGTCAAGTTTTCTTTAATTTTATTTTTTAAACCACACTACTCTGATTATAAACAAAAAAAAAAGAAGTTATGTTCATTTTGATCAAATAATCGAGTACAATTGAATTAAATATAATATAAATTAATTAATTTATTTTTGTAATCAATTTAAGGATATTAATTTATCAAAAAAATCAATAAATATTAAAAATCAACGGCAATTAGATCAATTACTAAGACCTAGAATAAAAGAAATAATTAAGAGAGATGCTTCAATTGAAAAATTGAAAGATGATAGTTTGTTTCCGGTTCTACGGGTCACGCCAATTTCTCTTGTGGAGTTGGGGTATTATCCAGATGAGAGAGAAGTTTTTTATGAAGAAGACATGGATGAATTGTTAAAATTACAAAAAAAATTACACATATTAAATAATCAGAATAAAAGAGGTGATATTAATCCAATACTGATGGAGTATTATGATAATATTGAATCAGGTGATGATAAAATTCCTGTTAGAGGTGATCTTGTTAGACGTAACAAACGATCATCAGATGATTATGATGAATACTGGGGTTACGGTGAAGATGAAGGTGTTAAGATTGATGATGAAGTCAATAAGGATAATCGGACATTACCCAATAATTATTTACCAAGAAATAATAATGACAATGTTGCTGAATATAAAAGGAATTATGAGCAACGAAATTTTTTAGATTCATCTAATTCTCAAATGGAAATGGAATTAGAGAAAAAATTGAAGGACTATATTGCTCATAATCAGCCTATTATGATAAGAAGAAAAAATAAACATGATATGAATAATGTATCAAATAAATTACAGATTCATTTAAAATCAGAACATGAAAGAATGCTTAATAAAGCTCCAGTTTCAGCACAAATAATTATTTTAAAAAATTCATCTAGAGGATTAGAATTTGAGGGTTTCGAGCCAAGAAGCAATTTTGAGGGAGAAATTGATTTCCCAGTAAGTTTGATGATCAAACTTGTAATAATGTGATCTGACTATTTTATTAAATTAATTTCGTTAATTTTAGGGAATAAATCCAAATCGTGAAGGCCTGGAGGCTACTCATTTTCCGTCAAGTGCTCGAACAACACCAAAACCACGAAGAGAACCTCCAGGCGCTTGTATATGGGCCATTGTTCAATGTTGCACTTCGAGTGTTGATCGATTAACTAGGTGTTTTGAACATATGGGTTGCCCTGGTGTCAATTGGGATTCTGATCCATGTCGAAGAGCTGTTGCAGATGCTGCAAGAGCTGAGATCCTCAAGTATTATGCGAATACTGAATAGTAAATCTTGTTTACTTCAGCTTCTAGTCAAGCATATTTTACTTGTTGATTTCCTCAAGCAAAAATAGATTTCTTTATTTCATTCATTCGTATATTTATTACTAATGTGAAATTTGTATATATATTTTTTTAGTATCTACACAATGTTATTTTTAAAAAAAATATTTTAAACAAAATACATCAATCCATAAAGTATTTTTAAAACATTACAATATACTATGATTTTTTTTATAATCAAAAAGAATGCCATTAGTGGCACTTGAAATAAAAAAATATTTTTTTTAATTAAAAAATAATTAAATAAATAAACAATATTGTGAGTAATTAATAATTTAACAATACATCTAGTTTATAGTCATGTTAAATTATTAGAAACATAATACAATGTAAAATAAATCATTGATAAAGTGATAAATATCTATATGAGATTTTAATAATGAATGTAATTAAATTTTAAGCTTATTGCAAATACTTGAACAGTCATATATAAAAAGAAACTAATAATAAAAAGCTTACCGTCGGTACGCTGTTGACTTACACCACTTCGCTTGTCACCTTTTCCCATTATAATTAATTTACACTTATATTGTTTATCACCTTAAACTTTTAAACTACTGCTAATGGTCAGTGGTTTCTGCTCATACATATTATTTATTATCTGCAATTATATTTCGAGAATAAATTTTTTTTTTTCAATTACAAAACACAATAATAAACGACTATATGTCAATGAATAAAATATTGAATACATGGTTATTCAAATTAATGCTTATTTTATTTTTTTATTATATGAAATAGAATTGTTTGATTAGATAAAAAATAAAATCAATATAAATACTCGCACTCACCTTGTGTTAGAATTATAATATTTATTGTTATATATGCTATTTTCAATAGAAATTAAACCATCTTTGTCACCAGAATATTTGATAAAAATTTAATTTGTTTAAAAAATCACAGATTAAATATATTAAATCATGTGATGAGTATTTGAATAAAGTTTGATTAGTTTATTTTTTGTGATTTTTTATTAGTGGCTTTGATTTTAGAAATTAGATATATATATATATTGTGTGAATTTTCATGAATGTTAAATAAAAAGAATTTTTAATTCATTACAAATTACAAAGACATAGAAGTTATTAAATCTTACAATAAAAAAATAAATAAGAAAATAAATGACTATAAATGTTAAAAGTTAAATAACAAGTAGTCAATTAGAGAATAGCAAGTGATGTAAATTAAAAAGAAAGATTAAAAAAATTAAATTTCAATATGAAAATTTTGGTTTATTATGTATGTAATGAATATCGAGGTATTGTAATCATCGTGTGAAAAATAATTAGTTAACGCGTAAATAAATTACAAGTAACTCCTATCTCGCGGACAAATTTACTCGACGAAGCTCCTCTTATGTATTACTCCTTTGGTGATTCGCAAGCTACGGAAAACATTCAGATACCTCATCCTGACATTTTCGTGACTATTCGTGATCACTCGCAATGCCTCGCTAGATGTTTTCGACGCCGTCGCATCTGGATCAGGGAGGATCCGATTATATACATATATATATATACAACGGATACAAGGTTATCACCAAACAGACTATACCTAAAATCAGGCTTGAACTAGCTGTAGATATAGAGAACATTGTGCTCATGTATCTATTGCCTAGCATTTTTGATCATGGTACTATTTAGATTTCTACCGTCGAGCTACGAGTTAATTTTAACATGGTAAAACACCTACTGAGCCAGTAGTAGCAGTACTAGTATGATTAGGCGGCACCATCAAACCTTTTCATTTATATTTTCATCAAAAACTTCTTTATTTTCATCTATTTAGCTAATAATTTATCGACTAAAATGCCATTCTTTAAATTCATCCAACTCTAAATAGCTTTATTACTTTACAATTTTTCATTTTTTAAAATCATTTTTATTATTTGTAACGATTTAAAAGCGTTACAAACTATGAACTCATCGTGTGTAGAAATAGCACTCTTATTTATAATACATTCTTATATGTATTATTAGGCTCAATGGAACATGAGCACGAATTTTCCATTTCACTTAAGTTCATTATCACAAATGTTAACTTTTCATGCATTATAAATACTTAATATTTTATACAACCTGTTTTATTGTACTTTTGATTCACTATATATATTATATGTAATATTTTTCGAATAAACTCAAAGTATGAGGCATTTAGAGAGAACGCCAATGATTCAAGTAAAGCATGTATTACCACAATTTAAAAAAAGCGGCCATATTACATCAAATAACCACTAATAAGAAATAATTATCATATACTGTACATTATTCATCATTGATCAATTATAGAAAAATCCAAAGTTTATGTGTCGTTAATGAAAATAATATTTACAATTTTTCAAAAACTAATGAACCACACTTCGTAACTGTTTTAAAGTTATTGGCATTATTTTTAATTTTATTATATATTTATTAATGTTATGTATAAGTTATTGATACTTATTAATAATATAAGTTGCCTATTTGTTATTGTTATTTGTGCACAATACATCAAATTCAAATTTTTATATTAAAATTAATCAATAAATTTATATAATTATTATTTTGAAAACAAAAAAATTCATTTAAATCAACAAAATATTATAGTATCAATAATCAATTCATTCATAATAGAATTATTAAAATTTATCAATTTAGTTTCAAATATTACGAACATTTTATAAATATATTTTTATAAAAAAAATTCGTTTAATTCAAATTATTTTTTTTTTTAAACTAGATAAAAGTTACATTTTACTCGTTAATTATCATCATGATTCTATTCTTTTATATTAAATAAGCCATTATTTATCTAATTGACTTTTAATACAAATTAACAGAATAGTCTATTTCACATTTTCTTCTATCATTTATGCTATCTAATGTGTCTAATGAATTTTTTAGTTGAAACATTTACTTATTATTTACGCATACATATAGATTTACTAATATTATAATAATAATAATAATAATAAAAATTATAGTTTATATAACTTGCGATATCTATACATCTTTTAATCTATATAATTTATTTTTTTTATAACATAGGCATCAAATGCCCCAGTAACTTTGTATTTAAATGGTTACACTATATATATATATTCGTATATATAACTACAAAACTAAATGAGCAGGATTTCATCATGCTCATATTTTATCTTATTAATATTGCTATATAATCTGAGACTTTTTTTTTGTAATATGTATAATTAGTCTATATAGTACTATTTTCAATGGGACTTATTATTTTTAATAAAAACAATGAAAAAATTTTCTTCATGGAGTACTATAGCTAATTAATGTTATATAATAAGAAAATTATACTTTAATAATTAACATTGATTTTTGAAAAACTAATCAAATAATGAATAATTTTTTTTCATAACTTATTCGATTTCTAATAACCAATACATTACCAATTAAATGGTATTTTGACAATATGAATTATTTTGAACAAAAATTATTTATCATTTGCTATTCTTATAAAGTTGTACTCCATCTATTTGATTAGAGATTTATTATTCATATCTAGCGATTTAATGATATTATAAATTTTTCTACATCTTAAGCCTCTATTACCTACAATTTTTCATTGTCGTAGTTCAATATTATTATCAATATCATAATAATTTTATTGGTAATTCTAAATCTTATCACAAATGTTTCCTCCATGGCATTGTTTCCTGTGCCTGTAATAAAAAAAAAAATCATAACATTAATTAATAATTACAAATAATTATAAATCATTAATAATATCAATTCTATATTCTCAAAAAACTCTATCAGTTTATCATTAAAAAAAAAAAAAGGAAAAATGTCATAAATTTTACGTAAATTATTTTTGAAAATGTTAGATTATGTGACCTATTTTTATTGTCTGAGTAAAGTCGGAATTTACTACTTGATATTCGATAGAATATATCGTAAAAAATTGATTTGCAGTCGAAATAGTCTTCCATCGAAATTTAATGCATAAGAATTATTTGAAATAGTGCGTTTCATAAAGTTGATAAAAATAAAACTCAAACAAATCCACAAAAATGAAACTTAAACAAAAAATTTCCAATAAATGTACATATCTCTCTTTCATCATCTAGAAAAATCAAAAATCAACAATCAATTTATCATCAACAATGTCGACTTTGAAATTTATGTATCAGGTTATAAACTCTTTTGAACAATATCATATTGTAAAAAAAAATAGCGACTAATTTGTAAGTGAGAACAGGGGAAAGAGAAAAAGAAGAGTAAGGGTAGTGAATGGTGTCCGAGAGGCAACGAGAAGGGGATGGTCTACACGTGGCGCCGTGGCGCGTCTTTCCGGCGCCAACGAGCCTCCTCATCCCTTCAGTCGCCTGTTCATCTGATGATTTTCAACGCTTACGAAGCGAACACTGGATATACGATCAAGAGTTGGAGTATTCTAACAAGAATAACTTTACCTTCGTTCACAAAATTATCATATCTATCATGACCTAACAGGTGCTAATTCAAACCTTTCCTTAATCACCAACATTAATATGATGAAATAAATAATAAAAACTCCAAGATGAAAATCAGAAGAGAAAGAAACTTAATCGATGACGAATCGTGCATAAAGCGCATTTAAGAAGGATAAAAGAAATGGAGGGAATTGCCGCAAAAGTCAACGTAAAGATAAAAGTGTAATGCCAGGAAGAGAATAAAAACGAATGAGCTAGCTCGCCATCGTTGCCGAGTTTTCGTAGTTCCCGGCCATCTTTATAGTTACGTCAGCATGTTTCAGTTTGCCCGAGTCTAAAAGTTTTGCACTGGCGACAAGATATTTCAAGTGGTCGCTCACAGTCTCGATCGTCTCTTCGTTGAAATATTGGACGGGCGGTCTTTCTTGCAGCCGCATATTCTTCCACTTGGCTTATTCCCTCTCCTTCCGGTTGTTCTCTAGGTATCATCTCCTTTCACCCACTCGTATTCGCGTCGCGCTTTCCTGACTTTTCCACCCTTCCAAGTCTTCTTCTTTTCGCTCTTCTCCTCGACTTTTTTCCCCCCTCTTCTTTTGCTTTTTTATTTCCTCTTTATATATTCCCATTCTTTTCTCTGCACTTTTCAATTTTATCTATCTTTGACTCTATTTCTCTACGTACCATAAGTACCAGTAGATAGCAAGTAACACAAGCATTTTCTCACAAAAACTTTACAACTTATGATCCGCTTGCACAATCATATATATATATATATATATATATATATATATTCTATATATATATTTCGTAATTTCAAACCACTGAACATTTCAATCTCGTGTTAACTATCCATGAATGAGTTATACTACGACTTTGTCCTCTATCCATTTTTCTACTTGTCTTTTCTTTAATAAAAGCATAAAGTACTATGCACTCATCAATTATTCTTTTTCACCAGAGAATATCAAAAAATTCTATTTTACCATGTTTAATCATTGATATACACGAAGAAATATTTATAGTAATTTTTACTAGTCAATTTATCGTTAAATTTACTAGCAAAGAAAATTAAAAATTACTAGATTTTTTCCTTGAAGTAAAAATAGCTAGAAACTTAGTAAAAAGTGCTTTTCTAATTCGTAACAATTACCAAAATAGTATTTTTTATCAAGTTTTTTAGTTATTTTTACTACAAAATAAACCTAGTAATTTTTAATTTTCTTTGCTAGTAAATTTAACGATAAATTGACTAGTAAAAATTACTATAAATGTTTCTCTGTGTATAGGAGTGGTATCAAATATGACCAAAATATATCTGATTCCAGATTAATTTCTTTCTATTTACACTAGATGTAATTTTGAGTAAATACAAGTTATCGTTAAAAACAATGTGGAAAATTTTGACTTATAGTCTTGATAAGAATGAACATAATCATATAAATTAGATAGAATTATTTAAATATGAAAATAATTCGACAGAATAAATATATCTAACTGCTGGATGATGAAAATGGATAATCCATAGTAATTGGTAGAACTTGAATATATAATTTAATAAAATAGACTAAAATGAAAGAAGCATTTCAGTTGATAGCTTTTTCGTTGAGTATAACTAATAATGATATAATTGTATATACGAGGAGAAAGATTCAGGAAATAGAATCAATTAAATAATTATTAGTTGGAGAGAAGCCACCTTGAAAATTTATGGATGTTCATAGATCAACTCAGCACAGTACGTACGTCTTAATATAAAGTAAGTTGCCGGTAAAGTTTGGTACTGAAGTCTTCAGTAAGGAGAAACTACTTCATGTACTTAATGTAATTTGTTTAATCGACGCCAACTTTAGTATGGACTCTTTCTTTACTGATTTTCTCTACTTCTTTACAAACTTTTTGGTAAATATATACTTCATTTTATATAGATATAAATATATATATATATATATATATCTGTGCTAACAAGATTTATATAGAAATGACTATTAACAGTGCTATACTTCAATTATTCTCTATTGAAAATTTAGTTTTCCGACCTAGAAAAATTCTATGTCAATTATTACATAGTCGAACGATAGGATAAATTTCCACCTACGCTTCTCCCACATCGAATTTTCGATAAAATATCTCAAGTGACTCGTGTCGTTTCTGTCGTCTAGTTGCACCAGACATCGGGCGCCAACTTCAAATCAACGTTCGAGGAGGAATGGTGAAAAAAAAAGAAGAAGAAAAAAAATTGAGAAATAAAATATTAAAAAAAAAATGAAATTTCCCGATAAAATTTATATATCCAACGAAATGTGTTGTAAATTTATTACCATTATTGAATAGATGAAAAATTGAATACAATTATTAGATGTAATAAATGGCATTCATTTGGATATTGAGTTATGTTGAATGTGAAAGATGATGAGTAGGCAAATGAATTGATAAAGATAAGAAATGAGAAATAGAAGAGTAAAAAGACTTATAAGTGCACCGAGCCAACATTTGTGTTGACTATTTGGCTCATTCGGAAGATAGCTTGTTGCTTTTCCATTCATTCAGTGTTTGTACTAAAAAAAAACTACACAAAAATAGTATCCGATGCTATGTAGCGATTATATATTGATAATAGCAACTGTGGACATTTGCTTACATGCTTTTTATTCTATTCAACATCTATAAACAGTATATATTCAGAGTGGGTTGTTGGCCAACATCTTCAAATTTAGCTATAGAATTACTGAATTCTATTGTGTGGATACTTGGCCATAGGCATTACTTTTCAAATACATATAAGTAAATGTGATTCTCTTTATAATACATTGAACGGCTGAGCAACAAGTGTCTGCATGTATATTGCAATATAGTACTAGTACATACTCATGATACCATTTTACTGATACGTGAAAATCTTACAGTTACAATCTAAAAAGTATCAACTCTAGTCTTTGATAGTTTCAAAATTTTTAACTTTAACTTCAATACAAGTAAATTTTTCAAAATAAATCACTGCATTGATAGAAAAATGACAGAAAAAAAAATATTTTTATATTAAAAATTATTTTATAATATTTTTTATCTAATCAATATTAAATAAAAATTAATCATTTATCATTAAATTTTTATATTCAACTGATAGTAATATATTTTTATTAACAAAATATGAATTTCAAGAATCATAAAAACTTGAGTTACTTAAATATTCAATCAATACAATGACTTGCATAGTTTTATTTCCCTAGTTTATTTTAGACGAATTAGTTAACGAGTAAAATATTCTCCTGGCTGATCATAAATATTTTTTTTTTACTTTTATACAAATAAATATTTCAAACTCAAATAAATTTTGAATTACCAACAGATTGATTTTGAAAAAAAAATTTATCTTCAATAAATAGAATAAGAAAAATTGAAGTAAATAATCCAGATAATTTTGTATATTTAATATTATATTTAAAGAAAGATGTGTAACAATAACTATATGAGTTCAAGAGTTAGTGGCTATTCGGTAGACATGGCTGGCGCCAGTGTACTACCTTAATGTTATCAGTTCCGACTGCTTGTTCACCTCCTTTACCACCCTTACCATTCTTACCACTTACCAACCCTGTTTATCTCATTCTTGAAAAACGTCTTAGGAATTATTAAGTTGTTATACAAGTACTCTAACGTCAAGTACTTGTTCAAAATTTCTTAACGTAACATTTATAATTACCTATTTATTTTATATTTTATTACGCGTTAAAGAATAACTGTGCAACTGATATTAACGTGTCATAGACATTGTGATAAATATGATTTAAAATTATTATTATTACTTTATTGTATGAGTAATAAATTTTAAAATAATTTTTTGTTGATGTTTGATAAATATAAAAAATATAATTGTGATTATATAGTTGAAGGTATACTTTTAGAGCTAAAATATAAGAGTTTGTTTTATTATATATGTATATATATATTGAAAAAACTTTCCTGCATGATGTCATTATTTGATACAAGGATGACTTTCGTAAGAACTTATGGTGAATTCATGATGAAGTTATAAAGAACGCAGATAATCATTTTAGAGGTGAATAAATCCAAGTGATAATCATCAATGGTTTTTATAAATTCACCATGAAGTGGCTATGAGTTTCCATGAAGGTCACTTTTATTTCGAATGATGACATCATGCAGATCAATTTCGTCAAGAATTCACATGGAGAAAACTTGGGTATGGCGCCAGACAATTTTAGTCATTGAAAATCTGATAGAGTTTTTCGATGTGAGAGAAAAAAAAACCGGTACTAGCTCATTTTTCCATGAAAAAGACTTTGATAATTATTTTAGGTAGAACGTGACGTATATTTATTCACTTGAAAAAAAAATTTTCAATAGGATTGAATTTTAATTAAAAATTCTTCGATTCTATTTGAAAAAAAAAAAATTATTCATTGAATGAAATTGTAAATTAAATTTGATTTAATCATTTTATAGAAACAATTTGTTCATTAATGATAAAAGAATATAAATTTTTGCTTACCATATATAAGAAAATCCTTAATTTGTATTGATGAATATAAAGAAACCACGTGTTGGTTGAACAATGTAGAATATATGATTGCTGACAAGAAAATGAGTATGTTGTAGAAGCTATTTTATACTGCTAGTGTACCCACGAGGGTGGTGCAGTAGGTGCTGTTGGATTAGTGTTTACATAAACTCCAGTAGATGCAGAATTAGTAGACATCGGTGAAGAAGTATTGGTAGTTGCCACAACATTTCCCTGAATAATGTCGGTATTGCTTACTTGAATAGATGATGAATCAATGATACCTTGTTGAAAATTGAAATCAAGAGTCCCATCTAACGAGAGTTCATGTTTGATAACCTGCAATTGAAACATTTTTTTATTTTATTTTATCAGTAAATATTTCTGATTAAAAACCTTTCAACACTTGTATATAATAATATAACAAATAGAAAACCATTTCGTGTCTGATAAAATATTTTTTCATACGAATTTGATTAAATTATATATTTATTCAAAAAAATTTTCATCAAAATGTTAATGAATCGATTAATTATTATTTTTTATGTATCAAATGAATAAATTAGAAATAAAAAATAAACTTTAATACCCGATAAATTAGAAACCTTACCTCATCTACATTACAATCAAAGCCACCATGAAGACCTTCAATATTGATATTGAGATCATCCAGTAAGGCAGTATTGTTTAATGCACCCATTAATTCACCCATCATTGCACTAGCAGTATTAATACAAGATGTTTGTATATCCGACGAACTATTATTAATTGTAGATATTGTTTGATTTTGAGTTGGTTGTTGTAGTCGTTGCTGACACTGTAAGAGATACTCAAAAGATTGATTCTGAGATTGATTTTGTTGTTCTTGTTTTCGATGATTTTGTGAATGAGATTGTTGTTGATCTGCCTTTCGTTGTTGCTGTTGTTGTTGAGTAGATAATTGTTGTTGAGCATTTCCACCCAAAGATGAGACACAAGAATCATTTTGTTGGTATGTCGATGCTAAATCAGAGACGGAATTGGAATCCTGTATGAAATAAAATATAACTAATCACAAAAAATAATCATAATTACATTGTACTCAAGTCATTTTTATTATAAAATTTATGAAGTGCAAGTTATGAGATGATTTCCATTTCAAGCTAGAATGACTAATAACTTCTTTGTTAGGGCTATCAATAATAGAATCAACGATTAAAAATAAATTAATTCATTAAAAATAAATTAGATTAATTTTAAATCATTCAAAATGACTTTGTCCAACTTTTTTAAAAGCCAATCCAATAATTGCTCAATTAATTATTTGAGTAAAATCATTTTTACTTGGTGTTACTATATTTTTATAATTTATGAAGTGTATATTAAATAAGTAAATTAACACAGATACTTTTAATAGATAAAATAACATATATGCCGGTAATTATTGTAACTAATTATTTTATTACAAATTTTGTTATACTCGTAATGTTATGTATGAAGACAGCTGCTGGAAAGATTAACTGCAGATTATAAAAACGGCAGTGATATTAATAAATTTCATAAAACATACCATTTGACATGAACACGGTTGCAAACGATGAATAGAACATCTTTGATGATTCGAGGATTGTGAAGCTGGTCGTAAGCTATACGGCGATGTTGATGAACGTAGAGAATTATTTCTTTGATATTGAGCTTCAAAGTAAGATGGAGGAGGTACGTTTTGTTGTTGATGACTTGATGATGGTGTTTGATACATCTGATACGATTCTAACTTCATCGTCTCAGCAAGATTTCCCGCTAATTGTTCAGGACTGTATGATGATACATAACTTGGTGTCCAATCTGGCTCGCCAAGAATTGCTGGAATTGGACTGAGTCTCCCAACTGAAGATGCATTACTTGATGCTCGAGGTCTAGTGTATGAAAAATTCAAAGTAATATTAAGAATTTATCTCCTAAAATGACCAATTTTTATGTGATGTTTCTAAATGACATTTCAGAGGTGAAAAATAAAAATAGTAGAGGAAAAAATAAAAATAGAAGAGCAATTATACTGTACCGGAAATCAGGGGATAACTGAAAACTACTAGTTGCGTGAAGAGGGCTATCTGGAAAGAGATCAAGACCTTCACTAATGCTACTACTTGGACTTGATGTTGCATCTGCTTGTAGTCCACCATTTCTTAAAGCTTCTACCTTCTTCTTCACTCTACCTCTTCGTTTCTCAAATTTACTTGTTTCCATTGATGTTGCTCTATTACATAAAAAATGACCGAATATCAACTGAATATGTACTCTTTTTAACTTATTATCTTTCACTTTACATTTTATATTTCTAAGATAATTTTCCACCTCAAAATATGGGTTTCTATCTTACAAAAAAAATTCTTTATATCCATATTTACCTGCGACGAGCGGACTTTCCAGGCTTTGCATCTGGATTAATCATCCACCAGGAACTTTTGCCAGTGCCTTCATTCTGAACACGCATAAATCTATTATGTAATGAAAGGTTGTGTCTTATTGAATTCTGAAACATAGTATAGTTGAAAATTATAGACTTATAATAATTGTAATAGTAAGTTACATAGTAAATGTCATAGATAAAAATTTTATTTTAAAAGAATGATCTAAATAATGATAGACTGATAACTACAATGATAAATCTAGATGATAATAAGTTGTAACACATTTTCTGTGCGTTTCAATAAATTATTGATGAATCTATTGTCACGAAGAGAAAAATCGACCGGTCCATTTTTATAAAAATAATATCAACGTGATATCTGAGTCGGTGAGAGTGAAATTACATTTTTTATTTATTGATATAGGTCGCGTTAACTTTATACGGTGAAAATATTTTCACTCAAGTCAAGTCCACTTTCAAATACGAATTAAATAGGATTTTATAGATTTGTAATTTCATCTTAATTGTTTTTTTTATTATAAATACTATCATCTTTTTAATTATTACTATCATTAATATTAAATTATTATTATTATTATTTAAACTTCTATAAATAATAAACCGTTATATAATTAACAAAAAATTTAATAAAAAATATTTTGAGTATTTATTTAAAAATTTCGATTTTAAATGTTACAGATTTTTATTCAAATTGAATTCGTTGTATTTACGTTCTAAAATTCAGACAGTTGCAGAAACAGACTCTTGATCTGTTGCAACACAATATTTTTTTTTTTATTCTTAAAAATTCTTAAACTTTCAGAATACATTTGAATGCTTGAAATATGACTTGATAAAATATATTTATAATATATTACATACTTCCTTTATATTTAATACATCAGAAAGAGAGAAAATAAGAAAAGTAACGTGGAAGACATTACGTAGAACAATCATAGATCGAGTGATATGATGTATAAGTTAGGTTCAGCTGAGTTCGCAATTGATCTCAATTAAACTGTCTTTCACTATCTTCGTCTCTGTACTTTACTACCAAACTGAAAGTCTCTCTCAAGTTACTATATTTAGTGGTCATTCTCTCATTATTCATTTTATCATAATATACACAAGTACGATGTTACATATTTCATCTGTATTTTAAATTATAACAATTATTAAACAAATATTACTTTTTATTAACACTAGCTAAATAACTTAATATAAATAAATGATAAATTATTTAAATAATTAATTTATTACTTAAGAATGATATCGCAAATAAGTAAAATGTTGTTATTTAATTAGAAAAATTATTTATTTATAAAGGAAATTAATTTAAAAAAATTTAATACGGATGTAATATTGATTTAATGCTATAAGATAAATAAAATAATGAGAATCACCTTAAAAATAATTTCTTAGAAGCTATTGGTAATATTCAGTGTGTCGACAATACTACTATTAATAAAGTATCAAGTATCAGTTAATTATCAAGAATAAAAAATATAAACATTAAGTAAACCTTTTTTTTTTTTGGAAATAAAAATTTATATTTTAACAATTTGATATTTATTCGACAATGACAATTGTATATTATGTTTCAAAATTTTTCGAGTATTCCGTAATATTTTTTTTCTTTGAGTAATATTCAGTAAAAAATATCCAATGAATGAGATTCAACTGGCATAAAATTATTTATCTTAATGCATTGTAATTTATTTAAATGATTAATTGCATCATAATAAATTCTATAAAGCATGAATAATTTTTATACTAATTTTCCGGTTTGCTATTATACATGAAAAATATCATTATCACTATAGAATTTAATATTTAACGTGCTATATTATTAGAGAATGTTGATTTTTCAAGAACATACAAATAAAAATCTTAAATGGTAAAATAATTAACCCATACTATTATTAAATTCAAATTTCTTCAACAATAGTATTGTTATATTCGCAATAAATAAATAAAAAATATAAATAATAATAAAAAATTAAAATATAACATCTCTAAAAAATTACATATTTTCAAATGTATTATTTTTTCTTTAACCTTAATATATAACAAAAAAAATGTTAAATAATAATTATTATACATAAACTAGATGTATCCATTTGAATGAATTAATTTCACATTAATCATAACAATATGTACTCATTTTTAACAAGAAAAAAAAAAATCAATTAAAAGTCATCTACATTTTTTTTATATTTTACAAGTTTGAAATAAATCGTTTACCTGTTAATAATAAAATCAATAAAACATTTTTAATAAATTTCCGGTAAAACATTGTATAAGTTTAGTATAATATATAAAATATATTTTTTTCTCAAAAAATATATTTCAATGATTTAAATAATATTTTTTCATAGTTTAGTTGACTTAATAAATATACAAAATAATGTATATATACATATAAATACATAGATTCGATAAAGTTCTAACTCAGGTCAACAGTTCCATATGTATAGATGGATAGACACATTATACGGTACTGGTTTATCCATACGCTTAAGCATTTTCACTCGCTCAAACTCCTCGCCATCTTAACAAACTCACGAGCGGAGGAGGTTCGCTGACGTCAAGTCCAACCTTGAGTAAAGACCTCGAGTAATATACATAACGCGTTTACTGCGTGCAATGCGTAGTTATATGTATTTTTAAAGTTGTGTGTGTGATAATGATGATGACGATGATAATTGCTGACAGTATAATACAATAGATGCGTTTACTTCGTATTATCATTAATAATACCTACATCCTGTATAATATCATTTCATTCCCTACGCATCTTTAATAGATTTACATTATTCTCTAAAACTATTGCAATTGATCATTCGTCACAAATTACGCACTTTTAATACATTATTTTGTTACCGCAATCCTCCGATAGTGTTGTGGACTTTGAATCGAATAGTTAACTCGTCGTTTCAAAGTTCATATCACTATACCGATGTAATACTTGCTGTACGTAGGTTCAACACACATATAATATACTAGACTAGAGTGGGAAAAATCTACACTGATCGCTTTTAAATTAATAGCAGTTTAATTAACAGCATTTCAAATATTGAATATTAATAAATAATGTTATTTTATTGAATAAATAAAGAAAAATAATCTTATATCAGGTAATTAATATCATGAATTTTCATCATGTTTCTGAAAGAGGAAAGAATCAAGACGTAATCAAATTACTGCTTGATCACAAGTGCTAATGTTATTTAAAAAAAATAAATAAAAAGTGACTTTACATACTGAAACCTTGAATATCTGAGAGTCATATTATATATGATATTAAGACAAGTGATTTTATATATCATACAGTGATAACATGAAACAGGGATTCACTGTAGAAAGGTGCGTACATTGATATCTAAGAAAACAACCGTTTATATATGTTTTGTCCCAAAATTAATTAATTAATAATCATTAAACACATTAAACACTTGAATCAACTATTTTGATATTCACTGACATTTATATTACAATGTGAAATTTTTTTTTTTTTTTTTATTTAGAGAAGGTTATAAAAACTTTTTTATAATATTCAAAAGTTGAAAGCTGAAAAAATTATACGTATCATAAAAATGCTTTATAAAATTTTTTTGAATTATTATGTGCATTGTTATTTTAAATTTTTGGCTGAATTGTTTGTCTTGTATATACAGAATTTTTATTTTTATTAAAAATACTTAGCTTATATTATTTTAAACATATATACATATATAAAAATGATAAAATGACAAATGCTTTTTTATTGTCATTTTGACGAAAAACACTTAGAATAATAATTAATTTAGATTTTTTAATTACTCATAAAGAAAAGTATACCCAAAAATTCTCAAATTATGTATATTCTCTGACATAAATAACCAGTGGCTATAGATATGACGTCAGCTCATCGTCATCTTTTGAAATTATTAAGTTTATCGCATACAAAATATACGTATATCTATATATATTATTAAGTTTATATTTAACGGGATAAACGCAAGAAAATATCAGTCAAACACTCAACAGTATAAACTAAAATGATATGTTTAGTAGCACACGAAAGTAGTATATAATATTGATAGCAACAAGTTGATTTTATGTGTTTAGTTGGTAGTTATAATAGGTTCAGTAGATTCAATATTGTTTATATCTTACACAAATATATACTGGAATTTTAGAATAAATTGATATACATATTATTAAAATGATATATCGAATGATTTTTAATAAATGACTGATATAAGTATAAGCATAAAAGCTTGAAGGACGTGACAGTCGTTGTCAGAGCGATAACCTCCGTCAAGTCCCACAATGCACGATAACAGTAACGATTATCTTTTAAACTGTGTAACTTATCGACAATAACTATATAGGTTCATTTTCTTCTAACAATGTTAAATTATTATTATTATTTTGCACTATTGTTGTATTATTATTATTATCATCAATATTCACGTAGGGATCCTAACGACTTATTTCAACTGATCAAATATCTCATTTTTGTACTGATAATTAATTTACATTTTTTTGTTTGCTCGAAAATATAACACTAGTTGTTAATTGATGAAGACATACATATTTATAATCATACATTAATTAATAAATAATTGTTTTATCTAGAATTATCATTTAATGTAGCTTTAGAGTAGATGTTTAGAAAACGCTTAATTATTGTCGTTCTTTCTTTTGTAAATAAAAATAATATACAATTACATATTATCTTAGTCTTAGTACGTATAATTTACGAATAATATATTAATATAATATTTTAATAATCGATAAATATGTATTCGTTTCTCTTATCACAAGTGAATTTTTTCTTATTTAAGAAAAATGATTATTCTTCTTAAAGATATACAGAAATCGTAGCGCTTCATGATAAAGATAAAAATTAAAAAATATTATTATTTATCTTATATGCGGATAGATAAAATAAATATAAACTGATCGTGTCACAATTGCTATATCAATAATTTTTGAAGAAATAAAAAAATCTGATAGTAGTATATCAAGTATCGAAAGATAGTGAGTTTGCAACATAGATAGAAATATGTTAAGCATGAGATTGTGATAGCCTTGACCAATGTACGGATCAGTGGGTGCGCAGTAGCACTTAACTTTTCTTGTTGATTTAATAATCATTGCTATCATATTGTTAAGAAAAATCGATTATAAATTGTAACGATTTATACATAATCCTTATTAATTTATTAAATATATACAGGATTAAATCTAAGACATAATTATCTATTTTATTACATTTTCTTCAAATTTAAAATAATTAATATTCAATTGAAATATAACTATTCATCAAGAAATAGAGAAAACGGAATACAATGTTAAGTGAAGAATAATTGATATAATAAATCAATATCAATTAAAAATTTATTGATTTAAATTTAAATATTTGCTCACTTAACAATGTCAACATAGGTAATATCATTATCATTTTTCGTATCATTACACATTTTCTTTTTTTAATAAACGATCTTGGCATTTGTTTTAAACAGTTGTTATAAATGTAAACTTTATTTAGATAACTTTGGTTTGATACCAAAATAGATGTATGAGATAAGAATTTTTTTATTTTTATAAGTAGAGGCTAAGTAAAAATTTATATACAAAGAAAGCATGGAAGACCACTGAGTAATAGAAAATATTGCAAACATCTCGCATTATTATATGGATAAATGAGATATATATATACCTAACCCACGTATTATATACAATAAATGTACTCCTGTGTGTCACATGTGTCACAAAAAAACACAGCTATTGGCATGACTTATGAAAGACCAAGATATTTTCCTTGTCCTATTCGCTTGCGCGGCATCTTGCCCATATTACTTGACTTTTTCGTTCAATGCCAACATCGTATATAAAAGTAAATATATAAATATATACACGTGATGTACTATTTTTTTTCTTTTTTTTAAATATTATAATCTACAATTTCTTGACAATAAATTATCGATATTTGCATATATAATCATTGTTGTATAATTATGTAACGATGATAGTGAATGATATATTCAATTAAACACAAACGGAATAAGCGTGACGTGGCAAGCAAATGCGCCACATAATTATTACGTACGACATACATGTTACAAAATAAATAAATAGTAAAGTTTCCAATCACTATGTTAATCTCTATCTATTCTTTTCAATTTTTGTAGATATATACTTATATTTTTGAACTAAAAATGTCCATTTATCTACAATATATAGTTTCACATTTTAATATCGTTTTAATTAAAAATTTAATAAATTATAATTAATTTATGTTATGAAGACAATTCTTGAGTTTACTGATTATGAAGGATACACGTGTAATAGATACGCTTTTTTTTTTACATAAAGTATCTATCTAATTATAGAATTAATTTTACTCTTACATTGTAAAAAATTATCGATATGGTTTTATCATATTAATAATTACAATTTATAATTATACTGTAATTAATTAATTTAATAATAATACAAGACTATTGAAGCTGATATTTTTCTATGATTTCTTACATTTTTTAAACTATGAAGAATTTTTTTTTATGAGTCGTTTTAAATATTTAAGTACAATCGTTTATATTATAATGAAATTACAGAAAATTATACAAATATCTATGTAATCATAAAAAATATGTTGGAAATTTTTGTGTAAATATTATCGAAATGAAGTCAATATAAAGTCTGATGTTACTTGAAATAATTTTTTGTCTTTAGAGTATTTCATGTTACTATTTTTATCATGGATTATAATTATAATTAATTATGATATAATACAACTCTTTTACAATCTAATACTCATTTTATAAATAGAAATCTCTTTTATTATATGTGATATATACTTTTAATAATATTATCTGATCGTTCGTTGTTAGGAATAGCTTTTAAAGCATTCAATTATATTTATAAATTTTTTATATCTTCCTGATTGATAAAAATTTCCCGAAACAGCCACTTTTTCTGCATTTATACACTCGATAAAACGTTTATAGACATTTAAGAAATTAAGAACTTTCGATTAAAATGAATCATATACATATTTCTATGAATAATTATAAAAATAAATTATACTACGCATTTTTTATTTTATTCATAGCTCACACTTTTATCTAGCAATAATTAATTTTACATTTGAATTTTGATATTTGAATGTTACTTAATATAATTAAATATAATTATCCAAAAGTCATTGAAGATGCATTAAAATATTTTTATATTTTTAAATAAAATTATGTATGTACAAATAAAATTAATCCAAAGTAACTAATACCTACTTTAAATCAAACGATGCATAGATATCATTAAATATATGAATTCTTTAAATTTAATCATGAGTCATGATGATTATAAAATATAATTAAAATACTGACCTTCCATCCAGCACTGCTGTTGCTGTCGCCCTTGTCCTTGAAATAAGGAACGTTTTGTACCATCCACTCATAAATTTGAGAAAGTGTTAATCGTTTATCTGATGCACTCGTGATAGCTTGAGTAATCAAATCAGCATAGCTAAGGTTTCCCCATGCATTACGACGTGATGAATTTTTCTTAAGAGGAATAAGGGCAGCTGCACCTTGACCAAGAGTATTTTGTTGCAAGGTAACATTACCATCAATGATGTCTTTTCCAATCGAAATCCCACCATTGTTATCACTACCAACAACACTTCCGTCTACATAACCTTCAGGTCTTGGTAAAGGCCACGTGTTTGATCTAGCTCGTGTCTGTGGTTCAAACCCACTTTCTAATTCAAATGATAATCCTTGCTGTTTTTGTTGTTGGGATTGCGATGGTGAGTGTGCTTGAGAAGACGTAGAAAGTGATGGGGGTATGTTATTACCCACCATCGACTCCATTATACTAAATTTTTCTTCGAAATCCACTTCGATAAACTGATTGAATTTCATAAACAACTTTTCACTAATCAGCAGCAGTATTATTAATGAATTTTCTCTAATATTTTGTTTATTTTTTTTTTATACTACACGTGGTCAATATTAGCCTAGATAAATGACAGTATAAATCATTGTGAGAATAATTTCTTCTTGATATTTTTCATCTATTGATTTGCATTTTAGATGATTGATATCCAGTCGAAATGATAATTTCGAAATATTTTATGATGAAGGGGTTGACAATAAAGAGAAGGAAGAGACGTTTGAATGCGTAGTACAAGACTGTAAGGCTGGTAAACGCGAAGAGGGGATAAAGGGGATGAGCACGTGGTCTAACAGTGTTTACGAAGCAACAGTCACGTGGCTCTATCTTCAATCAAGTAGCATTCCTGATTTTTTTTTGTTTCCTTCTTTCTCATATATTATTGAACAACACTTACTTGAATAAACTTGTATATATTTCTCAATCAAATTAGAATTTTCCTTTATTTCTCTATGCTGCTTTCATCTATTTTTAAGCATGAAATTTCATCTTTTTAAAATAATTTCAACTATATTAGTTTTTTGTTCTTGTTAAGATTATCTAAATTGGAAACTTTAGTATCGAAACTATCCAAACTTTTCGATCTTCAGTAAAAGATAAGCAGTCTTTCTTACTTGATGACGCTCAGATTTCCCAAAGAATCTCAAGGCCAAAATCGCTTACGCCTTTTTCGATGTCTTTGCCATTGATCACGTGCTATCACTTAAGTTTACGTTATTAAGCTTGGCTTTTACGCCACGATGAAGAGACACTATGAATATTTCTTTCGATTATTTTTCTTCTTTTCTTTTATTCTTTTTTTTTTTCTCTCGTTCTCTTGACTTTCTCCTTTCTTTCTCACTTACACGCACTTCTTCTTTTCCGTTATTACACTTAAACTCTTGCTTCGTTTTTTTCTTCTACTCTGGAGCTTAAAAACCACTGCGGATATTCAAGTAAATAAAGTGAGTTTTTTGAAACATAATAAATTTATAAATATAATAAAATAGGATAATTACTCGAGCTCACTTTAATATTGGAACTGTAGCGTTATTTTTGAATAAAGAAGCGTAGATTTTGGGTATAAATAACCGATCCACCCAGGAACGTCGTTTCAACAGTACTGCACGACAGTCAGTAAATTTTCGTTACACCGAATTTTTTCATTAACTGTTCGATGAAAACGAAATAAATCCAATAAAATGAATTAATTTATCACCAGCCAATCATTGATATAACATCAATAACCATTTATGTATTATAGATATATAAACATACATATATACATATACACACATATATTTATATATAGATGTAAAAGTGTAGAATAATAAAAGAAAATTAAATTTATTACATAAACCTGCCGGCAAAGCAGCGCGGCACATACTGTCCGTGCTGTTCTGTGCTGACGATAACTTGGTTTCTCGCATGTAGTGTGAGATGTCACGAAACATCCCGACGAAAACCGAAAGAAACCGAATACAAATCCTGATTGTATCCGATAGTATCTAACATTCTTATACGGTATAATACATATGCGTATATGGGCTTACTAATACAATTAAAGGTATTGTATACGATATTTTCCAAAAAATTCATAGCGCCAAGATTCGTAGCTAGTTATGAGTGTATTACGCAGAAGGTAAGCCAACTTAGGCTAACCACTAACTAAATTGCTGCCAATTCAACTGTCCCTCTTACTTCCGTATCTATTTTATCTTAGTCTTTCATTATATTTATTAACTTATACGCTTCTAGATATTTGATGCAAGTAATGGAGTGAATAAATCTTGACGTGTAATGTCACCAAGAAAAAAAATTAACAATGAAAGGTAAAGAATAATGGAATTTTATGTATTCTTAGCGCAAGAAGAAATCAACGAGTAAAGATCAAATTTTATGTCTTCTTTTACATACTCTATTCCTTTTTTTTTACCTTGCAGATAAGACAATTCTGTGAAACTATTTACATTCAAGTGGGGATAAAACAGGAATTACTAACTGTGTTCAGAAAAATGTTGATAAAAAAAAAGTGCGTAAATTAAATAATTTGTAATTAATTTGTTTATTTTTATAATAAGGAAAAATGTAGACGATAATTTTTGTTTTCAGTTAAAATCTTTTGCAGTTTATTTAACTAATTAAGATTATTTTTTTAACTGATAAAATAAACTACTATTTTTATGATATTAGTATTAAATATTTGTTGTTTGTTTTAAGCAATTGAATTTTTATTATTTAATTTAATAATAAGATATAGCATTATTAGTTAACAATCATCCGTTTTAGTTTACATTTAATATCAACAACTGTCATCTTTGTTAATATTCTTTAAGAGTTATTTTTTATCAATTATTCATGAACAATTATAATAATAGAAAATAACACAATAGGTATTAATCATTATGCTTATTTACACATTTATAGAGTTTTAAATTTTCCCGCGGAAAAATAATACTGTCACGCTCAGTGTGAACAACATGAACTATCGATACGCTAATAAAGGTTTCATAATTACCGACACATGGATATTTGTGTCAGGTGAATGTAAATGTGCGTTTTCAACAAACTTTAATTTTTTGATTAGTAAAAGAGGTGGTTGTTTATTGCTTAAATTAAATAAATTCCTATAAAGTTACATAAAGAAATAGTTAATAATTCTGAATCCACACAAAAAGTAATATAAAAATAAATTTCGAATTATGGATAATATTTTAGTTTCATCATTCAATTCATATTTATTATAAAAGAAAATAAATAAATTTAAAACTCAACAGTGCGAAAGATTGAAGTAAAGACATCTGTTAAATTTGTATTGAAATATGTTAATTCATTTCATTCAACTCTTTCGATAATATTCAAGCTAACAATCGTTGACAGCTAACCACTTGAACATCAACAATGCTGTAATAGACAAAATCATGGATATGCAACGAATAAATGGTTTTCTGTGCAATCCAGTAAACAGTAATCTCTTGACTGAGGTAATAATTTAATTACACATATTTTATTATTTTAATTTAATTCAATTAATGAATTTTTCAGTTCTTCCACTCATGTATCAATGAAGTGAGTAATTATTCGTCACCAACTTTTCAACAGTTTGCAAACATAGGTTGGACTGAAGATGAATATGAATTTTTTCACCAGTTAACTATTTCTCTTCTTAAGGAGCCAACAATTTGTTGTTTAGACCGAGAGAAGGTGAGGATGATTGATGTTTCAAATTAAATACATAATTAGAATGATTTGTATTTATGCATTACAGATATCACCACAATCAACGAATTATGCCATCGATATTCCAGAAGAATTGTTGAATTGTGTAAAAACTAGATTAAGTCATATTACTGATACTCTTATAATTAATTATTCGCAAAAATATATGCCAATATTAACTGATTTCGATTGGAGAGTGCACGTGGTAATGGGATCTAGCAGTGTTGCTTCAATAAGACAACCATTGCTCCAATTAGACTTAAAAATCAAAGATCAAAATTTAGAAAGGATAGAGAAACTTGAAATGAATGAAGAAGAGCTGGAACATTTTATTAAAGTGCTCGAATCAACAGAGTGATTAATTTTGAACATAATTGTAATATATTTATAAAACTATCTAATTTTATATCCTTTAATTGATATATTAAAAATTATAAAATAGCAAGGTTTAATTTTTTAGTATTTCTTGTTATGTAAAAAAATTTCTTTGTCTTAACCTCCTTAATAAATAAGTAGTGTGTCGTATGACTTTAATTTTTAATCATTTTAAATATTAAACATTGTTGTATGGGCCATATAATTGTTTTAAAAATAGCAGAACAGGGAATTTTACTGTAAGGCCATCTGGTGTATTATACGTCGACGAAAAAAAAAACAGCTGTTGGTGATAAGTAACCAAGTTTAAGGTAATTTTCCATAACTTTATCACTGTTTGATAAAACTTTTAAACAAATGTTCACATTAACTAAAAATTAAGAAAAAAAACGTAATAATAATTTTGAATAATTATTATAGACTGATTATTAAATTTATTGTGTGAGTTGCTATTTTTTCATTTTATTTAACTTAACCTAGAAAAAAAATCGGAGTCAAAAATAACAAGTTATACAGGCAGAATACATGTAATGATAATATTTTCAATAAAATGACAAGTAAAATTATCAGTAATTAATTAAAAATACGATTTTCATACTGGTTATAATACATTTTATGAATAAATTGAATCTCATTCTATATCTGCATTGACAACTTCAAAATGAGTTTAGTTGTTAATCTTCATAGTAATTAATTTTATCTATGAATAAAATATAACTGATTAAAGAAAAAGTGTTTTTCTTTTTTAATTGATTTAATTAATGTCAACTTTTACTTTGAAAAAATTATAATTTACTCATTTAAATTACTCCCATGAGAAAGTTTTTGGAAAATAATATCAAGATTTGTATGTACTGATAAATAAAAATAAATACTTATTTTATTTCATTATGCAATTATTAGTAATATTTGCTTCAGTGGTGAAGTGATATAAATTATTGCCTCTAATAAATAATTCTTACAAAAGTCTAGCTTCTGTTTTTCTTAATTTCATTACTGAAAATATGTCCTTATATTAATACAAATAAATCTTACAGAGGAGTTGAGCAAATAAACATGAAGCAACATCAACGTAGTACAACAGCTGACATTTAATTTGGAATTGCTTAGAATGCTATTTATTCCATTGTGAAATGAACTCTTGTCAAGGTTTTGAAGCTTTTATCAAAGAATTTTTTAGAAATCAATTATGTGAATAACAGCTTCTTTAGAATTATTGATATCTTTTATGAACTCTTATGAAGTCTATCATTTAAAAGTATTACATCAAATCTTGAAGGCTTAAATTAATTTTTTATTAAAAGAAGAAAAATGTCAAGATCATAATCAAGTATTTATTCATATTTAAATGAATAAAATAAATAAAGAAACTTTATCATATATTATTTCAAATTAGTCAACTAAGCTGTTGAATTTTACAGTCTCATCAATTCATCATAAGACTCAATTATTCCAAGATAATTTCATATGAGACGATAATGAACATACTCACGAAATCTTTTTTATTTTAATGAAATTACAGCCTTCATAAAAGTTTCCAAATTACCTGTTGTTTTTAAGTCTTTTACAAAGAAGATGCGGAAATGAATTTTGCGGTCATTAGGCTGAACTTAATAACAATGTTGCTACTTTCTTTTTATACATGATATATACAATAAAGAGGTAATTTTTTTTGTTCTAAATAAAATGTAAATATTCATCGTAAAGATGATTTTAATATGATTTTAGAAAGTGTATTACCATCAGACAAATTCGTATGAGGGGGAAAGCGTTCAAGTCTGAAGAAATTGAGATTCCTTAGAGCATCATTTATTCAGAAATGTTTCATCGGATGTCCCTTCACTGGCGATTTAATCGTTACATGACTCTTGGTAACATATAGTTACAGCTCAAGGAGAGGCTAACTTCTTGAAGATTGTATCGATGAGTTTTTACTATATCATGAGAAAAATAGGAAGCCTACATGGATAGGAAAGAATCGATCTGAATGTGAAAGTCTTGAAAGTAAATGAGATCGTGGACATGAGTGCACTCGAAGTTGAGACTTTCTTCAGTCACCTTCAAGTATATACATATAGAAAATCCATATGCAATTTTCTGCTTCAAGATAACCACTATGTTTATACACAGCTATTTATTTTAATGAAGATGAATTCAACAAAAAAATGATAAATTATTGGCGCTATGATTTCTGTGAAACATCCATTATTCATTCAATTTTTTCCATGTAATCGAAGATCAAAACCTTTTACATTCACAGTCTTCTTTATTGTGAAAAAAGTAATTTCAAATTTATTTTGAAATAACATCTTGTCTAGGAAAGTAATTACATGGTCCAATTATTTTTTATGTATTTTTCCGGCATCACAGAGAAAGTATTCACTTAGTGTTTGGCTAATTGAAATTGCGGTCTTTCTCTTGGGGTAATTTGTTAGAAAAGAAAACCAAAAGAATCTCGAGGTCTTCATCGAATTGTTAATTTCATCAACAATGATGATCATTTTTGCTGGAAATAATTTATACATTTAATGTCACCACAAGCGAATCAATAAATATATATTTCTTTACTATTTTCATGCTTCGTGTATTATTAATATAACTGATAATCCATTCCTGTTCAATGAATTTCTTCTTCAGATTTAGTTAACCTTGCACAATAATTTATTCATTGCAGTAGGTTGTTATTACCATAATTTTCATAATTAAAATTAAAAACTCTATAGAAACTATTTTTTAACTCATGATTTCATAATGGCTGATGCTGTAACATTTATTAGAGTATCTTTCATTTGAATCACGTAATGTTTCTTCTGAATTTATGTAAATCTAATGCATATTTTAATGATTTTTATTTGGAAAACCATGATTTTATTGACTTTTATTGCTAGATTTTCAAGACACGTCCATATATAAATAATGTAAAATTAGTAAGTGATATGCTAAAGTTATTTACTATGGAAGTAGGTAATTCGTGAGTAGAGAGTCAAGTCAAAACATGTAGCGGAAAGGAGGGAACTTAAAAAATGTTCTATAATTTATTTATACTCCAAATCTCTTACTAACAAAATTAAATTTTATATCACATCGCTAGTGAGAATATTTGCAACTTACTTTCGTATAGGAAATAGAAAATTGACCCGCTTACATCCTGTGATAAAAGTTTAATTTGATTAACTTGATACGGGCTTTTTTAATTAACGCCTTGTTTTATTATTATTCAATTAAGATAATCATTAATTGTTGATATAAAATTTTATTAATTAAGATAGTGTAAAAAAATTATAAAAAAGTATGTATTATGTCAATAATTATCATGATGGTAAACTTTAGTTCTGCAGATTTTTTTAGCAGTAAAAACTGTGCTCTGGAAATTATTTTTATAATTTTTTTAGAATTTTAAAATGTTATTTTATGGGTTGTTAATTACATGGAAAAGGTAGCAGAAGATATAAGAATAAGTGTGACTCCGGCGTTCTGGGTAAGTCAACACATGTTAAAATAGTCTACTTGTTTATTTTACTAAGAAATTCAAGCACAAATGAGATCAAAAATGCGGTGAAAATCGCATTGTTATGCATTTTCACTTGGAAATAAATTTAAAATGTTACAAACTAAATTAGTTAATGACATTCATGTGTCTGTTGTTTAGTTAACACTAGGCATTTTATTCCATGTTTAATTCATTCAACTATTTATCTGTCATTTACAATAAAAATTAACAAACTTTTATAATCCATTTACATTTGCTTTTTGCATAAATAGATTTATGCATGACACTCATCGTTTCTATAATATATTACGTACCAGATAAAAGTCCAAATTTTGTACACAAAAATTTATGCAAATTCATTTATTTCAAATAAAATTTGGAGATCATATATTCTGATTCATATGCATAACACCCATTAATTATGTCCGTTGATAAAGCTGAAATTGGACTGTAGTCAAATTTTTTTATTTTGTTTAATATCTGAATCAATTATTTTACCTGAACGTTCATTTATCATTAAAGTCGTGTGTTTATAAAATATCTACAAATCCCAATAATCTTCGAGTATTTCCAAATATCAAAAATTTTATTATATTTAAATGACATGATGAATAAATAATTAAATTATTAAATAAAATTATTTCAAGATAATGAAAAATAAAACTAAAAACATTATTTACATTGAAACAACTATTCTATAGACAAACAGATATTTTCGCCATTTTTATGTTATTGACATTCGATATGAAAGCATTATTCGATTATTTGATTTTATAGTCGATCTTTTCTGTCATAAATCAATCACCTAACAATCGAGAAATCGAATAATAACAATGCACACACATTCAAAGCGATGCTTTGAATAAAAGTTAACCCAATTTTATCTAGTTTTTTTTTTTAACGAACAAATGTTAATCTTGGGAGTGTAAATTACCTTTAAACGTACTTAATACGGTTGAAGATAACATAATTTTTCAATAATGATGTAAATGAAATTAAAATTCTTTTAGTAACACATTTTCGCGTGTATCGAGATATGATTCTACTGCGCAACACGCGACGCGCATATATGTGTATCCTTCATAAGTCATCATTTCAAATCAGTTGGGCTTCTACTGCGGATGAGAACGTATCGGATGCGAGGTGTTCTGTATTAATTCAATTCAGTGCGGTGTAATCTCGCTATCGCGGGTACACACTAAAAATTATATGCTATGTACCTCAAGAACCTTTTGTTATTTTTCTCTTGTATAAAGAAATGCCGTGACTTTTTAATACATTCATGAATTACTGGCGTGAGAGGTTAAGAAGACAGTTTTTCAGCTACGGTCGATAAACGAGAGCAGCTTTGGAGTCAGGAGTTTGTGATTGAGATCCACGAAAATTTGCAGTGTATGAGAACTGGACAAATATGAGGCGAAATGTGAAGATTGTGCTTTTATTGTCATGTACATGGATGTTTATCTTTGTTTACTACTACCACACATCGAAAGAAAATAAGGTATGTCGTTAGTTTATTTTTCCCGCGTTTGCCGATGCAGCTGATTGTTTGATTACTTGTTTATATTTGTTTTTATAATCATTTTTCAAAAATAAATTTTATCTTTTTTTTTATTCTTATTATTATGACGTACTTTGATGGCAATTGTTTGTTTTATGACTTACTTTTTACATACATTAATTAAAATTTCATTGAATAATTTAAATCTATTTACAATAATTATTAAATATTTTTTTACTCTAAAAAATTTTATCTAATTCATATCATCTTCAAAATCTTTTATTTGTTTATCAAAACATTATTTCTATTTTCATGGAAGGATAAATTTAATTAAAATTCACCTTTAATATTTTATTCAAAATATTCTAGTAGATATTATCGTTATTATTTGTAATTAAAAGTTATCTTAATTATAAATAATTAAATTGTAAAAATAATTATTTCTATTTAAAATAATGTAGATTAGCATAAATAATTTTTAATTATTTTTAAATTTAATTTAGAAATTATTTTAATGTGACTAATTGTTAAAATTTAAATTCTTTTAAATGTCTTTAAATTTAAATGTATCTAAACTCATATTAGGATATTCCATGATACTAAAATGAAGTAATTATCGTTAAATTTTTAAGTTAAATAACAAAATCTTATTATCTACGTTCTACAATTACAGAATAGATAATAAAAACAAAGAGTGTTACTCTTTTTTTCTTCTTCCCTTTGAACTTTAATGGTGAAACTGGAGCGTTTTCAGCAATGTGCTTTCGCTATTACTATTATATACATCCAACTCAATTCTCTATCTACACAATGAAATGAATTTTTATTCTTTCGCTCTTACATTTCCGCGCCAATTAATCCACCAGAATTAATGCAATTAAGACCACAACATAATTCAAAGCCTCGAGATTCAGAGTGATTGAAAATTGAGAATTATTTAGCAGAATAATCAGATGATAAATTTTTAATATTTATAGCTGTGCATTGATGCACGCATTGTTGCACTCGTTATTTGCACGCCATTACCGTTGAGTTCTATGTACTAACGTTGACTACATACATTTCGAACACTTGGTCATTGTATTTGTTGGTGATTTTTCCACACAATCTAACTAAAAGCCAAAGTCAGTACATCACATAATATCTTGAAAATATGTTCAATCAATATCCCATACACTTTTTCAAATTCTTACTTCGATACATATTTCATTTTTATTTTATTTTGTACGACCTCTATCAATCTTATTTCCTAATGTAAACAGCTTATCGAATAAAATCGTTTTGGGATGTTTCATCAAGTTTAATCCGAAAATAATTAGCATTTATATCCGCCATTGCTTTATTGCGTTATTATTGTATCGGGATACCAATCTTTTCGATTTAACGAATCTTACTTTACGTCAATTATGATGATTTTTAGGTTTTTTTTGCAAATAAACCTGTTGTTAATGAAGTATTTTGCAATTAACTTGCAGATAATTTTAATTGGATCTTGTAGATAATAATAATAATAATAATGATGATGATGATAAAAATTAAAATAAAATTTATTTTTTGTTTATAAGAATCAATATTAACAACCAATTAAATTTATATTTGTAATTACAATAAATTATTATTTATTGGAAATGAAATAAAATTCAAATAGAATTGTATTTAAATTTTTTAATTACTCAAATAATTTAATTAAACACACAAATATGGTTCAGATATTTGATAAAATTTTTCTATAATTTTTTAAACTCTTTTCTTGTTAATAAAAAACATTTTATTAAAAATTTTCAAGCTAATTTTTTTTATTAAAAACAGTTTGAAATATTTAATGTTCAATTTATGTACATTTATTTAATTTTAACTTTAAGAATTAAATAATTCTTTTATTTTTCAAATAAAAATTATTTTAACTGTTTGTAATAATAATTATTTAATTATTACCTCATTATATTTTTTAATTTAAATATTTATTTATATTTATAATTATAAATATCTTTTTTTTTTTTTAAAAAAATTTAAATTTAATTCTTAACTATTCAATCAATCTTATCAGTATTTACAATACCAGTTTCCTATTAATATAATCCTCCTGAAGACCTTTTATAAAGTTTAAATTCAAGAACAATTGACTTCTATTACCTCTATATCATTATTAAACCCACTCTTCTCAGCCAACTATTAATAATTATCATAGAATCTCAGCAATAAATAAATCCCTATCCCTCAGTAATTTAACAAGTGAATTTTCAAAGAAAATATCACGTGTAACATTATTTTTCATCATCATTATTATTATTCCAACATTATCAAGATAAAGTAAGAATATTGCGGTCAGAGAGAAAAGCTGTCCCTTGATGCATGGTGTTAAAGCCCCAGTATTAACCACATTTTGCATGTTACATAGCTCATAATAACGTGACTAATATTTTCTACAGGATAACACTATGTTCTTTTTAATTAAAATGAAGAACTTTATAGCGATTATCCAAGCTGCCACTACCTTATGTCCTCAACCCAATAAAGCTTCCCTTATAAAAGGAAACTTGGCTCTTCTATGCTGTTTTTGTTCACAAAGAAAGGACAGGAATAAGATCACTGTACTACACATTTTCAAATTTATATGTTAATCTAATTTTACTCTTCATTCAAAGGAACACTCTTTTACATTTTGCTTTGTGACAAGTCATTAAATAAAATAAATTACGAGCCAAGTAAAACTATTAACATATTTATTACCTAATCATCATTTCATTAATTTCATTCATTTATTATTATTACATAAAACAAGTAAATACTTGATAATATTTATGTGTAAAATTCTCTTTCCTATTTAAATAAAAGTCTAAAAGGATTTCATTTCCTTATTAGATTAGTTTAGAAATCGGAAGGTTAAATTAAGCAGAAGATGCGATAAATTATTTATCAGTAGAAATCAATGTATAAGTAATGTTTTTTAGATAAAAAAAAAATTTTTGTAGCTCATGTAAGTTTTCTCTTTTAGTAAAGGAAGTTTAAAAATAGAAGCCTCAGGTCAATGAAGTTCAAACTTTGATTTTATATATTTTCTAACAAATATAATATCACTAATAAGTTGGAAATACAATCATCTTGAGAAACTATATTTTTTTAGTTTATACCAATAACGATGGTATTTATTTTATAATAAAGAATTAAAAATATTAATGTCTTTAAATGATAAACTTATTAATGAAAGGGATAATTTGATATATATTTTATCGAAAAAGTATCAATGAAAACTCTCAACCAGTGCCCAAGATTGAAGTTATGGGTAATAACCACTATTTTTATAGCAAAGTGTATTTATATTTAATTGAATTTAATTTTTCACCAGAAGCTAGAAATGTTAGAAGAGAAATGAGTGCTATAAAAATTTTAGCTTTTCATCTTCTTGCTATAAAAGCTTGTAATAAAAACTTATTTTGTATCAAAACCATCTATGCTGAACATTAAAAACAAAAAGACTCATTAAATTGATTGTAATTTTTAAAAATGAGCAGCTTTGGAAGAAAATAAACAATCCTTAAAATTAACAATAAAATTTGAATTTAAATGGACAATTAGTAGTATTAAAATTGTAATTATAATAATGATTATAATGAGCCTTGAATATTGTAATTTAAAATTCAAAATCATTGTTCTATTTGCCTCTAGGCTTGCACATAGATTACAACTATGCTACTTTAGTAATTACAACGCATTTAATCGCCAACAACGCAATGTATACATATTTCGGTAAGCACTATTGACCAGTGGAAAATATTTGATCAAGTGCGTTCGATAATGCCAATCTATTTTCAATTTTAGGCAATTGTGTATGGTAGTAATATTCATCATATGTTTGTTCTCATGTTCATGTGTAGTCATCTCATCAAATTAAATATAAAGAAATATTTATAACTTCATATTTCGATCAATAATCTGTATAATTCAATGATAGATAAAAGAAAAAGTACATTTTTTGATCAATAAAAAATTAGAAGCAATCAATGTTAACGATTTTTTATCACTATTCCACTCGTGCATTGTCATCATTAATCAGATTAGAAGTGCACATGGTCGTACTGAAGTGTTAACATGCTCAATTTGTTTCAGTAAACGTTAACGTACATGTACACACATAGGTGAGCAATAAAATACGATATGGTACTCTGTATCTATATCCATACAGTCACAATAATAATTTATGGATGCATAAACGAAGAAATAAGATTTCTCGTTTGAATTTGGATTATTCGATTTGTTACACACGTAAAGACGTGATAGTAGTTTAACGATTCATTCAAATGATATAAATTTTTTACTTTTGTATTTTATTTATATTCTTTATTGAAATTTTTTTTATCATTCATAAAACTATCACCTAAAAATTACTTTTACAGAATAATGTACTTTTTATGGTTCTGAAAATTATATGAGCTTCTGTCTATCAGTTTTCCTGATGATAGTTGAGGTTTATCATGTCATGTTTATTTAGCAGTAAATTTGAAATGATAACGTGGATGATGATCGCATGGTGCGAATGAATTTAGTATAATTTACAGTAATGTTATTGTAACATGTGGCTTTAGATTTAAAAATTATAAAGAATCATTTTTAATGAAAGAAGACATTTTTTTGTTTAAAGAAGTTTCTTATTATTAAAATCAATTGCAATAATATAATTTTAATAACTGTAATAAATAAGTGGAACTATTTAAATAATTAAAAAGAAGGGACAGGGTAGGCTATATAAATTTCAGTCAGTCTTAGCTTAGCTCCAGGATAGCAAGAATAAAAGCCTGCATTCTCTATATATTATCAGTTAAATAAATTAGTTGGTTGTTTTGTTGAAACTGACTATCTCTAATCTTTACCAATAATTCATTAAAAATAATATTTATTTTAAAAATAAGTCATGAGTAATGCAATCTTATAGCGTTGGTTAATAATAAATTTCCAATTCATATTATAGTTAAATAAAGTTTAAGAATGATTGTTGATGTAACAATGAATAATCAATGATTCTATAGTAGATTAAATCAATCTTACTTAAAGAAATCAAAATTATTAATTCATCTAGACGATAAATATACAAGAGATCTGATTCTCCAGTGCATGATAAATATTCAGTTGCCATTTAATTATTTATCTTTTCCTAAAACAATACAATCCGTTGGAATGTTTTAATTATAATCCAAAAAAGATTCAATTGATTTTCATGCAAAACCTTTTTTCTAATATATCTCCAGGTAACTTGAAACTGATTAGATTTTGAATCGAATTAGTTCAACCATCTCCAACAAAAAATAACTCATCTTCAACATAAATCAGGAAACTTAAAAATAATTGGAAAAATTTCCATTCTTTTTTTCCTAGTTTTCATTTCTCTGATCTAGAAATCTAACTTACTTCTAATACTTGTGAAGTTATACTAGTTTTCTATCAATTGTTTTTAACTCATTTCCAAAAAATGCCTCTTTCTTCATCTTTTTGATAATAAAAATAAATAATTTACAATTCATAGTTTAAGAATATATTAATTGATTGTATCACAATAACAACGAGTTTACTGTTGATAAAAGCAACATATTTCTCCCCAAGTGGAATCATGTCTGAGAAAATATTGGCTGATATGCTAATGGTCTATTCAACGTATTAATGCACTGAAGCATGTTTGTGATAACAAATGCTAATATGTCGAACATGTGTAGCAGAGAATGTACCCTTCTGTGTAACGACGAAAACATAAAATAGATGATAAAAGTGTCTTTGTCTATTTAAAATCAGAATTTAAATGAGGTATATATCTTGAACATTTCCTGAATAAAATGTACCAGTCGTAATGCATATTTTACATTTACTTTCATTTTTGAAGAATATCCCTAGGAGGTTCAGTAAATTTTAAAATACCTTCTATGTCAATTTATCTTGCATGTAGTTCAGATTTAATTATTATTCTACAAGTCAATTGAGATAATGGCTGTATGTTAATATTCATTTTTATTCGCTTGGAATTTATAAATAATGGGTAGCTGCTACTGATAACGTTCAATATGACCTTCCTATACAGTTTTGATAATTATTATTTACAATTATACTTGAGACAATGGATTATATAGCTATATAAATATTTTATTGTTTAGTAACAATAATTATAAATAAATATTTAATCATCATTAATTTATTATGATGTAAATATATTTTTTAAATTGAAAAAAATAAGTTTTAGTAATTACTAAAAGTTGATTATCAATAATTATTAATCTTAATCCTTGAATTTTATTACCATTTATTGATAACTTTGTTTAAAATATATTTAATAATTATTTAAAGAAATTCAAATAGACATAGACATTACAATTGTTCATGTCACAATCAATCCAATAGATTTATAACCAATATGAAGTAACGAGTACATCTATGCAAATTTAATAACAAACCGCCCTCTTATAACCCTTCATGTGTCAATAAAAAATATATTTCAAAGTTTTATCAACTATTTTCTTGCATAATAATGACGTAATTTATTAATTCATTTTTTTTTTCATTGAACTGTGTGTAATACATTTTAATTCACTGACAAAAATTAATTAAATTGAAAATTAAAACTCTTCAGTTGGAATGAAATATCGTTTTATTTTATTTGTCGTTAGTGGAAAAAAATTGCAGGATTAAATTTTATGCACCAACAGTCTCTCATTTTCATCTGAAAAATATGATTGTCAAAGAAACTTTATTTGCTTAGACTCTGAACTTTTATTAAACACAAAACAGTGATGCAGTAGAAAAAAAAATAAATAAAAATTTTTGTAAATGATTCAATGCCTAAAGTGGTAGTTTTCCTCACCTTGCCAGCAGAAAATTTAACATTAGAATCGATCGAAGACAGCCTTGTCTATAAAAGTATAAGTGAGGTAATAATGTAGTAGCCATCAAGTAATAGTGAGTTATAAGTAAATCATAAATAATCGTAAAACTGTCGAAGTGAATATTACTATATTATGTTCTATATTTTAATATTTGATTCAAATTTTAAAACATAGGTATGGATTGGCCTATAAGTTATCAGGAATTATAATACTGTGGTATTGATTGTGACAAATACCTATAATTAGCAATGTATGTTATAACATTTTTGATTACATAGTAAACAGCTCTAGAGCAAGATGGAGTGAATAATGCATTGCTAAAAAAATAAGTCATAATATTTTTTAGTTAAACATTTGATAAATATATATGAGAGTAAACAACATTGATGACAGATTAAATTAAAAGTAATAGAGAAAGTTTAGATGGAAAAAATATTTTAATAAAACTTTTTTAAATTATTGTTTTTATTTAAATAAAAAAATAATCAATCATAGTTGATATTTTGCAAATGATTGATGGAATTTATTTAATATCAAATTAAAAAGATAAACAAAATAATATTTTTTGTTTTAAAAAACTATATTTTAAAGTTAAATTAGTCTACAAATATATTTTGGTATGTAGTAATAGGGTAGAGTTGGGATACTTGCCATACCAGGATACTCACCTAATTGCTTAGATACAATAAATGGTAATTGTTTAACTCCATTAGGTATTATAAAATGTTACACTAAAGTATGAATTTTTATTTAATTAAAGTAAAAGAAAATACTTTTATTCAACTTAATCTTTAGGGGGTGGCAAGTATCCCGACTTTACCCTAATTTAATTTTTTAGCTAATATTTTATTCATCAGCTAATTATTGCTAATAATGAATACATTGTTCACTTATTTATTCTGAATAGATGCAATCCATTGATCTAGTTCTCAGAGAATATACTTTCGTAGAATGTCAAGTAGCACATATGCAATGGAGTTAACTCCAGCTTTTCAAATGGCAATAACTTGGAATTTTTTTTCTCTTTTTTATTTATGAATAAAAGGAAATTTTTTATCGTACAATTCTTTCAACAAAAGATTTTAAGTTTTTTTTTATTGTTTATCAAAAAAAAAAAAAATGTTTAATCCTACCAAAAATGTGTGTAGTTGAAATGTTTGCTTGGGAATTCACTAGGATAGATATTCACCTCATGTGTACTTTACAAACTAAAATAATAGCAGACGTTAACAAGTAATTTAAAAACTTTGAAACATAACATTTTTCTAACGAGAAAAAATAAACAAATTTTTTAAAAAAATATCAAGAAAAACTTATTAAAAAATTTAATTTTCTTTTTCAGAACAACAATATAAAGTTTATGAATAAAAATAAAAAATATATCGTTTTTGAAACTCTTATAACTACTAGGAAAAATGTAATATTTTCAACAAAATTCTTGTATGAAACAAAACTTTGCACGGCACAATGTCTCAAGAACACTTTGACCGATTTTAGTCACCATGAAGTTAATCAATAGCTTGGAAGTTTGATACTTCAATGTTAATAATTCTCACTACATCCAACGAATTCATTTAAAAATTTTTCAAACCATCAAACACACATTTATTACAGATAAAACTTCTCTAAACTCTCTCTCTCTCTCATCATCACCATCATCACCTCAGGCTCTTTTACACTACAAAGCTCATAGCTAGTAGTAACTGAAGTTGTTAGATGATCTGGATGATGAATGAAATATAATACAATACTAAAAGCGATATTTATTTCTATTTCCTTTAATACTAGTTCATTTGTTTCCAAGCTGTATAATCGTTGAATTAATTTGTAATATTATTTTGCTGAATATCACTAGCTATGCAAAGCATAAATAATCTTTAAAAAAATTATTATTTTATTTTGCAATATTATAATAAAATAGAAAGCAATAGAAGTGAGTCTTGAATTTATTTCTTGATAATAATTTTAAAAAAAATTTTTAAATTATTATTTAAATTAATAATTAATTATTATTATTCTGTTTTTAATATCAGGAGTTTTAATATCAAGAAATTATTTGTCATTATATTTGTGGGTCAGTTGATGGATGACCATAATAGAAGATTAGACCAGAATCCTTAAAAATTAAAAGAACCATGTTCAGGACTCTAGAATAAGATTCAAATAGCAACCTAAGAAAGTGATCAGAACTTGAGTTTAATTTTTAATAAATAAACTTCCCAATAATTTTTCCCCTTCATTAATTTCTCTACGTACCCTTCATTCAATTCTCAATCATTTTTTTGACCTCAGTCAACATGCACCATTGATGACTGGAATTTTATTCTCCAATTTTCCATCTACTTTTTACCGCATGTTTCATTGGGTACACTTTTTTGCCAATGAAGTTTTTTTCGTCTAAAAAAGCCACTGCTCAAATCCATTAAATAAAATAATGGAAGTAATATTCTTTTTGAATTCAAAAGGTACTCTAAAATATTTGCGGATTGAAAAATGAATGAAATAGTTAGCAATAAAGTGGAGTAACGTGCTTACCTTACAGCCTTATAACGGATCTTGATAATATATGTTTTCATCACTCTGCTTGACTGCTCTAAATTCGATGAAACCGGTTTATATTAAGAGAATATCAGTGGTTTCGATTCACAGTACGTATGGAATTGAAAGTCATAGTGCGAATCATAAGTTAACTTTCTTTTTTTTTTTTCACATTCAATTAGTTCAGGTACTTGACAATTATCGTAACCACTTGAAGTTAAATTTATCATGCATATATTGATTTTTTGCATTACAGTAAGTTTTTATATAACTGACATATAAAAGTGTCAAAGTCATAACAAATGGTGAATAAGGTGATGAGCCTTCAAGCTTTCTTATTAGCAGAATTACATTATGCTCATTTTTATCATCTTCATTGGTTGAATGATTCAAAATCAATATAGGATAGTTGGTCATCTGAAAGCAAAAATTTTTATTACATTATTAGTCTACTTTACTTTCAAGCTTCTTTATGATAAATATCTATCAAGATTAATAATGAAGCATAGATTGATTCTTGAAGCATAGCAAAACATTGAACAAAATAAAGTAAATAAATCAGACATAGATTTTTTTACTGTCAATTTTTTGTTTCAATTTAGAAAATAATTCCAAAACAATTTAATTAAATTCGATAGAATCAACGTAAAATGATTTTCAATTGCATTTATTGATTCTCAGTAAATGAAATTGGTTGAAACCATTTTCAAAGCATAGGCAAACAAAGTTTTGTTATAAAAAAGAAAAAAGAAATTTTATTAACTCAGTCCAAGCTATTTCATAAGTAAATAAATAAATAAATAAAACTTGTGAAGCATGAAAAAAGAGACCAGCAAATATTTTTGTTAATAATTAATTCTACTTTTCATCTATTTGTTATTGAGTGTTTATATGAAGGTATAATTATTATAGTTAGTAATTATAATAATAGTCATAGAGAGAACTATACTGCTTATTTGAGATAATTGTACTGTATAGTTTCCTCAAGTTATCTTTAGACATGGATAAGAAGTATTATACCAAGTTATATCTTTCAGAATTATTCACTCACAACGTGAAGACTATTGAACTGATTCCAATACCATTTTGATTACTCCATCGAGTCTATCATTCAACACAAAAGATAAAATACCTCAGAGACAGATATAAATCATAATATATATCTGAATAAAACCACAAGTTGATCTGTAAAAGATAAAAGAGGATTAATTATTTTGTGAATTTCACGTATTCTAGTTTTTAATTTCGATTGTTAAATAATCTATTCTAACGAATATGTGGTAACGTGTTTGTTTATTTGGGGTATTTATTTGTAGATATCGTTGTATAAATATAATAGCCACGAGGCAGTTGGAGAATCACAGAGTAATATCCATGATTTTATTGTATAACTATTCTGTGAAATTAATACCTGATTAGAATTATATACAATAGTATATTTTATGAAAATAAACAGATTTAAATTTATCAATTTGGTTAATTAAAATGTTGATTAAAAAAATATATATATATAAAATACTGCAATAGTTTAAAATAAATTATTAGCTTTGGAATCATCTTTTAAAACATAGTCATCTAGTACTTTCTACCTCTCACTTAGCCTAGATGTCTTTGGTGATCATCATAAATGGTTTATTAGAGTAAAGAAGATGAAGTAATCCTGTTGGGAGAAGACACTGTACCAATTTAACATGAAGAAAAATATTTGATTAAATTTTTTTCTTTATTTCTAGGTATTTATATAAGTGTGGAAAGACTAAACATTAATTTATCAATAAAATATGATTTCATTTTTCTTCAGCAAATAAAAAAAAAATGTCAATGTAATATTGTATCTTTTATATTGCAACATGTTTCAGCAGTAATTTTATTTTAAATTTTATTCTAGAGGATTTAGCACAGGAATAAAATTTAAAATAAGTTGAGAAATGACAAATGCTATCTTATTCACGTAAATAACATCCAATATAAATCACCTTACTTTGAGACGAGACTTGAAAGCCACCCTCAAGTCGACCTCAATTTCCCCATCTGGTGATGCTTCGATTTCTCTGTTGGTCTCATCTTGTTACTTGCTCCTAATTTCCCTGCATCTGATGTGTTCCAGCACTTGATATGTTTCCCAACGTTTGCTATGCTCCAACCTCTTCTACTCACTACTACACAATCTACAAGCCCAATTACATTACCGTTTTTTAAACATGTCATGTCAACGTTTTGCTTCTAGACATGCTTGATTAAATATCTCTCAAGTGAAAATATCTTTGATTTTAGTAATCCCAACTTTGTTGGTTTCAATTTGTACTTTGTAGATTTTTTAAGTTCTTATAGGAATTTACTATCTTATATATATATATATATACTTTTTAAGATAGTTTTGTACTTTGCTAGCAAGTGAGATAGGGTTGGAGAGGTTTGATAAACTTTTTCCAAAATTGTGCAATTTACTTACTCTACGAGACTACGTCTTAGAAACGGCTTTCAATCTTCATTTCTATTCTCTCGTGTACGTTTATTTATATTTAAAAAGAGGAAAGTTAATACAATATTGTGGAAATAATTTATTTTTTAATGGAATAAGGTTTTTGTTGAGATTAACAAAAGTATGTCATTTGGATAGAAAAAAATAAATAAAATAAGCGTATAATCAAAAGTAATTCTCGATTATATTCGATTCAGTAAATTTGTAAACATTGCTGGTAAATAACAATATGAACATAGGTAGAGAAAAATCGAATTCGATGATTTATAAATTTCTATTTAATTTAAAAACAAAAACAGAGATATTGATTTTTATTCAGCTAATAAATCATTTAAACCCATTTTTAAATTAAAAAAAAGTAAAACAACAATGATAATGTTCTATTTTAAATAATAAATAATAATTATTATTAATAAAAATTATTTTAATAATAATACGTTCGATATTTTAAATAATAAAGTATAATATAAAAAAAATTTAAATAGAAGACCTTTTTATATTTAATTATAAGTTTTTTTTATAATAAAATGATTAATAATTTCACCTAAATTATCATGTACATACAAATTCCTATTAAATCGGATCGTAACTTTTAATCCTGTTATAGAACAAGATGTTATACCCTCTGTATAATATTGTTACAAAGGGTTAGAAACTGTCTTCAAAAGTATTTTTATTTTAAAAGTCATTATGGAGCATAGTTTCTAATCTTATTAAAAATACACTTCAAATAATCCTTTTCCAACAACACTAACATTACAACAATTTCTTCAGCAAACTCTCATTCTCATATTTTTCACAAAGTTTCTAGCTCTTTCAGCAGTTCAGATCGTGAAATTTAACAAAAAAATTCCAATTTTAAATCCCAATACTACGAATCTACTAATAACAACTGATACTTTGTACTCTGTTGGTTCTAGTATTGACATAGAAGTGAACTTGAGCTTAAAATAATGGAAAATATCATGATGAAATCCAGCAGAGGTATTATCGAGTAACTCTGACATCATCAGCAAAATGGAATGAAATTTGTTAGTGAACGTTTAGTTTTAAGAAGATTAAGAAGATTTAAATCACTGATCTTAAGAGAAAAAGATTTAAATGGCTAGCTTTTGTTCATGGTAGTCTATGGCTAATGCATTATTGAATGCTTTGTTTTGTTGGTATCAGTGCATTCCTACCTATTTTATTGGATCGAATCTATTAAACTGAAGCTAATAGATTACAACTTGGTCATTATTTATCCTTAAAAAAAATTCAGTATCTTTTTGTTTATATCATGAAGTGGTTGATGGAATATCTGATAGATATTGATGAAAAATTGATTTCTAGAAAAAATAAATTAAATGTTATTGCTTTTTACTGGAGAGTATGATGATCTGTGTAGAGATGAGTGTTTTGTGAGTAAGTAGGATTAAAAGAAGCTGAATAAACTTTTTAAAATGGTTCAATTTCCTTACTTCAACAAAGTCTATGTAAGAACTACCTCCAATCGTTGCTTCCATTATTTCATGTACTTATATTGAAAACGTCAGTGAACAAATCTTTGAATCCATTTCCTTCAAGTCAAGAATTAATTCAGATTTCCAATTTATCGTGAAAATGTCTTGAATGTTTCAATATTCTTCATAGTAATAGTCATTTTTAATAATGAAAGAAGTTTATGAAAAATTGTCGTATAATTTTTGTTGTTTTTATTTGAAATGATGAAAAATTGGTATGAGTTAGAAGAAATATATAATAAAAGAATAGTATTTTATTTAGAAGACACTTTAAATCGTCCTATAAAGAAAATCCCATGTTGTTCAAACTATCTTACCAGTAATTCCTTCAATATTGTTTACAGATTCCCTCTTGGCGAGATTCTCGCAAAACCAGCAACTCGAGTAGTTAAATTCTTCAACAACTTCTGTCATTTTATCTTTTACATAAATCTCATGCTTGCGTTCCTTACTTCTGCCTCCACAAGTAAGAGATTATAATCTTTGTCTTTTGTCTGTATAAAGTTGCTTCATTCTTGGATGTGTATATGTACAGCTTTCAGGCTGACTAAGACGTTATTATCGGAAAAAGAGAAGAACTTTTTCTTATGTGTTATTACTTGCAGACATCAGCAATCAAATAATATATGAACATGTTTCCCATGTGTCATATCAAAGAGTATGGAAAAATATATTGAATTATTTTTAGTTGAGCTTGGAGATTAGATTTTCACACTTCTTGGAGCTGATCAAGATATTTTCTATTTTTGTGTTCAAAGTTTAAAATTAGTGGTCGATTTTCTTCGCAAGTTTTATTTAATCTATTACAATAATAAATAAAATTTATATTTCAAATATATTGTAGAATGTATGCAATCATGTTAATCATTCAGAAAGCTCATGTTGAAGATTCAAATGTTTGGTATCATCACTAAATCAATATTCAATCAAAATTTTATTGAGTAGGATCATGAGTATTAATAAAGAATGTTAGTAAATAAATACCAAGTTCTTTATTAATTCCTGATATTATTGAAATATAATTACATTGGCTAAAAGAATTAGTAAAAATTCCATGACTTCATTTTAAAAGATTAAATCTCATATTGCATCCTGATTTCATTGTAAAAAATTTTATTTTATATCAAATCATAAACTATTACTCACAAAATAGCTAGAATTACACAATTATTCAATTTACTTAGTTGTTTTTTTAATGTAAAAGTTATTTTAAAAAAAAAGTATCAATTGAATAATAACAGCAATATTTTGTTTCAGAGTGAAAATCGAGCATTAAGACTGAAAGAGTCCATATCTCTAGCTCTTTCTACTGGGGTATCCAACGGATATGTAGATTCTGATAGCACTATGATGATCATGTCATCCGAGCTTCTGCAACCTCCAACGCCTGACCCCAGAGTGACATGGAATTATTTTGATGAGCGAGGGTAAGTGAAGGTAGTTCGGCAGAAATGATGATTAACTACATCCTTCTATATGAAAGTTCAATAAACCATAACGACCATTTTCATGGTAGACTCGTTTCACAGTTTTCTCAATGGTTCACCAATATGTCATCAATACGTGTTTAAATTCTCTTTCACTACTAGTAAAACCAGTAATGTTTATTCTTCAATGCTTTTTATAACATCGTAGTATTATTTTTTTTTTATACTTGTCTTCACTTTATTATATTAATGAAAATTACATTATCATATTTATCGTTTTAGTAACTTTTTTAATTACATTAATAAAATATTCTATCAACATAATGTCACTTTATGTACTTTGTTTTATATTATTAAAATATAATAAGGATTGAAATGTTGATTAATCCAATTGACTGATAGACTAATTAATTAATTGATTGATACTTCGTACATTTTCTCAAACTGAATAAACATAATGTAGTAGTGATGGTATTGACATTTTGAGTGTATTTCAGGAATTTTCACTGGACATCATGTCAATTACTAATTAATACTTATTTTTATTTTCTCATTGTTGTTGAGATTATCAAAGATAATTCATTGAAAATAATTACCTGAATTAATCTCAATAATGATGATTAAATAATTAGCAAATATTGTTAATACTTTATTTGAATAAAGTTAATAATTCTATTTATTTATATTGTTATAATATAAATGATGCAAATTAATTACATTTATTAAATATTTTATTCTCTCTCTCTCTAGAGCAATTAAATGCATTCAAATAAAAGGAAGTTAAATAGTGAATATACATTTTAACAAAAAGTTAAGATACATCCATTACAAAGAATTATAGTAATATGTTTTACAACAAAAATATTTCCATGTATGTTTTTTTAAACTGCCAGTGGAAAAGTTAAATATTTTTTTACTAGAAAATTATTAAATTCGTCAGAATTTTGTCATTTAAAACTCACCTATCACATTTTCTCAATTATTTTTATTCAATGTTTGTTTTATTGAAGAATAAAAAAAAATATTTTTTTTATACATGAATAATTTAATTAAACAATACAGTTCTGTTTAATCAAATTTACTAGTTATTGAATAATGATCCAATTTAAACCTATTTCACATTAAAAATAATAATAATGATTATTAATATCATAAAGTCAGTTTTTTATTGTAATAATCTTCTATCTCCAATGAACAGCAATTAAGTGTATTTATATTTTATTACTATTATTACTGCTATAAATATAGATCTGTAACTTTAAGATGAAAAAATATAGCTTCTTGATACATTTTAATAGTTAGTTTGCTCCAAAAATGATTCTTAAACATTTTATAACTGCAGTGATAATGAGAGGAATATTTATTATCAGCTGTCATGATTCCAATCAATTATCTGAGTAAATATATATCTTTATTAATTTTTTTTTAAATATTATATTTCATCATTAGAGTAAAAATTATCTGTAGTTAATTAACCAATTACATTTCTAGTTTTTAAATCATGATAACACTGACATGAAATAATTTTCTTGATCAAAAGTATTATTTTCCATGTTGCAAAAAATTGTTCAACATTTATTATCAAATGTTTTGTTAGTGAAACTACGAAACAATGATTAAAGTAACAGAAATAATGAATAGTAAACTTTTTATTATTCTTTATAATGAATTAAAGTATTATAATTAGAACAAAACAATTAAATTTGACGTTGATTCAACTAAATGTCGAGGAAATAAGCTTATTAACAATAAAACCGGATACATTGTTTTATCATGATTCTTTCATCAGATAATTTTCTCTGAAATAGGTAAATAAATAGGAAAAATAAAACTAAAATTTAAAACATGAACATCACGTCCTGTTGAAACAGGAAAAGGAATTTATTTTTAAATTTTATGAATTTTTATTTCAACTAAAAAAACTTAATATGATTGACATAAAATGTAGTAATTTTAAGAAAATAATTTAGACATTAAATCCACTGTCTAAATACTGAATTGAAAATTAAACAAACTTTGAATGACGTTGAAAATGAATTTTTCCTTAATTTCATTTAATTATGTAGTTTATCAAGTTTCCTTGGCAGATTAATTAACTGAATGTCAAAAAATTTTACGGAGACTAGATAATTATTGTAAAAGCTTGATTTTTTTATGAACGACTAAATTTTTTTTATTATTCATTAAAATAGTTTTAGTAATTTAATTCTAATGAATAAATTTATTGACTTGCTGTCAGAGATAAAATGTCACAAATCTTCTTTTATATGCATATATATATATATATAACTCCTTTAACTTAAGACTGTTTGATGATTCCTTATTGCTAACCTGACAGTATAATTCCGTTAGAATTTATAGAGAAGCCATTTCCGGCTCAACGATTGACGCTAAAAGAGAGGAAGGGATATTTTTAATCGGATTAATGCATGAACAACAAATGTATCAAGTATTTAATCCTTTAAGGGAAATGAAAGACTTGGAATTAATGAGAATCTTGCTCTAGATTCCTTAACAATGAAGATTATCCCCAACAAGTTTGAAAATAAATATACTTAATTAAAAAATAACAATCTTTTAATTTATTTCTTTATAAAATACATTTGTACATTTTATCTAGTTCCTTTCAATTTAGAACGTTTTTTGTCAAATAATCATGAATAAATTGAGCTTTTAATATTAATGGGACGATTTTCTATAAAAGAATCCAATTGATAGATTTATTACCAATTGTAAAAAGTCAATGCTGAAAAGATAATACTCTCACTATTGAACGTTGAATACTAAATAAAAACATTGACAACAAAAATGGCAGAAGTAAATAAAGATACCATTATTGCTCTAGATAGATTATCTACATTGACAGGTTGATTTCTGGTAAAGAATGACTTAGTTTCAGTTAGAAGTTGAAAAAAACATTCTACAGTAAACCCAAAAGTTGGAAAAATAATGCTTGCCATATGTCACCACAAGACATGTTTCAAACACTTTTGAAAAATTCTTCTCAATAGCAAGTTGATCTTCAATATCTTACCATCATCTATCCTCAATCATCCACCCAATTGCTGTGCTACCATGTCCATGTTGAAACTAAAAACAATAAGAAAAAGATTATCAACACCAGGAGCAATATTGGGATATTAATTAATATGGTGCTCAAATAAAGCCATTATTGATCATCATCATTATCATCATATTAAATTAATATGTATTTCTATTATCATTGATTATAGGATGAGATATAATTTATGGAGAATAAGAGATCTCTTCAGATAAGTGCTCACTTATAAACCTGATAGTTAAATGCCGGACTGCCTTAATAGATTAAAAACTCAACCTTCTAAGTGTCAATAAATTACTGTCAGAGTCAAAATTGATGGTTTTTTTACAGCTACGTGTCACGAGGTGGCTTAAAAGTTGGTGAAGATCCTTACACTCGAAATAAATTCAACCAAGAAGCTTCTGATGGATTGCCAAGTAATAGAGAGATTCCTGATACCCGCAGTGCAATGTAAGTACTTTTCAACAGAATTTATAATAATTTTCTATTCTTCAATGAATATTTTTTTGCTGTGCTACAGATAAAATAAATCTTCAAGATTGTTATCTTTTAATCAATGACAAGTGTAACATGGATCGATAGTGATATTGAAACAGTTTTGAATACCAAAACTGAAGTGAATTACACAGCTTTGATGACATAGTCTAATTGCACAAGGTTTTGTGATTTAATTATAATTAATCGATTGCAGTTTTTATGAATATACCTAACTCATCCAACAATCTGGTTATTACTTGGCTAAAGTATGCTGGTATGAATACCTTCCCAATTTATAACAATTTGTAGTAATATCAAAGCTTGCACAATCAAGTTTAAAAAAATTAAAATTTTGATTGAAAATGGAATTTTTCATTTTTAACTACTGGAATACAGCTATTGGATTGTGAATCTTAATGAATTTTGATTATGATGAAATACAAGTTGTTTTATAGCATTTTAATCTAGAGGTTTTGGTGATCAAGATATTTATTACTATCATTTAAATGGTTATTGTATAATTATTATTCATTTGTGAATGTCAATGAAATTGTTTTCAATTATTATGGTGAAGAATTCGTAATTATATAACTGTTTTATAATTATTAATTACTCATATAGACGAATAACGAATTAGTCATTGATAAAAAGATAACTATTTTTAGATCAGAATGTATTTTAATCATCAGAATTTGATTTCTACCAGAATTCTTTCTCATAGACTATCACAAAAGCTAAATGCTTGTTTTTAATTAAGTTCTTCAGGATTAAAAAATATTTTTTTTAAGTTATTTTTTATTTCTATGAATAATAAATTCTCTCTTTCAACATAGCCTGCGAGGGCATAAGTTATATTATTTCTAGAGGTTAATTAATTTATTATTTTTAAAAAAAAAAAATCTAGGTTAAAAAAATTTTTTATTCACAATTCACATTACCTATTCACATCTCAAAAAAATTTGAATTCAATTTTTGAAATATTATTTAAATTCTCAGCATTTTAGTCAGTAGAAGAATCACCTTATATCCATAAAAATTCGAATTTCAATAGAAAATTTCCTATTCAAATACTCAAACCTGATAAATGCGTTGAACTTTGAAGCAAAATTCGATATACTCTGCTCTAGATAATATTACAGTGAAAACAGATTAACCTCTATTAATCCTTAGCCACTAATGAGGATCATCATGACTACTTGATAGAGTTCATATTCTTCAGAAAAATAATTATCATTTATTCATCTTTACATTACTTCTTAGTAGATTTTTTTTCAAGCTTCTAATTAGTTTAATCTTCCTAGTCATATGTACATGATTGTTAATGGCAATCGAAGATTTATAATGTAAAAATTTAAGCTCAAGTTTTTAGATGACCTAGATTGGTCATTAGAACATGTAGCAAAAAAAAAAGCTCATGCAGAATAAAATGTAAATGTTGTGAGTAAAATAATATTCTTTTATCTGATATCAAAAGTTATTATTGTGAAAATGGTAGTTTTTAAAAGTTGTTATCTGTAAAGATTACCTGACATAATCCACCTGAAAAATTATAGAAATAAAACATTGTGATGGATGCTTTGATGGTGGATACTATGTAATAACTGCAGAATAATATTTTCATATCACACATGATATAAAATTAACTGAACTGATATCAAATAACATTATTACTTAGATTATTACCTCGATAAATACTAAATGATATTATTTGTTATTATATAATTGAAATAAATTGTCTAGTAATGTTTTTTAATTTAAAAATACCAATAAAGTTGGTGCTAACAAAAAATAAATCCATATTGTAGCTATTGATGATAAGTTATTGGTTCAAAGAGGTTGCAAAGTAGCTTGAATTATATTTAAAATATTTCTATTTTTATATTAAAGAACTTTAGAGTAAAAATGAAAAGTAACTTTACATGATTAATAATAGTTTTACTATTTTCATTCTATTCCATTCTCTTGTGAATGTCGAGGTATCTGGGTGAGTTTCATTTTCGTATATGACTTGGTGACTATCACGAGATTCCTGAAATTGCTCGACCACTGGGTATTCCTCCTCAGTCCTTGATTATTGTCACTGATGACCTGAAAGGTCCAGTTCAAGTTTTTAAATTTACCATTCACTTCACCACATCGCAATTACAGTTGATATTATCATTTATTATACTTCAACAATGGGACTATAAAATTAGATGTTGTAAAACTTTAGATACATCTTTCTAACTCCTATAAATTAATTCAAGCATTTTTTTTTATTGTTAAAGAATAAATAAATTTTTTAGACAATATTAATAATCAATACTTGTATTGAAAAAGTGTCAATTAATATTGATGAAAGGAAAATTAAAATTTAAACTTCTGGGCAAATAATTTTTTGATTAGCTCATAACTGATGTAAAAATGTATTTAATTATTATAAAATGGTTTTTTAGAATGAGAATGAATAAAAGCTTGAGTAATTATTCAGAAAAAAAATTTTTCAAAGTAAAGTTTGAATAGATAATCAATAAATTAGTGATTAAATGAGATAAATAGTGAATATGAACATTTGATTGAGTTATATCATTCATAAAATTAACTTTATCATTTTACTATGGATTTAAACCAATCATTTTGCAATTTAGATAATTTTTAATAACATAAAAAACCCTCATTAAAAAAAGTAATATTTTCTAAAAATAAAATGTGCTTTTTTAAAGCCCTTAAAATTTCGAACAAGCATGATCACTATCCCATTAAACTTATTTGATAGCACAGCTAACATATTTTATGTTTGATCGTTAATCCCAGATAAAGTTTAATCTTTAATTAAGTTAATCGTAGTTAGTAGAATTCACCCTCGCTTAGGGCATTACAATCTTGATTTTTCGTCAGAAAATGAATGTTCGGATTAAATAAGTGAAAAATGAAAGCAAAGTTGATCATGCTATTAATCTTCGTCTATCCTTATACTCACATTTCTTAAAATAATATAAATCTAAGAAACTTTTAGAGAATAATAATACACATCAAGTCTAAAAATACATTCATTCATTGTTTCAGAACTTTTCAATTCATGACTTTGTATTGATTGACATATTTTTTTTTCAAATGTTCATATATACATTGGACTTGGGTGTATGTAATATGTAAATAGTTGAACATGGAATAGAAATTTTTATCATCAAGAATACTTGCAAGTACTAGTTTAAATTCAATATTTAAACCTAAAGCTCATAACTTATGGTATTCATAGCAGTTAGATTTAAATAAATATAAATATTTTTATCTATAAATGACATAAAATTGTGAATAGCAGAAAAATACAATATTTAAAAATTTACAAGAAGATTTTTACTCTCATTATAAAATACATGAGTTTATCTAGAATTGCAATAAATATTATTTTCATGAAAAACAAAATCAGAATTCATGTCATGTTGGAATTATATGTTTTTAAATACAGTGATGACATCTAGAACAGTTATATCATTTGATTTTTTAACATTCTAATGGATTTCCCTGTTACGTCAGAATATTTATCTCAACATCAGTATACATTTACACACACCCTCGCACACACACACATTTATGCTAACCAGACTGTTTGAATTTTGAAACTACAGGAATTATTGATTTGAGGTGTAAAATCTAAGTCAAAGGAAGCAGAGAATATGCTTCAAATATCAAACATAAGGGAAAAATATGATAAAAGAAATCTTTTGGCTAGATTTTGTGACAAAGATAAAAATACTCTTAAAGATGAGCAATTTTTTTTTTCTTTTACAAAAAAGTCTTTTTGAAGTATGCACAAAAAGTGTATTCATTTAAAACTTTATCTTTTTTATTTATTTTATTTAAAAGATTTTTTATCTATTATTTTTATCAAAAGAATGAGATTAATATTAAACATAGAATATAATGATAAACCATGCTTACTTTTTTTTTCAAAGTAATTATCAAGGAAAAACATTTTTCAGTAATGATTTGAACATTGTACTTTTGTAATAAAATTTATCTCTTCTTCATATCATTATCTATATTATAAATATTATGTATAATGATAATAAAAGTATATAAAATTAGAAAACAATGATATAATTATTACAAATTAATTAAACTCAAACATTACTTTGCCAAATTTTATTTTTTACTAAAAGTCATGTTCTTTCATACAGCTGCTACAATAGAATACAACAGTTCTGTGGTATCATAAAGTTCATAGTAAAATTTTGGAGTAGAAACATGACTGCTCCGTAACTTTCCATAACTTTGAATCTTCTCTGAAACCTTTAGTAAAATCTTCAACGATTCTGCTGCTACAAGTCTTCCTCAGAAAACCTACTCTATTACTTTGTTTCTCATTAGAGTATCGCTTTTCACCGTTGCACACGATAATTACATGAATGAGTACATTTTATCACTATCTGTACTGTAATTACAAAAACTTTTACTAATGGATGCGAAACCAGCCAGTACATTTGTGGTTTAGTTTGTTTTTATTCAATTACTGTTAGAATGGTTTGGAAGTTGTTATGATTTATTTTGGAAAATTAGTTGAGGTTGTATTTAGAGAACTTTGAGATTTATTAGGAGAATCAGATAAAAAGTAATGAATTTATTATTATAAATATATTGCCTAACTGTAACCATCAATAATATTCTAACATAATCAACAAGAGCTTCCTGGTAAGAAGCAAAACTACTCCAACATTGGAGCAAGTTAGACTGGGCTGGTTCAAGTTGAACCAAGAATGAACTAATGGTGCTTTCATATTAGAGACTATTTATTATTTAAAGTAATTTGATGTATATTTTTTTTATACAAAGTTATTGAAAGTTAAAAATGTTTCCAATTGATGCACCTGAAATATTTCAATCAATCAATTAATTCACCAAGTTGATATAAATGACATGAAAAATGCAGTACTTTTTCCTCTCTATCATGGCATCATAGAAACAGAGATATTCTGAATATTTTCCAATTGATTGGTAAAGTGAATATGCATAAGCAAGTTGTTACTCACGATGCATCAATACTTCAAGAAAATTCTTGACTTTTCAATATCTTTCTATTCTACGACGTATACAGCAATAGAAAAAAAAATAGCAGCAAAAATGACTGTTATCGATTGTGTATTATTTACCTAAAAACAGATTCTCTTAAAGTTGTTTTCTGTTCCTAAGTAACTCATCAAATACTTCTTAATGATCTTTTTCATCTTTCCAATGGTGCTGCTGCCATTAATGGTTGTTTATCTTCAACACTTGTTAACGTATAAATTTTCGAGATAAAGACACGTCGTGAATACGATATCTGGAGGAAAAAATCTCGAGAAAAAATGTGTAGAAAATATTAGTGTGAAAAAGCTCAGGTGGTGATGATTTATGCAAGAATAAAAATTCCTGTCACTCTTTTATGATAGAATTTAATACTGCTATAGGGGATGAAATTATACGATACAGTAATGAATATACTTTTAAAATCTAGCTACAAGTATTGATTGAGTTTTTATGAAAGCACTTGATATTATATATCAGAAAAATACTTACCTTTTCATACATTCATCTTTATTAGTAAATAATTTTGTTACTTTTTTATCAATGAAAGAAAAAAGTTATAAGAAATTTTATTGTATTAGTAAATTTGATGCTGTTTATTTCAGAAACACAATATTGAAATAGATCTGTGACGTTTGATAGTCGATAAATAGATGATAACACTGTCAATTGACTCGAAACGCCCAATGAATTATCGTATTATAGTCTATTTACTAGAGTTTTTGATAGTCTTTCTCTTTTTATGTATCTCCTATAAAATTTTCGATTTGGAAAATTGTTTCGAGTTTGCAAATAGGTGGAAATATTTGTCACTTATATCAAAGAATTTATCTTTGTCAATTCGTGCATGAACGTAGTCGACAAGTTGAGGGAATAAATTTGTCTAAAACTTTTTATCGATTTTATGATAAATTTATTGATATCGAGAAACAATAAAAATCTTTTATTCAACGAACTTTTATTGATTTATAAAAAAAATGATTGAAAAACTGAAATTGGAGTGTTTCGTTTCAATGTTACTTTCTAAATCTGCTAGAGAAAAATTTTTCAGTTGGATTTTAAGAGTGTGAGAAGATTTAATGGACAACTAGACTGATAGGTATACCTTGATTTTTTTGTAAATTGTATTATTTAAAAAGTTTAAAATGTCATGATGTATTAAATTTTGTCAATGTGGAGATTACAGTAAAAGTATGAACAAAAAAATAGAATATTATTTTGATATAAATTGAAAGGAATCTTTGGAAAAGAGGAATCAAGCTATCAAGTGTCTTGTTGATAAAAAAATTTTTATTTTTTGAGGTAATTTTAAATAAACAATATATAACATCATTTGATTTTAAGTGCTATATGTAGAAGATGAAACAACTTATTGAAAATAAATAATATGTAAATTATTAACGATGAAATAGTGATATAAGGTTCTTCATTTTTGCAAAGACTCTCCTAGAGGCTCACAAGGCAGTATAGATCTCGATAGTTTAGAAAGTATTTCAATGAAGTACATACATAAAAAAGAATGAGAGTGCATCGAAAAAAGGAGAGAACTTCTTTTCTGAACTGAATTTTTTAACATAGTCGTAAAAATTGAAAAGTAAATAATTTTACCAAGGGAATATTTTATAAAGCAATACAAATAACAATTTATTAAAATGCATTAACAATAAATACTTTATCTAAAAATCTTGACAAGTTTGATTTTGTTTAATATATTCAACAAAAATAATTCAGTAATATTATTCACAATAAATCTTCAATCAACTACTCAACTGTTGAAAACAATCCAACATTCATTCCATCATGTTCTAAAATAATTCATTTCATGATAAGCTATGAATACTAAATTTCTATGAAATTACGTCAAAGTCCATCATTTTAATATTCAAGTTCTATTGTTATTTGACAATTTCATTTTTTATTTGCCTTTTAGTCAGCAAAATTCGTTGAATAGAGATTTCAACCTGTACCTCTCACAGCCAACTGCATGGTCATTTCTTTCTTTCACATGACGAAAATAAAATTATACGAGGTATCTTGCAATTGACGAAGCGTAACAACATTTTATTCCAAAAAAATTCACGTCTGTATGAAGCCATCCATTCGAAAAAGAAAAAAAAAAATTCATTTTTATTTTTCCATGATTGTTTCAAAAAAAAATTCTAAATCTGTAATATTTATTCAAATCTCTCTAATAATACTAGAGTTAGGAAATCCAACACTTTATATGTGCAGACAATCTGGCATGCTGACAACAATTTAAAAGCTTCAAGAGAACGTTAAAAATCCTGTTAATTCCTAGTACGTAAATGACAAAAACGGATAGTATGGAGATTAATTGGCATGACACGGATTTTGTTTATTGCAATTTAAACGAGTTGTGTATTTTATTCCAACCTAGATAGGTCCAATAAAAATGCAAATTATAGCTATGAGAATATGTTTTATAGTTTCCCAGCTTCACTCATCTAACATCCAAATATACATGCAATGCATCAAGGTGAATATACGCAATGCATTAGAAATAATATCAAATATATTCAAAATAGAGTAAAGACTTATTCCTAAAATAAATCAGTCAAGTAAGAAATAATCTCATGGAAGAAAATAGTATGTTCTAGTTCTTCTATTAAATTGAGACCATTTTGTTTTTTTTTACAACCAACCATCAATGAGACTAAATAATTATTTATACTTTCTTAATATTATTATTTGTATGAGAAATATTTTAATTAGTAATAGAAAGTTATAATTATTTCTTAATTGAAGCTAAATAAACTATCTAATTTAAATATTTAATCACCTAAAAATAATTAGAATGCAGTAGTAAAGACAAATTGAATGATATTTTTAAGTCGAATGGATATTTAAAATTTTTTTATTCCTCATAGTCAATGGAATAATTGTATAGGTGGATCCATCAAGAAAGGATGATTAAAATTCTAGATGATACTCAGAAATAGAAAATATAAATGTAAAAGACTTTCGATATAATATTGATGAAAACTCTCTTTTAAAGTTAATGGATTCTGTACACTTGAATTAATAAAAATAGAGACTGTCGTTCTTATTTTAAATGAAATAGTTAAATACGAGGAATAAAAAAACTGTCCAATAATTTAATAGCAACATCAAGTAATTGTTAAGGTTGATTGAAGAAAAAAATTATTATTTCTCTTGTAGAATCTTTTATTTTAAATTAATTCAATATTTAATACTATAAATAATAAATTATCAAGAAAGAGTAATAGTATTTAATGTTCATTATTTTTTTATAACTTTTATTACCAAGAAGTAAAGTCAGAAATGAAATTATAATTAATAGACTGCCTTTCTAGTTAAAATGATATTGCATAATTTCATAGAGACTATCAAGGATACCACATGAAACTTAAATTTTTGAAGCTACAATTCAAATGTCATACATATACCATTTTTTGCTAGGAAAGTAAAAGAATCCTTGGACAGTGACAGTTCCAAACAGTGGCGTAGAATTTCAATGGTTTTTTTTTTGCTTCAAGAAGAACTCTTGAATATTTGATCATTACTTTTCTTCAAAGTTTTTTCTGAATATTTCAAATTGATAAAAATGAAAAAAAGATGTAGCTCTTTTTTTTAAAAAAATAATAACAAAATTTATCATTGTTGGATGCTTTACACCTTTCAATATCTTTCTTAAAGACCACCTAAGTCTTCTGAGTCTTCTGTCTATCCTAAGTATCTGCTGCTTTTTACTTGATGAAACAAATACTCCAGCAGCTGCTTTACAGTTCTCTCTTTTTACTCGCTAAATACTCTGTAGCTACATACAAAAAAAAAACGTAGCACAACTATAGTTTGCTTCACACAAATTCTCGACAATGCTGCTGATCACTTGGGAACAAAGGTTTTTAATGTTACGGAAACTTCCCCGGTATTATTGCATTTTAAGCGTACTTTTGGATTACATTTCACTGAAAAACAGAATAACGAAATTTATATAGATAGAGAAAAAAATATAAATAGAATTCATAGTTTTTTTACCATACAAACAACGATTTTTGCAGAAAATATCTCTTAGAAAGGCTTTATTTTCAAATTTAAACTCTTAAAGAGCTATAATTTAATCTATTTTATGGATCTAAACAATATTAAGCTTCTAATAAGTATTAAATAAATTAAATTAATCTTGACAATTGATAAAACAAACTACACAATAGTTTTCAAATAATAATTTATTTAAAAACTGATTCAAAAATGGTCAGCTATCTTTTTTTTTCAAATTAAATGTCATTTTTTATCATTTTTTTTGCTAAGAATTTCGATCTAAACATTCATGACAGTAGTTGAAATTGTTTTTTCATTCACAACCGGTTTAATAAAAATTTTTAATCATTCATTCATCAAGCAAATGTGCACATGTGTGGTTCAGAGCACCACAACAATCACATTAATATCGAAATGTCACTTAAATTCTTCAATAGTCTTTTACATTTGTGGTGTGCAAGGTTATCAAACCAAAATGTCAAGCATTGTATAGTGTATAGACTTTCAGTAATAGAAAAAGTACATTGACGTTTCCAATGTAGAAAGAATTTCCATGTCATTGTGTGAAGGTTCTTTTAGATAAAGAATGCACTACATCAGTTAGGAATTGAGAAAGGTGAATAGCTTGTTGCATTATTTCTATCAGTATTTCATGAATGGCTATTTTGCATCAAGACATTTGTGATTTAGCTGATTAATTGAATGTCAAAAACTAAAACTAATAAGCATAGTGTAATATAATAAATGACACTGACGAAAGTACGTAGCTTCTAGTTTTCCAATAAGCAATCTATCAGAAGCAGCTGAGACCCAACCAAGTCACACACAGACTCAGTTATATCCAATGTAGATATTCAAGATACCAAATGTATTTCTATTCTCAATACGAACATGAACAAGAAAGTAAATAACATCAATGTCAAGTAACTGTTTATAATTTAACATAAAATCGTGATGAGAAATTATGGATGAGATATAATGGATATTGCATTGATGTTACGAAGAACTTGGAAGATTGTAAAAAAATAATATATTCTGCTTATAAAGCTTCTGTCAAGAAAATATTGGAAAATAAGCTTCATCGAACTTTCATTTATTATACTAAAATAGCATATCAAGTTTCTTTGCACACAATTTTTAATATAACACTCCCTCTATTAATTGCTTTCATTATTAAGTGCAATCATTTTTTCCAACTTTTCATTAACAAACTCTTATTAACAATAAACTCCTTCTATTTCTGCTGATCAATAAATTCTTCCATCAACATTTTAGAATTCTTTAATAAAAGTTTAAATATATCAAAGGAAAATTATATCTGGAATTAATTGATTCATAGTTTGACTAATTAATGAATTTGTGAATTATTTTTTTTTTTAATTGAGATTAAATTAGAGAGAATCGTAGTCAAAGTAATGAATTTGATATCTGGAATGGAGAGAGATAAGCTTTGATTATTTGATTAGAAAGAGTATAGAACACATATTAAATAATTCATAATAATTACCTCATTTATTACAAAGTCACTAACTAGGACATTAACCTTGCAAATTCAAAATTGTTCCCTTTTTACGTAAAATTATAGCTATTAGCTTCTCTTCCTATCTTTCTCTCTTTACTGAATAACAAGGTAATTCTTCATATTTATTCCTCTCTGAATCTCTTTGTAAAAAAAAATGATGCTGATTAAACTTTTAAATCACCATAAAAAATAAAGTTTAGAGCAAGTCTGATGTAGAAAAAAATAATTTATAGTTGAGTAGATTTTTTTGATCATTATTTATTTATTATTATTATTACAATTGAATCAATACATCTTATTTGCAACTCTAGAAAGGCTACTGATTTAATAATGAAAAATTGAATGAAAGTTTTCTTCAAAGTGAATTTCTATCTTTGGTAGTAAGTTGGAGAGTAGGCAGGTAAAGTAGGAAGATAGACTAGGGTATAGCTGTCTTGGGTTGTCTAGTGATCAATTTTTCAACTGCTCCGATTTCCGATTATCAAATGGATAGAAATGCAGAATCTTCAATGTGAGAGAAGTGAAGCTTGGCTACTTCACTGTTGATAAGCTTGAATAAATTTATCTCTTTCTTTCTTGCATAAGAGTTCATTCAGCCATTCTTTATACACTATTGCTGCTTTGTGCACAAAATAAAACTATTCGTGTAATAAATTATTCCACGTTATAAATTACATGTACATTTCTTTTAAGTTAATCGTACTTGAGATAAATTTTTCATAAAATAAATAATCTTTATTTGAATTTTGTTAGTAAATTCGTTGAATGTAATATAACTTTGGGAATTTTTAAATACAATCCTATAAGAATCAAATAAATAAAGTCCAAGCACCTCATAGAGACACAAGTTAAACGTAGACAGAAAACAGGAAAGAAATTGAAAAGAATAAATGAATTATTATCTGAGAAATATTCATATGTAGTGATGTATAATGATGTATCAATCAAACCAAACACTAGAGCTGATAGGGTCAAATGACTATTTTGGACACACAATGCAATCATCATTATAAATCTGACTCTATCAACCAGCTCCATACGTTGGATCCATGAATTGTTATTGATTCATGATGTTATTAATAACAAAAGACAGATTCTTAGAATAATAAATGAATTACTGGAAATATTTTGATAACAAATTAGATTCTCTGATTGTTTATAAGTTTTTAACAGCCAAAAATTTCCTTATTCTATCAGCAAACATCAGCAAAATAATTCTTTACTGTCAGCAAACTTTTTCCAAACCAGTGAACAAATGATTAAAGTTCATAAATCTAGAACTTCATTGGAAAGTTGTTTATAATTGACAGTGATTAAATACCAGAGCAGTTACTTTGTAAATAAGTCTGGAAGATGCTTAGTTGTTGAATTCCAAGCTTCTGAGTAATATAATAGTGAAAACTTGATGCTGAGTTTATCCTCAGTATTCAAATTTAGCTCCTAATGTACTCGAATGTTGGTTTGGTGTATGTTGATCAAATATTTCCGGATTTAGAGTATCTTGAACACGTACATATCTATTACTTGACACATCATTCCTCTGTTAAAACATTTCTCTTCGTTACGAGGCATCACTTTCTAATTAATCTTGTTTTAGGTAGTCTTATGTCATTCTCATTGTCTTTCATGACACAACGACTTTTTTATTTAATTAATTCAAACATCTTCTTTGAAGCAACATCTTATTTGCTTTCTACTCAACATGGTTACTTTTTCTTTACCAAAGAATAATAAATTTATCTATATTATATTTTTCTCTTCCAAGTTTACTAAAATCATTCCACTCCTGTAAATTTACTCTGCTTCCTGACACTGTCATATTACAGCAACACACATGAACATGAATATAATAAATCTGGTTAACAACCACGACGAAATTATGTCAATATGTTTAGCATAACACCGAAGCGTTCAACATAAATGTTGTACAAAGGGTACACAATGTCTATCTTGTGTTCTAATAGTGATTCAATAACTTAAGCTGCAAGATTATAATTAAATTCGAAGAAATAAATGATTGCAACTTATCAAATTTGCAACAAGATTATTATTCAGTCAGGGATGATTTGTTTCATTAATTAATCAACAACAGGGTCATTCATTATCATCTTCTGCTAATTTTGGGCTTTATCTTGTTTAATTGTCTAATCTTGTTTAAATCTAGGAATTTGTTTAAATTTACATCTTTACATTTTTCTTCCATTTATATAATCCATTTAATGCTCATAAAATTTCATTTTTAGAATAAATCTTAGTAAGGTATGTTAACTATGCATTACTTTAAATAAATCAAAGTCTCTTACATTTTTCAATTGATAAATCAATTGACAGCTTTGCAAACATATTTCAGTCATGGAAACAATTCATTCTGTAAATTAAAAAAATATTTTAGTACTCTAGAGAGTCAATGAGTTGGTTTTGGAATTAATAAATTGATGATTTTGTAAATTCAATTACACATTATTATTGTGTTCAGTGGTGCAATGAATCAATGATGTAACTTTATTTTTTGTTGGTACATTTTTACTTAATGTTGGTCATAAAAACAGATTTCAATTACAAATTTTATTATTAATACATTAATTTTGATTACCACTCTGCCCAGCATGAGTTTTTCTTCATGAAAAATCGTATCTTCAACTATTGTTATTTTATTTACGTATGCAGGTGTATAATACTAGACTTGTGAATTACCGTACCCAGGAGAACGAAAGGTTTTATACTACCTAGAACTGAATTTGATAATTAAAAACGTAGATTAAAAGCAGAATGAACCCCTAGAAAGAGGTCACATCTAGAAAGTTCTCTCCAATTTGATATATATATATATTTTGGGAAGTTGAATAATATAAATTATAGCAACAAAGTAACTTTCAAAGAACATAGTTATTTTCAGAAATGAAATTATTTTTAAATAAAAAATTTAGTTATACAATATGAAGGCAAAAGTCGTTCTTGTTGATGGCTTTGTTAACTTGTAATAGGAACAAAAAAAAAAAGTTCAAAGAGATTTTACCATCATCACAATCTGAACTATTATTTTTACTGCTTTTACCTAGTATTTTTATCTATAAATGGATAACTATTGACTTAGGCTATATAACCTAATTAATCGCTGAAACTTTATCACAAAAGAAAAGAAATACCATGCTCAGAAACTCATCCAACTAGAGAAAATTCTTATTACAAACTCAGGAGACCGTGACAATTTATAAGCACATGACGTGCATATAAAGATTAAAAAAATACCTCTTTAATAGTTTTTATAACTAATCGTAAACTTTTGGAAGTTTTAAGTATATTCCAAAAAGGTTTTAATGGAACTTCAATAACAAAAAAAAAGAGCTAATTGATGGATTATTGGTTCAGTAGCCTTCTTTCCCAGTTGTCTATCCATTCATCAAAAAGCCAAAAAATATCAAAATCATTGCTTCCAAAAAACAAATGTGTTGAATAAATTATTAACCAGTTTTGTTGAATAGAGCTACTATCAAAAGACGAGTCTTTATTGAAAAAAAAGAAAAAACTGGTTGCTAATTTTAGTTGGAGTTGTTAAAAGCAACCCAGATCTTTTCATTCTCCAGTTTGTTCAAAATGCTCTAGAGTATTGGTTTCCAAAGAAAAAAAACTGACCTAATATTATCCTTTTTTGTTACCCTAGAATGTTAAGTGTAAATTGGAAACTAGATTTTAGAAGACAATTTGGTAAATTTCTATGCGTGTTATATCGAGAGGATTTAGTGTAATTAATGGGATGGTGAATATCGAAAAGCGATGTTGCTTAATACACACTATAAATTGATTCAATAGGTGGTATCCACAAGTTTTTCATTTGGACAGTGGATAATGCTTTTATTGAATTGGAGATTACATTGCTTTGAAAAACATACAAATGTATTTAAATTTTTTCCCTATAAAACATGTGAAATATTTCATATGATAATTTATTGTAATAAAAAGAAATATTTAAATTCCTGAGAAATGCATCTCTGTAACTTTTCGATACAAGACTTTTGAGAATTTTTCTTTCAATTAACAATCCTTTAATAAAAATTTACAATTTAAACAATGTTTAAATTTCTTCTTACCAAAGTTTTCTTTTACTAAAAATATTCAAAATAATCTCTAATTTAAATTTCACATTTAATTCAACAGTGTCTTAGGTCTTGAGATCATCAATTGAAACACTGATAATTCTAACTCTTCAGCATATAGACAGTGTCCAGATAGAAAATTTACAAATTTATCTACCACAAGTATCCATTAATAAATCACGAATGAATAAATGACATGTTTTCTTAGCTGTTCTAGTTTATTCCAATGATTAAAATTAATTTGTTTTAAAGAATAATTAAATAATTTACTGAATTTAAGAGAAATAAAAAATGAATCACATTGAAGCATATTAACCATCAGTTTTAACTAAAATAACTCATGTAGATGATATTGACTCAAATCGTCAGGCAAAGCCAATTTTTCAGTACTTTGCTCTTTAGCACTTTTGCTTAACATCAAAGGAGTTCCTACGAACTGACACAGAGATACCAAAATTTTTATTTACAAAATAAATGAGTATAAAGTAAAGGATTAAAACAAGCTACTCTGTATTGAAAGATATTTTTAGTAAATTTTTGTTAGCATTTTGATGTTCAATTACTAAAAGTTTACAAAATCCATATGTGTATAATTAATCAAAAGTGTTTTCTAAAGCACCAAAAAAGATCATCTATTGAATGTGTTAAGTTTGATTGATGTTTTTATTTGTTCTAGGTGACTGTATAATCAAAATAGTAGGTAATTATTTGGAAACAGTTCAAGTCTAAAAAATTGACATTTTATCAGTCTCCCTAGAAGAGTAGAATATAAATATTATGATGAAAAAGCTTTTTCTATTTTCAATAATGGAAAGATTTTCAGTACATCAAGCTTTCTGTTCAATGTTGAACAAAGCATGGTCCAAGAATGAGCTAGTCTTTGATTCTATCAAGGAAATATATATAAAAAAGAGTCAGATAAACTTGAAAGCATCGAATTGGACATCAATCACATCTCATTTAAAACTGACCTATCTCACTACTTACCACTCAGTCCCCAGAAAAAAAACTCATTCAGATATTTTTTTTCTTTCTCTCATTCTCCACTCTCTTGCCATCATGCTGATAAATACTCTCTCAATAATATGATGTATTTATTTACATAATGACAATGAAAAATAGCTCAAGAACTTGGGGAAAATAGCCTGGATTACTTAGCATGATTTATTTGTTCATTTAAATTCGATTAATTAAATACATTATCAATAATTTATCAGATGAATATTTATCATTATCAAATAAGTTATTTGCTTCTAGATCACTGAATAGTAATGATTAATTCCTTCATTAATTTCACGTTATAATAATTTATTCCAGCAATCATAAATGTCAATAATTGTAACCAAGTACGTTATTCATTTGGAAATATAATTCTTATTAACGATTATTCAACTCTGATCTCTCAACTAATTTCGATGATATTTAATCAAACTTGACTAAATTATTCTTAAACCATAAACACATTCATGATATCATAATTCTCACATATGCACATATCAATAAATCTCATCCAAGAGAAATTATTAGCAAAACATAATTATAAATAAATACATTCCAATTTATAGATTTATTTTATTTAATGATGGTAAACCTTTAATTGAAATTTTTAAAAAAATAAAAACAAGTAAATTATAACAAAGGTTCTATTAAATTACATGCTAATATATACTTAACTCAATATTAATGTCCTCTCACCATATGTGCACTAATTATGCAACACAACCACGTATGTGAGAAAATTCTCACATAATTTATATTTAGTAAAAATAGTCCAAAAAAAAAACAATTGTTCAATTTTCTATGAAGAGTTGAACTCCAATGATAAAGTGAGTTGAGTTATTGCAGAGAGACAGAAAGCTTTCTCTTAACATATCAAAATAGCAATGGTCGGATTTACTCCATATTCACAATTATTTCATCTTCCTTTATGCATTCAAATTCACGTATGAGTGAATTTATACGTTTATGAGTATAGAAAGGTCTATGTCATGTATGTTATTATTGTTATCATAATTATTATTATCAACATGTACAATCTAACAGAATTATTTATTTTAAATTAGTTCAAAAATTATGGTGGATGCTCATCATGATAATAATCATCATTTAAATAACACTACACAATGGAAAAAATACTTTTTAGTTATTTTAGTAAAAAATGAATAATTCAGATATATATTTTTAAAAAATATAATAAAAAGTTAACTCAAGTGAACTTGTTTTAAAAAAAAAAAATTGTAAACTTGTTTACTTGATTTTCTTTACGTTATTCTCAGCTTTTTACTTTTTTCCTGTGAATTTATAATAAATTTTATCGCTTAGACTTTTTTTTTTATTAATCATTCATTCATTGAAGAAAGTTGAAAGAAAAAATGAGAAAATACTTGTTAAAAAAAAAATTTATGTTCTTCTTTTTCTCTAGGTGTCGTTTAAAAGAATGGAGACGAGATCTTCCACCTACTTCCGTGATTATAACTTTCCATAATGAAGCGAGATCAACACTTCTACGTACTGTCGTTAGGTAAGAACAATAGTGATCATAAAATCTTAAGTGATTTTTTTTAATATCATTTTATTTCATGAATATTAATAAACTCTAAATCCTTTTATGCATTATAAATGATAAAAACATTTTTTTATTCAAACAAGAATTTAGTAAATGTTCAAAGTATAATTAAAAATAAATCAATGATGGAAACCTTTATGATTTATTTGCTTGCAGTGAATTTTCCTGAGGTCATTTTATTTATTGTGTAAAGAGAAACGCAATTTATTCAATTGAATAAATAAAATAAAGGAAATTACATTAAATGAAACAATACTTTGTTTAAAAGAGAATTAAAATGACTGAAGGCAAGAACAAAATAACAATAAAAAACAGAAGAGAAAAGAAAATTGAGTAACTTAATTGAGATAAATTGCAAATTGTAGTGCAATTCTTGCAATAAAATATCATTAGAAATATAATGTAACTATTTTTTCATAAAAAAAAATTAAAAGAAAACTTTATAATTATTTTATTTTAATTAAAGTGTTGCATATTTACAGCAATTAAATGAATTTAAAATCAATAGTACTACAATTTACATGAGAGTTTATTAATATAAGATAAATTATAGCTCAACAAATTGACATATTTACAAAATTCATCGCCAAATGTCAATTAGCAGTTCATAAAAAATTTTAAATAACTAAGTGGTCTCAAAAAGATTTATGTAATTAAAATTCACCAAAAGAAGAAAGATTTAAAATTTAAGGACTCCACTTATCACCTTAATTACTTTGTGAACAATGAGAATAATTAAAATCCTTCATTTATGAGTAATTAAAGTAGAGAGTCCACTTAATTATTTATTAAGCTCTAGAAGCTTAAAAATATATCTTTTCCAACCATTTTATTTCCTAGAATTAATATATACAAAAAATAATATAATGATTTTAGAAAAAAAAAAGATGATCTAGCTTCAATATTTTTCAATGCAATCATAGTAGGCTAATTTCTATTATCATACTTAAAAAGTGAATTTTAATTACTAATTTACCAGGTCATTATTCATATTCAAATTGCTTGTACTTTTAATTTATTCTTCTTCAATGCTTCATAACATCGAGATGAACTAATTTACTTGAATTGTTGCTTCATAGTGTACTAAATAGGAGTCCAGAACATCTCATTAAGGAGATCATTCTTGTAGACGACTTCAGTGATCACCGTAAGTATTCAAAGAATGAATAAAAAAGAGTATTTTTTTTTATTTCAATATAAAGTTTGTTTTTATAAAACATTCTTTTGATATTTTTATAGCTGAGGATGGCGAAGAACTGTCAAGAATTCACAAAGTAAGGGTGATAAGAAACGAAAAACGCGAAGGACTTATGAGGTCTAGAGTAAGAGGTGCTGACGCTGCTACAGCAAGTGTTTTAACTTTTCTCGACTCCCACTGTGAATGCAATGCTGATTGGCTTGAGCCTCTGTTGGAAAGAGTTGCTGAAGATCCAACGAGAGTTGTATGTCCAGTTATTGATGTTATCAGTATGGACACATTCCAATATATCGGTGAGTCTAGATAGGATAAATGTAACACAGTGGTTAACCAGAACAAGATACCTATAGTTGAACAACCGAGAAAACCTTGTAAAGGATTGTCGGTCTTTGGTTAACTAATGGAGCCAATTATTGATCTTAATCAACTAACTTCTTAAGTCAACATCATTTTTATCACATGAAAAGCTACATCATGATTTTTATGTAACTGGATGTTCTTAATGTCAAAAGACGACAAAAACTATCTTGTCACTTCTAGTTTTTGCAACATTAAGTTATCTCTGCAGCTTTCAACGTTGATCTTGCTATACTGATGTGTCTTTTTGTTATTTTTTCGAAAAGACATTAGATACTTTACTTTCGTACTAGAGTGAATTATGTCTTGTATTGTAAAATAGGAATTTTTCAAAAGTTGAGTAATGCATCGTCAAGATACTTTTTACAGTCTCTAACTCTATTATAAATATCTAAAGAAAAATAGTGATTCTTAAAAAATTATAAGAATATTTCTGATAAAGTAAAAAATTCTTTTATTAACTATTGTATTTGAATATATCTACTTTAATAAATGGAAATAATTTATTTATTTACTTGCTAAATAATGATAAAGTAAACATGAAATCTTAGATAAATAATATGAATGTAAATTCAATGTTAATAAACCTATAATTTCCTGATTAAATTATTTAGAACATAAATAAATAAAAGATTAAATCTTATGAACAAATTTTGATTTAAAATGTAATATGATTTTAAATTTATTAGCAATTATGATTATTGAATATCAATCAATGAAACTGGATTTAATCAAAGGATTTATTCAAGCATCAGTTATTCTAGTTGACAAAATATATTTGACATTTACTACTGTTTTTTATAAGATTATTTTTATGGGTTATTTAATTCAAAGTTATTCATTGAAAGCAAACATCATCAATTTCACTATCTTAAAACAATAAAGGAATATGAGACTATAGATTTTTACTTGCAGGAGCTTCAGCTGATTTAAGGGGTGGTTTTGACTGGAGCTTAGTCTTCAAATGGGAATATTTGAGCCAAGCAGAGAGGCAATCACGTCAGAAGGATCCAACTCAAGCTATAAAAACTCCAATGATTGCTGGAGGTTTATTTGTTATCAATAAATATTACTTTGAAAAGCTTGGAAAGTATGACACTCAGATGGACGTTTGGGGTGGAGAGAATTTAGGTAAAATATTCAAAGCAAATAACTTAGTAATATAAAAAAAAATTTAATGTTCATTAATCATGTTTAAACTGTAGAAATTTCCTTCCGAGTATGGCAGTGTGGTGGAAGTTTAGAGATAATTCCATGTTCTCGTGTAGGCCACGTATTTCGTAAGCGTCATCCATATTCGTTTCCTGGGGGTAGTGGTAATGTATTCGCTCGAAACACTCGACGTGCTGCTGAAGTTTGGATGGATGATTATAAACAATTTTACTATAATGCTGTACCCTTAGCTAGAAACATACCATACGGAAGGTATGAACAAATTTTTTTGCATATTTCCTACACTTTCAATGATATATATTCTATAAAATGTTATATTTAACATTACAGTATTCGAGATAGACTTGAGTTGAAAAGGAAATTGCATTGCAAACCCTTTAGTTGGTATCTCAAGAATGTATACCCAGAGCTTGTAATTCCTACAAGTGAAGGAGGACCGGGTGGTGCATTAAAACAAGGCAATGCATGTCTAGATAGCATGGGTCATTTACTAGATGGAAATGTTGGGCTATATCCGTGTCATGATACCGGTGGTAACCAGGTAAACAGAGTTATTCGATTAAAGTCAATTAAATTGGAATTTAAATTAACAAACTTGCTTGTAGGAATGGAGTATGACGAAAGATGGGCTAATAAAACATCATGAACTTTGTTTAACACTGCCAATGTATGCAAAGGGAACGAGTTTGGTGATGCAAATTTGCGACGGAAGTGAAAACCAGAAATGGAAACGTCTTGAGGGCGGTTTAATACGACATTCGAGAATTCCTGCTTGCATGGACTCGAGATATCATGTTGAAAGAGGAATCACTGCGGAAAAATGTGATTCTACTGCTGAATCACAGCGGTGGCATTTATATAATCATGGTCATTAGCTTTAAATTTATTTTTTAAGATTTTATGTGATTGCTTTTAGGAGTGAGAATTAAGATAAATTGAAAATGAAAACTCGAAAAGTTAGAAAATTGTGTGTGTGTGTGGTTTTATAAAGGCCTAAAATATGATGAGGACAATTATTAGTTTAACTAATGATTAGTTATCATATAATCCAGTTGCAAATTTTATTAATGCAAGATTACGAAGGATTCTGCATCTTTTATTTATATACATGTTGATAAATTAGGGTTCCATATTATATATTATTATTGAAAAATGTTACCCTCGTACGAATAGCAAACCACAATATAAGTGAAATATGGATCTGAGATTACATCCATATGAGGGTAAAAATGTTTTTGGGCAGCTATGATGGAACCCTAGAGCAGTAGGAAAGAATACTTTTACAAATAATAATTTTGTATATAAAAAATCTTTCTATTGCTCAGAAGATATACTAATATAATGTTATACAAATTTTTTTTACTTATTTTTTAAAAGCGTGGTTTCATTGAGAACGCAGATTTCTAGCGTGTTTACTAGTCGTTTTGTTTACATGTATATGTAATTTAATACGAATTTTCTTCCATAATTGAACAATCATCTAATGATAAATTAACTTTAATTGTTGAGACTCACCATACTAGGATCATGATTAAATCATTTTTTTATATTTAAAACAAAATACTCAATAATTTATGCCAATTGTTTTATATCTCGACAAATATCAAATTCATTAATCATCAAACTTATAATTAGATGATGTGTCAACACTCGCAAAAATGTCTTCAATTTCTATCGTATTACAATTTATTTTTATAATATAAATTCAAGTACTTACTTTTAATGGTGCTGATAAGAAAAAAAAACCAAAAAAAAAATATTGCGTTTTATTGTATTTAAATTTAATTGTTAGTCAAACTGTACTGTTATTTCACTACTAGTACATTTCTTGTCAATGATATTGATAGTGAAGGAATTTTTTATGATAAAATAAATAAAATCAAAAAAAGTCAACATAATTAATAAAATTTAAAAAAAAAATTTTTTCTGTTTTGAATTTAATTTTGGCAAAATATTATTTCCCGTTAAAAATGGATGTCTTCAAAGTGTGTAGTAGCTGGCTTTTGATACATATTGAATGATGTCAATACAGGCTTTAGTATAAAATTTAAATGTTTGTAAATATGAATTTTTATTAAAAAATTAGATGCTGATAGCATAATAAGGACTTGTATATTTGAAAAAAACTGGAATTTAAGAATAATTTATCATTTTAATAAAATATTATTATTTTTATTCCATTAGCTATGCCTCCTTTTGTATCTTAGAAAATAAATTGAAATTTAAATTCCAATATGGAGAAACAATTAAGACTTATAGTTATGTTATCAATTAAAGAATATTATAAATTCATTTTTTACTAGCAAATAATCATAATTGTTAATCAAACAATACCAATCAACATACTAAAACAAAATTGATAATTAAAATTAATCATTAAGTAAAATAAAAATGAAAGACATTATTTGTGAAGAGAGAAAATTAAAAAAAAAAAAATGAAGAATGCTCATATGTAGTATCTTAAAAATACACAAGTCCTACAGTTATATTTATAAAAAATAGCAATGTAGGTAAAAAATAAAAATTACAAATCACAAATACTTAAAAGAGCTAATGATTTAAATTGTAAATTTTTTAAAAATGATTATGAATTGTAAAACAGCTGTTAATTCACAATCAATTTAAAGTAGACCCTTAATAAAATAAATAGAAGTTGAATTTAAAAAGCTGAAATTTTTCTCTACTTTATGAAGATAGATTATGGCATACATAATGTATTAAATAAATAACATACATGAAAATAAAAATAGGATTTTTAATAAAAAACAATATAGAAATTTACATAAAATTTATTATACAATCACCTACATTATTTACTTCATCTTCTGTTTCTTTTTGATACTTTTTTTCACTTTTTCTTTGATTTCCTCAATATTTATATCATTTTTCCTCTTTTTAGTTTTAGGTACTTCCGTTTCTTCAGGTGGAACAAATGCTTGCGCTCTACGCTCTTCTCTCTTCTTCATAGCTTCTGCATGTCTGGCATCCTGTTCCTTCTTCTTTTTGGCATTCTTTTGAGCGTCTGATAAGAAGTATTCTCCGCTAGCTATGAGTTTATCAATCTTACTTTCTGGCTGTGGTGGTGGGAATGGAGTGTAAGGTTTCTTTTCTCGTTTAACTTTAGGTTCTTTCCTCTTCGATATATTTTTACTCTTGAATTTAGGTAAAAATCGTTCCCAATTTTCATCCTTTAATTTTGGATCTTTTGCCAACTCTCTTTTTATCATCAATGCCTTTATATTATAAATTGGATGGATATTTTTCATAGTATCTTCTGCAATTTTTCGAACTTGTTGTAATCCTTTATAGGGTCCTAAAGCAGCTACGGTTTGTCCTTGAACAAGCACATAACAATTAGTTAATAATTCAATAGATTTGAGAGTACATCCATTTGGCCCAATCAATCTTTGTCTTCTTTTAACAAATTTTTCTTTATTTCTAACTAACGATGATATTTTGATAATGTCAGAGCCTATATCATCTTGAAGAACTCTCACTGCTTGCTCAAAAGGGACTGAACGTGATATTAGTTTGATCATATCCCTCGCTTTAATAATTATATAAGGATCCCATGTTTTTCTTGTGGTCTTTACAGTCATACTTCCTTCAACTAGATCCAATTCTGCTTTAATTCCATATTTTTCTAATGCTTTCTGAACCAGAGGCCAACATTCTTTGATATATTGCTCCCGGTATTTAGGGAAAAGTGTAGCAAAAGAGCTCTCTATCAGTAGCCGATGAGGGTTATCTTCTGGTTTGAACTCAGGAATTTTCATGTTCCAAGCATCATCGACTGGACCAGTCTTTGAGGTTGGATTATCTTCTTCCGAATCACTCATTGTATTATTTATATCAATTACAAATTTAGTTTAATTAAACCTTCTTTTTATTTATTTTTTGTTGATGAACTTCCACGAACTAGAGATTATAAAGTCAAATGAATTTTTCACATAAAAATTGAATATTTATAATAAACAAATTTTTGAATAACTCAAATTAATTAAAGTCAATTTTTTTCAATTACATTTCGATGCACTAGTAGTAATTGGAGCACTTACAAGATTGAAGAAAACACATGTTTTTATTTATGAGCAGGAAAAGAAATGAGACATTGTTTGAGAGAACATAACCTATAATGAAAATAATACAATCAGTCGTTACAACTGATCCCTAGGATTAAAAGTTATTGACTGCCAACTTGCAAGAGTTGACTTATGATGGTACGCTAGAAAACTTACTTATCAAAGTAAGAGAAAAGATTTTTTAAATGCACCCATTTATAGTGCATTTTTGGGGACGTTACATCAGTCTGAAAATCAGTTTGCTATACAGTTGCAATCTTCAAATGTGCAAACTGCAGGGACTTTGAAGACTGATTGGGATGTTCGACTAGTCCACTACGATTGAAAAGTCTGATGACTAACCATTTAACATGTGAGTCTACTGCAGTAATTACTTGCAGTAAAGTTTCTTAAGTGTCATTAGTATTATAATCATTCGATATTATAATATTCTAGTCTCGAACAAGTGAAAATAATTTTTCACATTTCTTTAAAAAATAAATCAATAAAAAATTAATAATGGCAGACGTCCCGATAGACGGTATGTCCCGTAAAATTTCGTTCGGGTTTAACAATAAAATGAATGGTGTTGAAGGAAAAACACCTTTTCTTATTGGAGTTTCTGGAGGTACAGCCAGTGGAAAGGTAACAAATGAATTTATTCTGATAAATTTATTGAGTTTTTTATCAAACCTATAGCTATTTGTATTGTTAAATGATCGAGTAGTGTTGTATTTTTATACTTAACCTATACTTTGCATTGGAATCTACGTGTTTGTTTTAATTTTATTATTATTCCTTGAATTAGTCAACAGTATGCAAACGAATAATGGAGAAACTTGGCCAAGTGGACGTGGATCACATGGAACGTCAAGTTGTTTGCATTTCACAAGATAGTTTTTATCGAGATTTAACACCTGCTGAAAAAATTAGAGCTGAAAAAGGTCAATATAATTTTGACCATCCTGATGCTTTTGACAATGATTTGATTCTTCAAACTCTTCAAGATATTCTTGCTGGAGTCAAATGCGAAATTCCCGCTTATGATTATAGAACAAATAGTCTGTAAGTAAACCAGTGATACAAGTCATTCGAAAAACTTTATTAGCAACAACTGTATTTCCATAATAACAATTATGATAATTTTTTAGGATGAAAGACCAAATAACTACAATCTACCCAGCAGATGTGGTTCTCTTTGAAGGAATACTAGTCTTTTATTTTCCAAAGATTCGTGATTTATTTCACATGAAATTATTTGTAGACACAGATTCAGATACAAGACTTGCAAGGAGAGGTAAAGAATAATTAGATGATATAAATAAATTAATTCTAAGTTAAAAAAAAATATTTATGATGTATTTGATTTTTATTTAGTTCCAAGAGATATAAATGAACGAGGAAGAGATCTAGATTATGTTTTAAATCAATACATGAATTTTGTAAAACCAGCATTTGAAGAATTCTGTTTACCAACAAAAAAATTCGCAGACGTTATAATACCACGAGGAGCAGACAATACAGGTAAATAAAATTTTATTTAAACATTATTGCTTTTTTTAACGGCAAGTGATGGGTGCTGTCCGTTGATTTGATTTTTAATTTTAACGAAAGTGAATGCTCTAAAATATACAAACATTCATAGAATATAGTATTGTGTCTTTCCAGTGGCGATAGACCTTATCGTGCACCACATCTGGGACATTTTACATTCGAAAAAGGCTGAAAGTGCATCCGGGCAGCATCCATACATCCAACGTAGACGCACTTCAGCTTCATCAGACACCCTCAGCAGATGATTCATTAAAATTTAAACAAATAAATAATAGTATCATGCATGAATCATTCAGTTAATTGCCTTTTGTAGTTATAAAAATCGCACTGCATTTAATATTTGCTCATTTCTAATAATCACATCAACAAGTTAGCTCAAGAGCAATGTTTATAAACAAATTCAAACAAACAAAACCATTTCCTATTCCCTTTTCTATTCAAATATTTACTTTATATAACTTTATATAGACATCGTAGAAAAAAAAATTCACAATCAATGTTACTTTTATAACTAATTGACAATATTTACGTAGAATTTTGTATATTTTATTGATTTTTCATATGATGTGTATTTTGAATTTATTCAAATATATATTTAAATATTGGAAAAATTGATATATGGAATTTTTGTTTTTTATTGCATTTGTTACAGTGGCGATAGACTTGATAGTGCAGCATATAAGGGATATACTGGGTAATCGGGGTAGAGTCATGGTGGAATCTGAATGTCCTGTTAATCATGCTGAAGGTCTATTTAAAAGGCCCCATTAATTTTTTTTTTATGTTCTTAAGCTAAGTCAATTTGACTCCGTACTAATTTAATATCAAAATCTAATTTTATCTCTATTTTATGAGGGATCACTTTTAAAGCTAAAAAAATTAATATATATAAAAATATCTATAAAGCTAAAATTTATAATTATAAATTATTATTATTATTATTTAATATTTTTGACAAATCAAATTATTTATGAAATACAGTGTCTATGTTTTAATAAACAACGTTCTTATAAAATCACCATATCATTAATTATAAATTTATTGATAGTACAGCTCCAAATTCATTCCATCGTGAATTTCATCTAAATATTTAATGTAAGGAAACATTAATGAATGAATTATAATAAATAAATTCTTTGCTTTAGATTTATGAAAAAAAAGGATACAATCTTGAAGTTTAATATGATCTTTGTAAATTGTATACCACTTTTTCAATACTATTTTTTCCCAATGAGTACCAGTTTGAGCAGCTATCAGTTTTTTTAAATCTTGTATCGTATCATCTGGATTACATTTTACACGTACTTTTTTGCCAAGTCGATCGTTACACGTTATTTCTAGCATTTTGTAATTTTATCTACCTGATCAAATTATATTTATTGTTAAAAGTTAGAGCTTTTATCTCGAAAAATACTACTTGTACATACCTTGTAAGAAATGTTATAATAAAAGTTATAATAAATGAACTATAAAAATTTTATAAGTGATGCTCAAATATTAATAACCTCTTCTTACATATGAACAATTAACTAATTTTCAGTTTTAATTAAACAATTTTTGATAAATATTATTTGTTGTGAAGTAAACGTCAACCGTTAGAGGTTAGAATTCTCCAATGATCTCATGCGTCATCTTATGGGTCTTCTAGGAAATCAATTAACCAATTGGTAAATTTTGCTTGAAATTTGTAAACATTTAAATTGAAAACTATAACAATATTAAATTGAAAAATATTATTTATCAAGAAACTGATACAAATCAATAATGATCAAATTTATCAATGTGTTTGTTTTTATTAAATTTACTTATACAGTCATAAACATTTTGAAATTATTCAAATTAATATTTATTTCATAAATGCTTCACCTTGGCATCAATTAGACATATACATTTGTATGTACGGACTTTGTAGTGATAATATTATATTAAGAACAAAAAAAATTAGAACTAATTCAATCAGTACAATTAAATCTTATCACTGTTCAGTATTTAAACTGTTTTTTATACCTAAGTAATAATGTAAACAATGTTTCATAACAATTGTTATCAAAAAAATAATTGTCATTGATTGAACGTCCGATTTTCATTGCTGGAAATTATTTTGAATGTCAACTCACTTGGCGCTTATGAGGACGAATTCACTCCCAAAGCCAATCAGAGTTCTGTTCTTGAACAATAAAGAGGAATTTTCTGAGAAAATATTTTGTAAATATTGGATTGGAGCCAGTATGTAAATTATTTATGCTAAAACAATCTAATAATAACGTACTACAAATGATAAACACATTTTTTATTTAAATAAAAACTTGAAGCTCTTTAAAACCAGCATTTTTATTTCTTCAATTAAAAATGTGTTGATCAATTGTTCGTTGATTGAATACTAAGGATGATTATTAATAAACTCTTACTATTTAAAGCATAATATGTGGGAAGAGGATATCTTGACAGACAGATGAATAAAGTAACGATACTGATAACGTGCATTATTTGTAGGTAATTTGTAAAGTTTTACGTGATCAGCTGATAAGTATAAGTTGAGTTTAATTTTTTGATAATGTTTATCATAAACTGTGTAAGTATATCAAATATGATACGTAAATGTTCATAGAAGAATGACAATTACACACATAAATATTAATCTTTTAAAGTATATTCAATTAAGATTGTAACATCACTATGAGTCAGAAGAGTTACTGGTTGTGGTCCAGACGTGTGAAGCCACGAAGAAGTGTTATTTTCAATTGCTCATTACCATTTGAATGATTCAATTCAACTATATTGGTAACAACAAACCAGTTTTGATACATCATGGCTCTCAAGTTCAAGATCAACTTCCAACAGTTGCCCATAAAGGCACACTTTTTCTTTTTCATGGCTGGTATGATTGATTTAAAATAAATTATTGAGAATTTTTTTTCTCTGAAGCATAAAAATTATCATAATATATTCAAATACATCTTTTTCTAGCTATGGGACCAATTTTGCCTTTTCTGCCTGTTTATGGAAAGCAGCTAGGAATATCAGCGATGGCAATGGGAACAGTAACAGCAGTGCTTCCGATACTTTATTTTCTATCCAAGCCAATATTTGGATTCTTGGTTGATTATTTTCATACCAAAAGAAAAACAATCTTTATAGGAATTCTAGTGAGTGGCTCTTTGGCATTTGTGTTATTTTATTTCTTGCCCAAGCAGCCGGGAGAGCCAGAAAAATACTTGAATATGATTCTCAATTATTCATCATTACATTTCTGTGATATACAACATTTATGTGACAATCAAAAAAAATATATGACTGAAAGTTGTCAAGAGATAAGCTATCTAGCACAAGTTAAATGTTTATGGCATAATAATACTCTAGAGCAAATGATTTTGGCCTCGGTGATAATGAAAGATGACTTGAATAGAAACCCAATACTTCTCTGCTGGAATTTTGATAGTCAGAACAATTATACTGACCACAAAAATTTTACTTTATGTGATATTATTCCTCAAATAGACCATGATAATAATATAGCATGCCAAGTGAAGGAAATTGAAGTTAACGAGTCTAATCAATGTCTCTATCAAAGTCTAAGGTTTTGGGGATTTATTCTTCTAATGTCGATCGGAAGTATTAGTTTCAACGTCACCAACTCCGTCACTGATGCTATTTGTTTTGATATTTTAGGTATTCTATATTTCAATGCAATCATATTGAAATTTACCATTTACTTTAAGATAAAAATATGAGTATTATATATGTACAGACATCATAAGATGAGCTACGAGTTCATTGTAGTGATTCTCATGAAAATAGGTGAAGGAGGTCATATGGGATATGGACGTCAAAGAGTTTGGGGTACTATTGGATTTGGTATAACAGCTTTAACGGCGGGTTATGCGATTGATTTTGTATCTGGCGATGATGTTATCAAATCTTATACTCCAGCGTTTATTCTGGTCATTGTTTTTACACTTCTTGATATTTTCTGCTGCACCAAGCTTGAGGTCTGTCATAAATGATTTAATAAATTATTAAGTATATCTCTATTTGAAAGTTAATAATAATATAATATTATTATTTACAGTTACCAGTGATGTCTCAATCGGAAAATATTTTTAAAGATGTAAAAAAGCTTTTAAAAGTCAAAACTATTGCTATATTTCTAGTCTTCGCAACAATAGCTGGTTTAATGGATAGTTTCATTATTTATTTCATGTTTTGGTATTTGGAAGATCTTGCTTATAAGACAAATCATCTGCATCAAATAAAATTAATTGAAGGACTTATTGTTGCTGCAGAAACACTTGGTGGAGAAGTAATTTTCTTCTCGTTATCTGGTAAAAATAAATTCAATAAATGATCATTTTGATTTGGAGTTTGTATACTACATTAAATTATAACATTTTTTGTTAGGAAAAATTTTAAAAAAATTCGGATATGGATATAGTTTAACATTTTGTTTTATCTGTTACTCTCTCCGTCTTGCATTGATATCAATTGTGCCAAATCCTTGGTGGGCAATTCTTGTAGAACTATTTATGCAAGGTCCAACATATGGTTTATGTTACACAATTATCGTTGGATTTGCGAGTGTAGTTGCTCCTCCTGGGACTTCTGCAACGGTTCAAGGCATTGTTGCAGGCATGGATGATGGATTTGGTATGGAATTTATTTACTCTTTTATATAAAAAATTTATATCAATATTATTAACGTCATGTGTATTAATTTAGGTTTCGCACTGGGGAGTTTATTAGGAGGAGTTCTGTATAAGAGATTAGGTGGGCCATTCACACTGCGTATATTCTCTTTCATAGGTGCCATAGCAGCAATATCTTATTTTCTTCTTTACATGACGATTTTAAAAAATGAAATGCCAAAAACAAAAGTGGATAAGAAGAATAATGAAAATATTGCATGGAAGAGACCAAAGGATGCCATCGAAAATTGTGATACTGCTGAAACTGCCATGCTTTGAAGAAAATTCATAGATATTTTTTTATGATAATAATTTACGTACTTTAATTAAAATTTTTAATAATCAGACTTTTCATATTTTTTACTAACGTTGGAATTTGTACATAAATACTTTCAATACTTCGACATAATACTTTTAATATCACAAACCTTTGTTGATATTAAAAAAATAGATAATAAAAAAAGTTTTTTTCTTCTTAGATAAATTTTTCTAACTATAAAATAAAAACTAATAACATCAAAAAATATTTGGTAAGATAAATAAAAAAGTACAAGTCTATCTTCAAAAAAAAATTCATAACAAAATTACCTTTATTAAAATCTAACAACAAAAAGCAATTGTGAACACCTTGAAGCAGTATAATGACCTAAAGTTCGATGCACCTACCCCCGAATAAACTAATGCAAGCAATAGCTTCTTTACTTTTGAATAATATTGCTTACACAATCCTCTTCGACAATATATGAAACGATATTCCATATTCATATGATATGATTCTAATTGCTATGGAGTGTATAATTACTGAAGAATGTTTTTTTCACTTTTTCAGTAGACAATAGTTCATATCATTGATCGAATCATATAATTAAGAATTCCACCATGCTTGAAGTAAGTTAAATCAACTTCAGTGTCAAATCGTACGATAACATCGAATTGTTTTCCAGTATCAGTACGCACAGTTATTTGCTGATGTGGCTGGCAGTCAGCTGGAATGTCTATGTCAAATAATTCGAAACCGGTAAGACCTAAAGTTTCAGCAGTTTGACCAGGAAGATATTGAAGTGGTACGATTCCCATTCCTACTAAATTCGATCTATGTATTCTTTCATAAGATTCAGCAATTATTGCGCGTATTCCTAAAAGATAAGGTCCCTTAGCAGCCCAGTCTCTCGATGATCCTGATCCATACTCTTTCCCGACTAACGCTATCAATGGAGTTTTGTCTTTTGCATATTTTTCTGCGGCATCAAAAATGTCCATCTGTAATTATAATTAATTTTTATTAGAGTTTGCGCTTTATTTTATTCATAAAGACATTTCTCGAGGTCATTCACAGTTGTTATAATTATTTACAGTCGAATAAAAGATTCTATTGTTCGGTTTATCATTCAATAAAATAGTTTATAAAGAAAATGCTGACAATGCTATCAAAATAAGTTTCTTAGTAAATCAAATAAAATAAAAGATAAAATTAAATTAACTTATAACTAATTATTCATGTTTCATTTACCTCTTCTGAAGTTGGTATGTACAAAGTTTTTGGGCCTGGTTTTCCGATAAATTTATTAACTAATCGAATATTGGCAAAAGTGCCTCTCACCATGACGGCGTCATTACCTCGTCGAGCTCCATAGGAATTAAATTCTCTCGGTGTGAGCCTAAAAGGAAAATTTTCTAAAATGTCTTCTTTTAAATGAAAAAGAAAACTACCTGAGTTACTGCTGTTTATACCCACCCTCTCTTAGCCAGGTATCTGGCTGCCGGAGAATTTCGTGCAATACTCCCCGCTGGGCTTATGTGATCGGTTGTTACTGAATCTCCAAGGTTCAGAAGAACTCTGGCTTTGCAAATCGGTTTTATCTCGGGTAATTCCTAAATTTTAAGTTAAAATTTAAGTCATTGAAAAATTCTTAACGTCTAATACTAAATTTTAAGATAAAATAAAATGTATTCACATTTTTGTGACCTTTTGTATAATAATAGAATACTGAAATAGAATGTAGATAGTACCCTTTGTAAATTTTCAAAATATGGAGGGTGTTTGATGTAAGTTGAGTCTTCATTCCATGGATAAAGTTGGCTTTCCGGTGCGACAAGACTGGCCCAACGATTACTTCCCCTTTCTATTTTCTCATACACACTCTTGAACATTGCTGGTATAACATATTGCTGTTCGATGGCTTGGATTTCTGCACGTGTTGGCCAAATGTCTCGTAAATATATTTCCGTTCCATCTATTCTACGACCCAGTGGTTCTTTTTCAAAGTCTATGTCAACAGTTCCAGCAATAGCATAAGCAATAACTAGCAAAGGTGATGCTAAATAATTGGCTCTTGTACTAGGATGAATTCGTCCTTCGAAATTACGATTACCAGAAAGGACACCACAACAAATGAGTTCATTTTTATCTATCGTTTCAGCTATTGAATCTTCAAGAGGTCCACTATTTCCAATGCACGTCATGCATCCATAACCGACAATATCAAATCCAAGCTGTGTTAAAGCAGGTACGACTCCACTTTCTCTTAAATAATACGTGACAACTCCGGAACCAGGGGATAGCGATGTTTTGATGTACGGAGCTACGGATAATCCTGCTTCTACTGCTTTTTTTGCTAGTAATCCTGAAATTTTTATTTTAATGTTAATGAATGAATAATTGGAAGTTAGAATTGAAGACATTTTATTTTTGCTAAAGTTTTTCATTTACCAGCTCCAAGCATAACACTAGGGTTACTTGTGTTGGTACAACTTGTGATAGCAGCAATGACAACTGATCCATGTCTCAACTTATATTCTTTTCCTTCAAATAGAAATGTTCCTTCTGCTTTTGTATTTGTGATGGGTAAACCATAGCCTTTAAATCCTATCTGTTAACAAAAAAATTATCAATTATTAGCCAAGAAAATTAAACCATTTTTAGCTTGATTCTTATAAACAATTATTATATTTTCCTTAGAAATTAATAAAACAATATTATAGAAATAATTTACGCTTGAAATATAACTATGAATAATTAAAAAACATCAACCACATATTTTAATTTAAAAATATTTTATTAAATGATGGCGTAAATCGACAATATGCCGAATCAGCTATTACTATCTAAGCAGTTTATTTTTCTACAACTGTCTTGTCAGTCATTTGGAGTTATTCATCGCGTCTAAATGAATTGTCTGGTGCATAGCAAAAAATTTTTTTCCTGCAATAGTTTAAAGAAGGTAGAATTTAAAAAAAAAATTTTTTTAAGTTCATGAATTGAATAATGGAGGAGTAAAAAAAATATTTTCTAACATCTGGAAAGAATTTCATCCATTCTCAGGTAAGTTAAAACTTGTGCAAGCAAGCTATGAGGGTAGTAATACCTTCGATAACATCAACAAAAGCAAACTAGTTAAACTCTGAAGACCATTACTAAAATTTTCTCATCTTTTGTAATAAATTATTCTAATGCGTGACCTTGACAGACCGTTACAGATAGTACTGCAAAGGCTACGGCAATTTCGAAACTCAATAATAACAAAATTCAAAAATATAGTTAATTTACACATTTCGAACAGTCCTACAGCTTTCTTACAGTTTTATGATAACTTAAGAATGTTCTAGATTGCCATCGTTAATTTTCAAATGATATTTTAATTATTTTTCAAAATGAATATTATAGTATTCCTTACTTTGTTAAGTGGTTGATTGTAAGTTTATGAAAAATACAATCTATTCCGTCATTTACCGCTAATATAATAAGTGAAATCGTTTAAAATATGATAATTTCGTAAAATTTATCAGAAAATTTAATGATTATTACTATTTTTAGAATTAGTCAATTATATTGTATAAAGAGAAACTTATTATTATACTTTACTCTATTTTTCTACATCAATCATAATTTTTTTCATGTAAATGTGAAAAATTATGTTAAGTCAGTAAAATTACCTGAACACTAACGATACTTTGTCTAAAATTTTCAAAATCATTTCTCTAGAATTTTGTAAAAATACTTCAAAAGATAGTTGCAATGAAATTTTTCCATGTCCAAATTATCCAATTTATCTTATAGATTTTAATTGTCATTAATTTATCAAAATAAACCTTCAAATGGATACCAACAAATATTCTTGTATTTAAATTTCTAAGAGACTTGGTAATATTTGTATTATATAGTGTCAAATAATATCATATTGGTAATGTTTTTATTTATTTGATATTTAGAAACTCATTTCAATTCAGTTCAAAAATTCAATTTCTCTTTTGCATGAGAGGGGATAGAAGTTTTCGGAATTTATTGTCTATGACAATTTTAGTTCCTTAAGTACAAGCTTTTTCAGGGTTCAGCCAATCAAGGACGAGTCCTGTAAGGTTCAAACGGTGGGAGAGGTCAAGCACTGACCGTATAAATAAGGACCCCATTCCTTAGTAACATCAGTCATCAGCCAAATTTTTCCAAGTGAACATCGTCATCAGTATTGATAGTTTCTGTGTATAGAAGTCACTGCCAGTAGAATCTGCTTTGGCAAGGTTTAATTTTGAACCTTACCGGGCTGATTCAACCGACATTGACTTAAGAATATCTTCATTGGACTTACAAACTCATTCCGTTGGCGTAGTATCGATCTAGTGACACGTGTGATTTGAAATGTGACTAGATCGAAATACTCGTCCCCGGATATGAGATTTATTCATCATCCAACACTTTTCAACTTTTTGTGACTTATCTCGTCTCACTAAATTCTCTTTGGTGATCTAACTGTATGGTTTTTAGATCCATAAAGCTAGATTAGCAAGGTCAAGTTGGTGATGACAATGCATCGAGGGATAAATCATTTTTCTCCAACTTCAATATTTTGTATATTTGTTTCTCAAATTTAGCACGCAGTTGAGAAGGTTCCAAGGTACTATAGCGGTGATTTGTCGTATTGAAAACATATCACAGCCATAGTTACCTTAGAATCTTTAGACGTTATTCATCGATATTTATATTTATTGTTAATTCCACTTTTCAGAAATATTCTTTACAGGACTTATTAAGTACGACATGTGGCAAATGTAACATCGGTAGACGTTTATCGCCTTACCGTCACTGGGTTACTTTTGTCCCGTGAAAGTACGAAAAGCCGTCAAATTTTAAAATAATGAAGAGTTTTAACTGAAAAACAATGGATGATTATTTATGCTCACCTTGTTAGTAAGGCACTCGTTGAAATCAACTTTCATATCAGTTACAGAGACACGATCATGAGGTCTTTTAGGTCCACTGACGCTCGACACGACGGTTCCCAAGTCTAACGTTACTGTTTCAGAGAATATCGGATCTTGGGATACATTACTGTAATCTCGAAGCATTTTCACAGCTTGCAAATACTTCGTAATACGTTCGATATGTTCTTCTGACCGACCTAAAAAAATAATTATAATTAATAATTATTTTTTAAATGCATATAACGTATAAAATAATCAGAAAATTATTGAAGTAGTTGAATTATGTCTACATTTTTCCAATTTTCGAAATATTTTTTTCTAATAATGCTAAGTATTTAAAAGAGACATGAGTCAAAACAAATTTATATGTAGCAGCAAGAACCAATCAAGAATAATGTGCGTTGAAAGAGATCATAATTGTATTATACATACAATCAGATCCAAAAATAGAATTCTTAATAGAAAAATAAGTACCCGTTTGTCGTAAATAATTCAAACTTTGTTGATCGACTGGGAAAAATCCAACAGTCGCTCCATACTCTGGACACATGTTAGAAATGGTTGCACGATCAGCGATGCTCAACTCTGCTACTCCAGGGCCATAAAATTCTACAAATTTTCCTACAACTCCTAATTGTCGAAGATTCTACAAAAACATAAAATACTGAAATAAATAATGTTGATAAACTATTCATATAATAATAGAAAAATATCAATTTATATTTATATATTCATATTGTATTGATAATTAAATGATAATATTTATTTTACAATTATTAACAACTTCCATGTTTATTTATAAGTACTTGTAAACTTACTTTGGTGATTGTCAGTACAAGATCAGTTGATGTCACATATTGATTAAGTTTTCCTACAAGTTTGTATCCAATAACTTTAGGTAAGAGCATAGAAACTGCTTGACCAAGCATAACAGCTTCTGCTTCAATCCCACCAACACCCCATCCAAGGATTCCAAGTCCATTAATCATTGTAGTATGTGAATCTGTTCCTACCACACTATCAGGATAGAGTAAATTATCTTGATCGAAAACTACTCGTGCTAAGTATTCAAGATTTACTTGATGAACAATTCCACTTCCTGGTGGAACAATCAACATATTTTTCAATGCTTTAGCACCCCATTTCAGGAATAAAAATCGTTCTTTATTACGATCAAATTCTAAATCTTCATTTTTCCTCAGCGCATCACCACTATAAATAAATGTTCATTAGATAAAAATAACAATATATAATAAAAATTGTTTTTTAAAATATTTATTTACCTTCTTGCGAAATCAACTTGAATCGAATGATCAATAACAAGGTCAGAGGGACATATAGGATTAATTTTTTCTGGATTTCCACCAAGTTTTTTTACACAGTCTCTCATTGCTGCAAAATCTACAACAGCAGGGACACCAGTCAAATCTTGAAGAATGACTCTGGCTGGTTTAAATGCCACTTCAACACCTTCATTAATTTGATTTGTCTCCCATTCTAAAATCCTTGTGACATCTGTATCCTTTACTTGAAATCCATCACAATTTCTTACAGCACTCTCCAAAAGAACTCGTATTGAGAATGGCAAACGATCTGATGATGTCGTAAATAAATAAAATTAAACCTTCATTTGTAATGATATGATAAAAAATGCATCAAAGTAAGTCAAAAGGTCACATATATTACCATATTTTTCTCCAAATGTTGAAATATCATAATATTTCCGTTCTTTGCCATTAATTTCAATGGACTTAAGTAACCCATTATATGGATTTGACACTGAAACAAATATTTTATTAATTACTATAAAACAAATAAATTAATACAAATACCTGCAGGTTTTGATGATAAGAGATAGATAGATAATGATGACAATCAACAAAATATGGTTTGAAGAGAGAAAAAAAATAATAAAGAAATCATATTTAAGTATGTTATAAAAAAATAATTTATTGTTAAATGACGTAGTCCCGTATTTTTGACAGATATAACAGATAAACAATTAAATAATTTTGACTTACCAGCCATGATTGTCAATCTACGAGTCACGTCCTCCCGTAGGAAATGTATTAAAGCAAGTGTTGGCTTTCTAATCCATGTGCAAATATATACAGATCACGAAATTCTACAGAAATGATAAATTTTCTGAATTCTTGAGGCGCAAAAGATACATCATACGCTACTGTAACGTTCATACATCAGCGCCAATTTATGCGCAGTGGCGGTAGTTGTAACTTAAACTCTATGTCTCTATGTCTCTCAATCGGTGCTCGAGTGGTGATGTCCCAAGTAACGCTTCGTGGCAGCGTAAAGAGGACAATCTCTTGTTAGTGTTGCTAATTATTTCGTTGATGCGGTACAAGGCTCAAGGTTGAGAATAAAAAACGTTCTGACAAGTTGCTCTTTAGTTTCAGTAGACTTTCAACAATTTCAACGCGGTATTGGGGAAGATACGGGACACCTTGGAGTTGGAGTTCGATCTCCAACACTCAACTAACATACTCCGAGTGTTTCTGAGAGATTAAAGTGCTCGTGTACTGCAAAGCAACAATCAAACTACGTAACAATGGGTAAGTCGGCTTTATTTTCCTTTAATGGCACCGGCTTTCTGTTTTTTCTGATAATCTTCTGTTAAATTTCTATGATTATGAGTGAAAATGTGGACGTTAAATTACTACGGAGGAAAGTGAAGAATATTTTTTTTATTGCACTTAGAATACAATGTGAGAAAATAATTTAAAGCATGCAACTTCCCATATACAAATACGAGTAGTTTAAGCAAGTGAAGAAGGCAAGAGTGAAAGAGATACACGCCCTGTACGCTTATGGCATAAATATTTTTAAATGTATTTTTTACATATTTTTCTATTTCTACTAATAATCTTTACCACAGTGGGACGATGTTTTCGGAATGTTTGGAGTCTCATATAGACATTTATGCTTATGTTACTCGCGCTAAAATTAGTTTGACATTTTCTGGGACAAATAGTCCAGCATTTCCGTCCTTTCCAACTCTCTCTCTTTTTGCTTTACTCCTCTGTTATGCTTATCGATGCCACACCTTTTAAATTCAATTGAAATACAATCGTTGCATCCGAAGATTTGTATTATAGTCGAGAGAAAGATAAACATTTGAGCTCTCTCGAGATATTAAAAGCTTCATCAATTAAAATGTTCTCTCATGTTATATCGATTTTCCGCGAAATCGTTCTCTTTAGAGAATCAAACTGTTGTATCACTATGAAGCAATAATTAGTTTTATTCACATCCTCAATCACTTTATAAAGCAGTAAATTACAGTCGTAAAGAGTTTAATGGACTAAAAATAAAAATTGCACCTTACTGCTGGAATAATCGCAAATTACGTAAGTCAACTCGCGAGATGTCTAGCTATACCTACATGTGATATATCCTGTACAATGAGTTTAATTATATTGGATAATGAGTCAGAATCTAATTGACTCGATCAATGAAGATTGAGATCGAGTTAAGGAAAGTCATTGATGGAAGATAAAAAATACACTCAAGAGTTTTTGGAGTATTTAAAAGAAAAGAAAGTTATGGGAATAATAGTAACTGAATGTACATTGTTGAAACAAAAAGTAATGTAATGTAATCGAGGCCAGGTTTACAGATTTATTTATCGCAGGAATTTTTATTAGACATGACGTCATATCTGTTGAGAGGTTCTTGAATGGAAAAGGAGGGACTGATGAGTGTTATTGTCGAGAATGTATTACCCGAAAATGACGAATAAAACAGTTGGATATAATGTAGATGATGACATAGTTTTAACATCATTATTTTAGTATTTATTTATACTTAATTATCTTATTTAGCATTTTTCTATATTAATATAAACGGTATATATGCTTGCATTTATCATCAGAATATTTTTATCCTGCCTCATAGCATAAATATAATCGTAATTACAGCATAGACGAAAATAAAAACATACTGCATTCATTTTTGTTTGGTGTACATCTTGGAAAGAACTTTATACCGGTAGTCAAGAATTCATCAAGAATCCTTTTTTAGGATTTATTTTTGAGTCTCAAGACGTTGTTTTGAAGGCCAACTAACCTTTATCATCTACAAATGTAGACTGTTTCAAAAATATTGAAGTATTTTTTATGGATATATATTCTTTGGAAAAATAAATTTTAATGTTTGTATTATATGATTATTGAACTTCTTCAGTATATTATCTTATCAAAGTAATTTTTTATCGTGAATATTCTATAATTTAAACATACATGAGTTCCTAAAAAAAATATAGAAGGTTACTTTTTGTTTATTTATCCTCATATATTGAATAATAAACCATTTTTAAAACACTTGTGTAGCAGGTTTAAAAATGATTACGAAGACTTATTGTTGAATTATTTTTCTTAATTTTAGGAATAATACGTCTGTAATAGTTACAATGGTTAATAGGATATTATAGAGTATACTATCTTATCGCAATGTTGGCTTTAAGCCTTAGTACTTTCTATTCCACACCTCTTCTTAAATTAGCCGGCCGACATTCTTGTGATAACAAGAGAATGATTCTTCAAATTGTTATTCTAATATAGACAATAGGCTAATAAGATTAGCATGAGTATGGTAAAATGAAGATGTAATCGTTTATCTTTCAGAACAATCGAAGGATTGGTTGTAATAATAGTAATGAATAAAATTGAATAAAATTCTACCCAGAATGTCATCTTGTTACATTAGTCCAGAGTTTGACGTTTAACGTTTGACCCCACTTTGTGACATCCTATTTAGTCCACTTATGAATGACATTAACGCGACGATATTAGAGTAGGAATTGTAACATGAGGTCGAACTATGAATATTATGATCATTGATGTAAAAAGTATTATAATTTTCATTCATGCTAACTGTTTTTATCCTTTCAGGGAAAACGTATTGCTTGTCATGCAAGAAGAAATGCAGTGGAGAAGTGTTGCGAGTTCAAGACAAGTATTTTCATATTGGATGTTTTAAATGTGCTCAATGTAGCACGAGTCTTGCTCAAGGGGGATTTTTTGCTCGTGAAGGCTCGTATTATTGTACGAAGGTAAGAATTAAGTCAATTGAACTATTAAATAATCTGTAAACTTAAAGACATGAAAGTCTTATTTCTAGTTGAGGTAAATGTCCTCATCATGTTGAATTCTATTATATCTTTTTCAAATATTATGTTTCTATTTATATCTTCAACTCTCTTACATCTATTCTTAGATGTTTGTTGTTATTTTTAATATAATTCCATTCGAAGGATTGAAAGTTGTTGCTTTTTAAGGAAATTTGTTGATTTTTTAATTATAAAGAATTTGAAAAATTTCACTTACATTCTGGATTATCGATTTTTTAGTTGCATTTCCGTTATGCAAATACTTATGTAAAATAATTGTCCTAGTTCGTGACGGTGTTCTAGACCTACTAATCGATATCACATAATTTTTCCATCATTTACAGGGCACTTTTTATTCCCATAAATATCAAGAAAAATATTTGTTTTTATGTTCCACCTTAGTGATATATATAATGAATATTCATTCACAATTAAAGTTAAATATGGAAAATAATTAATTATTTTCATTGTAACATTTGATTACGATTTTATACTTATACATTGCAAATTTCTCTCATTAATAACTTATAAATTATTCATCAGCCAATTTTATTCTTAATTGCTGTTATTTAATGCACCTATTAAATAACGTTCAATCAACAGCTATTAGATTAAATTAAATAATAATTAAAGAGTTTATTTAATATATTTTTGCATTATCATTGAGGTGTTTAAATCTTGAATAACAATTAACTTACTGATGCATAATGCTATATTGTCTTACTTTGTTACGTAGGATTACCGAGAACGATGGGGTACAAGGTGTGCCGGGTGTGGAGAATATGTTGAGGGAGATGTCGTGACTGCTGGAGAAAAACTCGCCTTTCATCCGAACTGTTTTCACTGCCAGAGGTGTAGACAGCCGCTCTTGGGTCAAGGAACTAAAGTCACTCTAGTTCAAGGTACTTGAACTTAAGAATACAAATGGTTATGACTCTTTAAACCGGTCTAGTCTTACTGATTTTTATCTTTTATCTCTATCAGGCCAAGCCTTATGTCATCGTTGCGTTGGGATACCAGTTAGGGAAACGTCGACACCAGTTGGAAGTAAACCCGATGGACGTTCCAAAAGTGCCAGCGGCCGGGATAGCAGTAACGATCCTGGCGTTTGTGCAGGATGCAATGAGAAATTGCAGGAGGGACAAGCACTCGTTGCACTAGACCGCCAATGGCATGTTTGGTGCTTCAAATGCCACAGCTGTGACAATGTACTTCATGGAGAATACATGGGAAAGTATGTTTTTTATGCTAATAGAAGCTTTATAATTTTAATGAATAGTTTATTCTAACGGTTATTGGATGTCAAACATTATTGGTTAATTGATTGAAGTGGAATTGTAGTAATTAGGAATTGAAGTTTAATTAATAGTCTTTTTTAATCAATATACTAGAGACTAAAGTATAAATTAAAGACCAAGAAAATTATATAACAGATAAAGTTAATTTTAAATAATTTATGACTACATGATACAATCAATTAATTATGACAAGAAAGACTTTTAATGTACTTTAATACTGTGACTTAAATTAAAGAATTCTTTTATTAATTGATTTATCTAGAGATGGAGTACCGTATTGTGAAAAAGATTATCAAAAACAATTTGGAGTAAAATGCGCTTACTGCAGTCGGTATATAAGTGGCAAAGTTTTGCAAGCTGGCGAAAATCATCACTTTCATCCAACGTGTGCTAGATGTACTAAGTGCGGTGATCCTTTTGGTGATGGAGAAGAAATGTATTTACAAGGTGCTGCAATCTGGCATCCACGTTGTGGACCTGGACCCACTGGATCGAATGGAATTGTTAATGGACATGGAACTAGAGATGTACACACTCCACAACACAGAGAATCCGAACGTGTTTCTAGCAGTGCATCAGAGATGCAGGTGAATTTTTTTACCAGGTTTAATCATAAGTTGGTCCTAATCCTTCCTGGTTTTGTTTTATTTCATTTTTGTTATTATTTATTTTATTTTTTTTATTTATAATTTTTTCACACACCTCTAGTTTTTATTGAGATCTCGCACACCAAGTCTCAACGGATCCATATGCAGCCCTTACAGCAGCCTAAGTCGCAAGGTATGCTTACCATAATCCATTTTTTGTTCATCATCACATAAACCATCATTTACTCCATTTAGTTTTACCTAAATTATTCATATCAATTCTTTATTTCTAGTTCATTCATTTGATATAATAATAAATTAATGAAACATTTAAATTATTAATTTTTTTCCACAGTATTTTCCACCACGAACGGGAAGTCCTGGTTTAATTCTACGAGAATATGGACGCGGCAACTCGGAAGATATTTCAAGGATTTGTACGTATTCTTATCTAACTGAAACACCAAGTCAAGGATATTTAAGACGCCCTATTCAACCTTATGACAAACCACCCACAAGTCCTCATTTCCATCGACCAAGCTGTAAGAAACTTTTTTTTTTTTCTTAATGTTTGAAACAAGTACAGTGAGACTGAAGTTTTTTTTTTATTTCTCTTTTATAGCTTCACGGTCGATAAGAAGTAGTGGTGGTAGAAGCAGTCGTTCAGGAATGAGGGCATTGGTAGATGCACTAAGTGAGACAAGACCTAAATCTCCAGCAGCTGGAAGTCAAGTAGACAACGATGAACCCATTGAGCTTGCCCATTATCCCGATGCTATGAAACCTCCACCAGGTGCTAAACCTCCAATTGAACGTGATGATTTTCCCGCTCCTCCGTATCCTTACACTGATCCTGAAAGACGTCGACGGTGGTCTGATACATACAAGGTACTTCATTGATTATTTATTCATTAATAACGCTAGAGAAAATAGGAAATCGGTATTTTAACATAAAAGATACTTTGATAATTAAAACAAGTATTACTCAATTAGAGAGAAAAATATGCTTTTAATCACTTAAGAGCTAATAAAATAGAAAATTTCTAATTGAGTTTATTTTTTAATTTTATTTGGATAATTGGAAAACAATTAAGTTAAAAGGAGATTTTATTTTATATTGGAAACGAATTTATGAATGGTAGTTGAAAGATAATATAATTAATGATTTCTCAGGGTGTATCAGATGATGAAGATGATGATGCAGTAACAGATGGTACGAATCGTTTGGATCGACTGGATGGAGCAAGTAAAAAATATATCAAAGAAGTAGAACAAAAATTGAAAAAGGAGCAAGACGAATTGAGTAAAATAGATACCGGAATTGCAAAAGTATTTCTTCAAGACATAGAAAAGGATCGTGAAAATTTACGACATCGTGCAGCTAATGTTGATCCACGAAATGCATCAAGAACTCCATCGGCAGCTCGAGAGCCAACTTATAGACTTCGTTATGAAAGTCCCGTTGGTGCTTGTAAGTCTAGAAACGACATTTTTTAAATTTTCAAAGTTTTAATTACTTGAGATATATATAAGATATTTCTTATAATTATTTTCAGCTCCCTCAAGAAATATAGATCACGCTCGGCCATGGGATGATGATGATGGTGTTAGTTATAGATCAAGTACAGGTCCGAGCTATAATGGTAAGTTTTCATTATTTAATCATGCAGTATTGTTAGATAAGAATTATTTCATCAATTGAGAATTCGTCATCTCATACATGTCCACACGTTCGCACATTACACTAACATTTTCCACTCAGCGGTTGAGCTTTTTTCACTATCAAATAATAGAACTAAACGAATATTATAATGACAACGAGAGATGTCTTCTCTATATAACTAAAAAATCGATTGGATTTCTGACAAAACCAAGAAAAAAAAAATTCATTATAACAAACTAATCCCATTATGAATTTTTTTATTAGTCATAAAAAGAGAACATTAAAACATTATGTCAATATTGCACGCTATAAAACTACCGCGGGGTGATAGTTTTTGAGCAGGGTGATGTCGTCAGCCTCAATTCGCATGCAGTAAGTTATTTTTTTTATGTTATATTTATTCTATACTTGGAAACTCTTGGTTTCAATATACTCTCTACTGGAAGAGTATGAAAAGAAAAGCCAGAGCAATGGACACCTCTCGATCTTCATCAAAAAAGGTTCTGCTACATCATATACAAGTCGCAGAGTCTTTCAACGTCGCTTGACATTACTTTTAACTGCCTGGTAATACTGTAAACTATTAACTTCATTCATTTATTTATTTTTTTTTTTTTGTAACGCATGAAACGTAAGCGAATTCTACTGCAGAAATCACTTTACACTTACATGCTTTTCTCTTTCTCACTCATCTCATTACGCCATTTGATTTAATTCTATTTCACAGTGATGATTAACTGATATATATATATATTTTTAAAGAGTATTATGCACTTGCATAATATAGTAATCACTGTTAGATTTTTATCACTTTTTTGCATCCCTGTACCTATGGTATTTCTATTGTGTGTTTTGCGTATGTGTCGTGTGTTTATACGTGGCTGACCAGTCGGAAGATCATCAGCTCGTTCCCCGGCACCCAGAAACTATCCACCTCTCGGTAATCAACGCGCCTCCACACTTCCAAATGCTGCTAGACACTATCAGTTGGTGAGTTTTTCAGCCATCACGCTTGCACGCTTCCATGGAATGCAATTCAAACTGTGCTCTTAAATGATCTTATACTTTTTTCTACTGTACGTTTTTATGTTGTCGACACGACGTTGGAAAGTTGATGTCATGATAAAGCAATATTCTCTGGGTTGGAAAAGAAATAAATCATTTAATTGTAAATAGACATTATAAAAATTTATAAATATTATTTTATAAACTATTCTTACTTCTTTTCTTGGGTTTTTAAAATTATAAAATTAACATTTTGTTATAAATATTTATTAACAATAGCTTTTGTAAATACTTATTAAAAATTTTTGAATCTAATTCACTTCAATAATCAATTTAATTTAAAATTATTAAATTACTTGAAATAAATAATTTATTTTTGCAATTAAAAGTAAGTTTTATTTATGGTTTATAAGGAAATTCATAAAAATAATTCAAATAAATTTATTAAATTATATTAATAAAAAATCATTCATCATGACACAGTTTTCCAGGTACAAAAAATTAATTTTTTTAAGAAAAAAAAACTAATTTAAATCACAAGCTAAGTTTGTATTCATTCCAAGGATAGCATTTATATTAATGCATAAGTGTGCCGGTAGCTTTATCATTAAATAAATTATAAAAATTACGCTAATGAAAGAGTAATTATTAAAAAAAAAAAAAAAAATTAAACACAAGGTATTGTCAAAGTGAAGAAAGCTTTTATCTATTTTATGTTAATTAAATTAATCGTTAAAAAATCCTGTGGGAAATTGGTTAAATATATACTGCGAACGTTGGGCATTCGTATGGGAATGGCGGCGTGAGTTAACGCAAAAACTAATGTCATTAATTTTTGTTCGATTGATATTTGAAATCAGTTGTGAGCTCCCTTCGGCACATACCAAAGCCGGGATACGGTTTGGCACCGCGAAGTCACACATTCTCGTCTACTGGTGGTTCTGTATCAGCGCTCCCTGTAAGTTTTACTGTGTCCGCGTTTTTTTAAACCAATTAAATATACACTAATGTGTCAAGTTTTTATTTGATTTGATTTTAAAGTTATTACAAAAAAAAAAAAAAAATAATTAACTGAGCTGTTTTATTTATTTAACAAAATTTTTGAGATTGATTTCAAGTAGATTAAAGTTTTTTTCTTAACTAGGGTGATTATTCCTTCAGTGGAATGGGCGATAAAACACACAGCACAGACTTTTCATCTGGTAAATCTGATAGTAAGTATTTTTAAGTTTGTCTTACACCAATTAATTAATTAATTTAATTTTTTTCTATGTAAGTAATTATTTTATGTTCGAGTCTAAATAATGATAAATAGGTTTATTCTAAAAGGTATATCTTTCTGGCATGTATAATGTCTTTAATATTTTCATTCCTTCAAAATTAAATTAATAACTAATTGACTCATATGAAATTGTGTTAAACAAGTATCTTACAATTTTCATTTTCGTTTTCCTTGAAATCTAGTTTCAACAGGCAGCATCACAGATGTGGACAGAAGGGCATTGGTATGTACCTCAGCCCCATACTACTCACGTCGAATAAGCATGGTTTGTAACACTGTTGCATCACTTAGTGCCCGTATGCCTCTGCATTTGTATTCGTCAATTGTATATTATCTATCTCAAAGAGTAAGCAGATTAATTAGTTGATGAAACCCACTAAGTATAACAGGGTTTATCTCAATTGATTTTTTTTTACTAATAGTTCTACAATGTCCTGATTATTGTATTCTGGTTTTTATCATCACCATATTAATCTGCTTATTTTACGAATTTTTTTTCCACTGAGTCTTCGTAATGTGTTGAATTTCAATTCTACCAATTAATCAAGTACGTTAGAGTATGAGTAAATATCAGAAACTACATCAATCAAAAAAGGTCTGTTAAATGTTGAATATTTAAATATATAACATCTTGAATTATGTGTGAAATTAAATGAAATAAATCATAATCAGTAACAATGAAAAGTAACATTTAGGATTGCACGGTAACTCAAATAATTGATATCAATAATGGATGGAAATAAAATCTTACTGTAGTAAATATTGTGTGTATACATATGCATGAGCAGTGTATCGGGCTCATTTGTTAATAAATAATAATATTACAACTAAATTAAATTTATATTGAATTTTTGCAATTTAGAATGATGGTGGTATTATCCCATCGTCGACAACTTACACTGGAGGATTAGGAACCGTTGGTGCAGGCAGCCACGGTCATCATATGAGACGATCATTGCCAGATATGGGATCTGCACCCTCAGAACCACCAAAGCTTTATCCTTATCACTTGCTTGTTATCACCAATTATAGATTACCTGCCGATGTTGATCGCTGCAACCTTGAGGTAAGAAACTAACGATAGTATTCTATTAAAAGATCATTTTTATTTCTTGTAAGCCATGATTTTTAATCTAATAATTATTTTCAGCGACATTTGTCTGATGCTGAATTCGAAGCTGTTCTTCAGTTTAGTCGTGCAGAATTTTATAGATTACCCCAATGGCGTCGGAATGAAATTAAACGACGTGCCCGACTCTTTTAAATTGACTGTCTACTGTATTATTACAATGATTAGTGCTGCGTGCACATTCCTGCTGCATTAAAAATTTTATGAATGAAAACAAAAAAAAAAAATTTTATGGTCCAACAATGCACTTCAGTAATGTGCAGTGCATACGATAGTTTTTTGTCACTGGTGCAGTTTTTAATAAGTTATCACATCGTTTATAATATTGATAAAATCACTTTTATAATATTTACTTTTCTTTTAAGAATAAGTTAGTTGTCATCTGAATTATACATATATGTTAAATTCATAAGTCACACAGAACAAATCACTTTCATTTAGATGATAAATAAGTAAAACATGAACGAAAATAAAACCAAACGTTCATCATTTTTCATCAGTCGTTATACAATTGCCTGAGACTTAGTTACATGAAAGCTGCCGTCATGTATTATTTTACACAAATTTAATTAGTGTTTTAGCTTTTGTTTCATCTTTCATTATTATAAAATAGTTTTTATAAGGTAGATTAAAAAAAATATTGTTAATTAATCTTCGTTTATAAGCCGGTTATCATTTTTCATTGACATTAATTGTCGTTTTTGGCATCTAAATAACGATACTGCCAATTGTTATAAAGTGCGTACATAATTCAAACTCGTTTAATATAAAATATAATTTTATGTACACGTATATTCTTAAGGCATCGTAGGACGACTTAATGTATATGACTAAGAAAAAAAGAAAGACACCGCATTTTACCTTAAGTCATGTGCCTATTTACAAATGTCGATTGACATTTAACTCACTCTTTTAAAAATTAAGAAAAAATGTTGTCACATTTGTAGTTGCATTGAGATCTTGCATATCATACATTTGCAGAATATTATTATTAATATTATTATTTTTGTGCAATTACGTTCGATTAACAAGACAATTTGAAATTGAATTAAATTATCTAACGATTTTTCTGATTCAATTTTCTGAGAAAAACTTGAGAGAATCGGTTCAAATGATTATATTTGCCGTTGTATGAAGCACACATTGCTTCCGCTAGTCCACTAGCATAAAGTTTAATAAATACACGAACTACAAATAATTATTGCTATGTTATTTATTTTTTAAAGTAATTCCTTTGCAAAAACATATCCAACGATTTAACCAGAATTTTCAATTTTATTACAATAAATAAGCTTATTTTTTATAAACAATAGCTTTTTGCTTATTCATTGAGTATTAAATAAAAAAGGATAATTCAAACAAACAATTTATGTTTATTTTCTGAATTATGATCCTCATTAATTACATTGACCTGGAGGTGAATATTTACAAGTGACAGCTGGTCCAACTTCACAGACACAACTTGTGCAACCAAAAAGATAACTTAATGTATTGAGTTTGTCTCCCTTTTTTAATATTAAATTTCCATATTCACAAGTTTCATTAGATGTAGCTAGTAGAATAATAAACATAATTAAATTAGATTACATTACGAATATAATTTTAACAACTAAATACTCACTGTCAATTAAATCAGCTGGTATTACTAAATCTTCAGGGCTTGCTAAAATACATTTCGATAAAAGTTTAGAATTATTATTATATAAATATTCTTGTATAGAAATAGAATAAATTATGTAACATACGACATCTGAAATCCGAAATACAGTTTGTATTAGGGGCTGTTGTTGGATTTGAAGTAAATTCAAATGGTGCACATTTTTTATAAATGTCAGCTCCATGGTACAGTTCAGTTGCACAATAGTTTTCAGGAGGTTTTTCTCCAGTACAAAATGGTTCAATGTTCTCGCCTAAATTAAAATATTAAATATAAAATTCAATGAATTAAGAAAAAAAGACAACGAAAATTACCTTTGTATTCAGGACGACAAAAACATATTTTATGTGGTTCTGAAGCTGGTATGAATTCTTGGCCGTCAAGATAAGTTTTTCCATCGACAAGACATGTTGGTCGATCTTCTGGCTTTTCAGCTATGATTTTATTCATTAAATTAATTTTTGCATATATAATTATAGGATATATTAAAAAATAAAATGATACGAACGACAAATCGCTTCAATCGGTCCACAGACTGCATCTCGTCGGTGATAGCAACCAGGTCTTTCTAAAGCTGGAGCAGCAAAATCACTGATAACACACGCCGCACTAGCTCTAAAATATTTATTATATTAATTAATATCATCAACAATTGAATAATTACTATTTTTTACTGTGATGGAGGAAATTTTTTTTATTAATATTCAATACTTACAATCCCTCATTATTTTCTGAACATATACAACGATAATCACATCTTCCTCCAGTATATTTATTATCAATAAACTGATTTATATCATATTCATGACCATCAGCATAACATTTTCGAGGCGATCTATTTTTCAAATGACTACAATCATAGCTGGAGGCACAACAATCATTTTCAGATTTAAATATTGGTTTACATCCTACACTTTGGTAATATTTCAAAGGACCTTTACATTTTGATTTATCACATAGTTCATCTGCAAATATAACTTGAAAAACAGTTAAACTAAGAACAGAACAAATAGATAATGTGTTAAAGAAATACATTATCGAGACTGAACTTTCAAGCTTCAATGATGAAATGACGATAACTCCTAGCTGGTTTTTTATATACACTGAAAACCACAAACTAATACTTGTATGCGTTGTATTTTTTCAATTTTCTGCTAAATAAGGAAATAAGAAATACATATAATTATATAATAAATAATAATTGATGGATATATTATATAATCATTAGTAACAAGATAATTCTTCTTAAGACTTGGGTTTCCCAATTAAATAAATAATTTTTTATACACATTTATAAGTTGAATTATAAAATATTCTTAAACTGTTACATTAGAATGTAATTCTTGACCTGTGTTAATCGATTATGATAAAATTATTTTTTATTCATTCTTATCTAGATTGAAAAAAAGAAAAAAAGACAAAACTTGATGAATTCTGTAAAATTACATCTTCTTACATTCTAATCTTCTTCGTAATTTACAGATAAGATCAATTCTCAGTCAATTATCTTTTCTACTGATGTAAAATGGCTCATCATCATTGTTTATGCTTTAAATCACATCAGTGTATAACATGATAAAAAGCGTTACGATATAATTGATAAATTTTTATAAAAATGTTGTAGAACTCATGTAAGATTAATGTCATTAAATAATTCTATCAATAATAATATTTTAAATTTAGATGAATAGTCGTTAAAAAATAATGAAAATTATATTATTTATTTGTTCATCATATAATACAATAATTATTAAATTACTTGTAATCTCCGCTTAATTCACTTTGAATTTCTTGTAAAGTTTTACCCTTTGTTTCTGGAAGTATGAAGAGTGTGAATAGAACACTCAAAATACATAATACTGCGAAAAGCCAGTATGCAGCAAAATCACCAAAGGTGGATGTTACAGCACTGAAATATTTAGTAATCAAAAATGCCAATGTCCAACACACAAATACAGTAATTCCAGATGCTTTGGTTTTAACTTCTGAAGCAAACATTTCTCCCATCACTGTCCAAGGCAATGGACCCCATCCAATACTATAAGTAGCAATGAATACCATCAAGGAAACTATTGGCAACCAGCCAATACTGCTTACATCAGTTTTTGCCTCATCCTTAAGATAAAAAAAGAGTCCCAAAGTTCCCTGAAATGTCACATTAATTAAAAAATAAGTCTTCAATGAGTATTAAAAATTATTTAATTGCATTTAAATCACTGACCAGGCTCAATGTAGTTCCTACACCTGATGCTATCAATAATAATCTCCGTCCCAATCGATCTACTACCAGCGGAGTAATACATGATGCACCAAGTTGAACTAATCCAACTATAATTGTTTCTAAAGAAGAATTAATCCCACTGTTTCCGGCACTAGCAAAAATAGTTTCAGAATAAAAGAGAACAACGTTTATTCCAGTTGTTTGTTGAAATGTTACCAATGCGCAGGTGAAGACAAGAGCCTTGAAGTTTGTTTTCACTGTGAATAGATCTGTAAAACTGGCTTCTTTGCTAAAAGCTTCTTCAACCACCGCCTGTCATGAATAAAATTGAATAGAATTAATTATTCTCTCATATCCTCGAGACATATTTTCAAGTTCATTGTTCTAAACAACTTTGTATACTTTCCTTAACATAATGTCATATTAGTATTCAAACCATTACATCATATTCTTAAATAATATGTATACACATACAGAATAATATTTAGTGTTAGCAATGTCAATGTTAAAGTCACAAAATAAATAGCAGACAATATTTTTACGATAGCAATTGGAAATTTGAATTTTTTTAAATACAAATTAACAATTATTCAAAGACATATTTCTTTTCCTTATAATTTTTAATCAGAAACTAGAACTTAGATTAAGATAGCAGATAATTATTATTTTATCATTACACTTGTTCTTTTTTTTGGCTGACAAAATATCTTCTTTTGTTCAAATTATCTGAACATCGGATATTTCTATTAACCAAAAATTATCTATGGTGATACGTGAGAAATAATTTCTTAAACATTTTAACCTTAAAGCTGTCATTTCAACATTCGCTTGGTCCTCAAAACTTTATCAAAACTAAAGTTGATGATGTTTGAATTTATAAATAAAATTATCTATTAAGGTATAAGAAAAGAAATTCGATAGAATTATCGATTAATCTAACCTGAATTTCATCAGCTTCATCTTTCACTGCAGATGTGCTTTTTCCTCTAAGCTTTGCTAATACATCAATCACCTCACTTTTGCGACCCTGAGCAGCCAAAAAATATGGAGATTCTGGCATTTTAAAGAAACAGACAAAAAAGGCAATGGGCAGTGCAGCACAAGTAATCCAAAATACTGTATAAGAAACATATGGTCCAATAGCATATGCATAGAGCAATCCAACAGTGATGAATAATTGAAGAAATGATCCAAGTATTCCTCGAATCGAAGGTTCAGCAATTTCTCCACAATACATTGGCAAGACTGTGAAGGGAAATGCAATGGAAAGACCAGCAATCAATCGAGCTGCATATAGAACTTCTATGACTGTGGCTGAAGCAATGAGAATCCAAGATATCAGAAAAGGTATAACGGAGGAAAGAAGTGTTACCCTTCTTCCAAATCTGTAATATATAGAATTAAAATCAGAGGATATATTTGCTTTCATTGTTATTAATAATCAATTTATCATTAAATCAACAAACATCGATTCTATTCTTTTTAAAATGATTCATCTATTCTTCATATTTTAGAATTGTGTTTAATGATTTTATAGATCAAATAAGCAAATGTCCAATCGTGATTTACCATTTATTTCATTATCTAAAAATATACTAATTAAGTAATTATTTATTGCAAAAATAATGATATGTAAATAAAGAAATAAAATATCAATAGAAAATATGTAATACTTTTCAGCTAAATATGCTGCAAGAAAACTGCCGATAAGTGCACCAACAGAAACGAGAGATCCAACCCAAGACGATTCATCTTTGCTAATTGAAACACCTAGAGGGTTGTCTTCCACTACAGGGCTTTTTTCAAGCTTGAAAAGAGTTGGACTAGTCCAGCCAAGCATTGATCCTCCAGCAACAATACTTAGATTCGCTGTCAATAAAAGTTACTAATATTATTCTAAAATTAGTCGAAAGGAATATGGATGATTGTTTATTCTGTCGACGAGTGATTGCTTCACTTGACTCTTGAGTAATTTTCATTATCGTCACAACTGTTATATCTTGTAGTAGTGGAGCTGTAGATTTTTTTCTACTGTCATTAAAAACTAATTTTTCGTATTGAAAGTGTGATAAGTCATCTGACGATTGCTACGATTCAGTGTTTGTTCGGTAGAGATGTTTATAGATCCTATGTCAACTCTAACACTTGAGTACATTAAATTAATAAAATTCTTTAATGGCAATTGTAATACATGTCGATCATGTACGCTGTCAAAAAAATTAATTTGATTAAAAATCAATATTTAAATTTAATATTACTTTCAAGACCACAGCTAAGTTATACATCGTTTAAGTGTCTGTCATTTTAATGACAGAAAAAAACTATAATCTCACTAAAATCATTTCCTCTTCAGTCTATTAAACGTTCGTACATTAGTAGTAGTTGACTACTTAATATTTCCGGATGCATAAAATTCACGTAATGACTTTAAAGTAAAGGAAAATGTAGTTTAACACTTTGCATTTGGTATGACCACATTCGACTGAGAAGATTACAATAAAACACGTGGAAGCCTTGAAATTTCGTGAAATATGGTAATAAAAAATTTATTATTTAACATTTAAAATTTTTAAAATTAATAAAAATAATTTAATTTTAATTTTAATTATTAATCATTATTACCAGCTATAGCTGCTACAAATTGAAGAAGCTGGGAGCCCTTCTCATGGGCCATTATGTTTTTACCCGGATTTTTTTTCACTGACCGAATGTTATCGTCTTCAACAACGTGTGACACTGTAGAGTGATTTTGATGACTAGTGGAAATAGTACAAAAGCCAGCTGAAGATTTGGAAAAACTCTTGTCCACCAGCTCGTATTGATACTCTTTATACCGCCCCTCTATCATACTGGAATTCTCTGACTTATTCATGGTGGGGCGATTTGATCTTTTATACGTTCTTATAATAATCAATTGTATTTTTAACCCTCCGATTAACGGTAAATTTGATGATACACTTCAGATATAATATCACACTAATATCTATCAATTAGTTAAAATATAATTATCTTTATTTTTCCAAATGATCTAACAGATTAACACTTTAAGGAAGTTCAAGCTAAGAGTCTAAGATCATCTCACATCTGATATATTCTGGTATTTTTACAATCAATAAAAACAATAAAAGGTTGTAATGCCAAGAAAAGGAACCAGACACTACACCAGAAGTAACAACTGGTTACTGAATGAATGTCTTTTTAGCTAGGTGACAAAAAACCACCTGATAATTTAGCATTACTGAGACATATGACAATATTTTATCAATTTCTTTATCATTTTTTATCATAGACGATTTTTACTCTTTGTAATTTCAATGAATTATTTAATTATAATAATTAAATAATTTATTATCAACAGCAAAAAGTTTCATAGAAAATTCGAAAGCTTTTGTAAATTTATTTAATAAGAAATTGGTAATTAATTGATTATTAGCAATGAATTGTCAATTAAATATCTTTAACTTCTAATTTTGTGACAATATTCATTATCTTTTAATCCGACAATAAAATATAGTTTGGCACAGGTTGACTTGTGTATGATGTAGATTTTATATGATTATTAAATATTACAATTTAAATATTTGTTCAAATCTATAAGCGTAATGAAGTGAAAAAATACGATGTTCAACGTTTCGTTTCAATCATAGGAAAGTCTAGCTTATAGTCTATAGATATAAATCGATCGCTTGGATATATTGACCGTGATTTCTTGATAAAGTCTATTTTTTACGGCGATAAAGATTATCGATGAAAAATCTCATGTAAACTTACAGTTTTTTTTTTCTATTAGTATGAAGTTTTCTTCATGAGTATTACTGATAAGCCCATATTGCAGTAGTCTTATAGACATTTATCAAAATATCATCACTATTTGTTATGATTACTATTGTTGCTCATATAAATTTTCTCGATAATTATTTGCCACAAAATATTGTCAAGTGTAGAGCAAATATGAATGAAAGAAAAAAATGCATTGTAAAATAAATAAGTTTATCGACTAGCGAAATCTTAAGGCCTGCCTGAGACTGGTCTTACGACACCATTTAATTCATTCTGTATCTCTTGAAGTGTCTTTCCTTTAGTTTCAATTAGGAAGAAATATTCAAAGACAGTAGCAAATGCCATTATGCCAGCAAAAACCCAGAAAGTAACTCCAGCTCCAAGTTGTTCTTTCATGGAAGGAAATGTTTTTGTTACAAGAAACACTAGAAACCAATTGAGCATGACAGCTAAACCTGATGCTAAAGCTTTCGTTTCCGCTGTGAATAACTCTCCCATCAACATCCAAGGAATTGGTCCCAATCTTTAATTAAATAAATATTTTTTATTAATAAAATATTCTTCAAATAAATGGATAAATATCTAACTGCGATCAATTACCCTATAGAAAATGCAATCATAAATAACGTTAGTGATAAAAGAGGAAGCCAGCCGAGATTAGAGACATCCTGATCACCATCTTTAAGCTTGAAATATAATCCAAGGGCTATTAAACTAAGAGACATAAATGCTGAAGAAAATAATAAAAGTGGTTTTCGTCCAGCTCTGTCTACAATCAGAGCAGCAACTCCTGCCATCACTGCCTGTAATAAAGAATATTAATTAGTTTTAGTTATTTAAATATTCAATTTAAAAAATAAAGTGAAATAATTTACTTGAACAAGAGCAACAATAATAGCAGCAAGATCAGCATTTAAATCACTTCCAGCAGCTTCAAAGATTGTTACTGTATAGAAAATGACTGCATTAATTCCAGACAATTGTTGGAATGCCATCATACCAAAAGAGCCTAAAACCGCTTTTCTAGATCCAGGGGTTTTTATTAAATCAAATATGGAGCTCTTTTTGGAAGCATTTTCTTCAACTTCTCGTTGCATTACTGATAGTTCTTCACTGAGGTCGTAATCGCTGCCTCGAAATATTTGCAGAGCTTTTGAAGCTTCCGTCTTTCTTCCTTGGCCCTAGAATAAAAGATATTTGTTACGATGCTTAAAACATTCACGATAATTTGAATGTTCTAATAAAAAAAATGACAATGCTAGGTTTCACCACCTACCACAAGCCACATTGGTGATTCATGCATCCAAACAAACGTGGCTATAAAAAGAATTTCAACAATAGCACATAGGATTGCAAGAACTGTATAAGATGTATACGATCCAAATATGAAAGTTGCCACTATTCCAGATGCTAAGAAAAGCTGAAACATAGCACCTAGAGTTCCTCGTGCCGATGGAGATGCAATTTCAGCAATATATGCTGGCACGAGAACACAAGATGCTCCAACTGAAATACCAACAATAAATCTTGCTGCATATAACATCCAGACAGATTTTGCGATGAGTATTAACAACCAAGAGAGAAGAAATGGCCCTGATAAAAATAAAAGAGCTTTCTTTCGGCCTAATTTATCTGCCATAGCTCCAGCTGGAAGTGCTCCAACCATTGCTCCAATAGCACATAGTGAGCTCACCCAAGAGCCTTGCTCAGGAGTTATTGGTAACCAAGAATCTGTGGCTCCGAGTTTCGGTAATACCGGGGAAGTCCATGCTAGAGCATTACCTACTCCTACGGCTAATAAACTTGCTAGAAAAGAAATCATGATATAAATTTTATTATCATTAAAAGAATCTTTTACAAAATTTAATCTTCATCATTTTAAATGAAAAAATGTTAATGAGTTCACAGAACTATGACTTTATCGGATATGTGATATTTTTTGGTATCTTTTAAGATAATTTTCAGTATTATCTACCGATATTTTTCATCATATTACAATCAAATAATTTGATATTATTTCATAATGATCAAGATATTTTTCAATTCATATTTAAAAAAGTTCTAATGAAGACATGATTGATGAACGATGACGATTACAATTTAATTTACCTGAGCACGCAGCAAGATATTGCCACAATTTCTTACTCTCTTGATTAATAGTTGGAGATTGATTAGCATCACTCATCATACCTGTAGTCTCCATCGCTCACAATGATCCTGCAGTTCTCTTGTTATATTTAAAAGATGATGCAGGACTTGTGGAAAAACTTAATGGTATCAAGACACTAATTCAATCATCCGCATATCACGAATCTCAGATTGATACTATCAATTCATCACTATCATCAATCTAAGTTATCAGATTCGACGAAGAAAAGAAAAATTTTCTTCAGAAAGTCAATCCACACTTTACATTAGTGATAAGTTTTCTTAAGTACTTCGTCATAGAACTAATTTGTACGTCCCTCAAATGCTTGAAAAAACGATGAAAAATTATGATATTGAACCATTAGTTAGGCTTTTTATCTAGTCTATTTACACGGGGAATCTGATAAAATTAACACCGCGAATAAGGTGTACTAAGTGAAGTTACTTAATCGGTCTAAAGTAATATTTATTCTTTTAATTTTTCTTCGAATGTATTCATCAAACTACTTCCTATGAAAATAATCATCGAAATGATAAGAATGTTACTCCAACGAGAGGTCAGTAATGTGGACTTTAACAACAAAATTATATTTTATAAATTTATTCTATAAAAAATTGTAAACAAAAATCTACCTTTACAAGTAATTTTTCTTTTTTTAGTAATTTATAAAGATCACATTATACTCTTCTAGACAGATGTATCAATTCTGTTCTAGCCTGTAATTTATTTTACAATTTATCTATGAAAATATTCATCAACCTATGAAATATTTTTTTATTTAATCTTACTATGTAAATTTGAAGAACTATCGTTCTTTAATATTTCTATAAAAAAATTTTATGTAATTAATGAATATGGTTTTTATAAAGCTTTAATTGATAAAAAAAATTATCATTTAATAAAGATTAAAAAACAATATTTCACAGGTCGTTTAGTGCTTCAATATTTACTTAAACATTAATAAGGCCCTTAAGTTTCATTTCATAGTTTACTGGTAACTCACAGCTTTTTAACTGTGAAAATGATTATGAAATATTTTCATACTAAATAGATAGAAGAACAGAAAGCTATAAATGTTGAATAAGTAGCATTAAAATAAAATACAAATGATTACTAAAATACAATGTAATGTTGATAATTACAGCCAGGGCACCAAAAATTTTTCTATATCACCATTTTTACTGCTAAAAATAAATCAACTAAGATTTACTCATAAAAAAAAAGAAAAAAATTATGTACCAATTAATTCATTTTCTTTTATCCTCAGAGGATTATCGTAGTAAAATATCTACAAAATAAACTGGCATGAAGATCCTTTCTTTTATCTTCAGATCAACGTTTACTTTTTCACTCTCGAGTACATAAATATCAATTTTCCAGGTTCCATTGGTTGAATAAACCTGTATTTTCTTGCACTTAATTTTTCCAAAAGAGCTTTGAAATCTGCTTCAGTATGATGATTACTCCAACGAATAGTAATGAAGTTTATTTGTACATTTTCCCAAGGAATTGTATCAAGCACCTGGAATGAATGAGCAAAACAGTTTAATAAAAAAAAGTTATAATTTGATAAAAGAAATTCTTTTATCAATTAGAAACAAATATTAACATACTTGTATATCAGATACATCAGTACTATCCAAGTTTAGATAGTCGATAGTTGTTTGATTATACGCAAGAAGAACACTATATAAAGGGAAGCACTTGAGTCTTGCAGTAGGAGGTCCCTCATCAGAGAAAATCAAACTGTTTGGGCCTTCACCTAATTTTGTCACCCGAACTTCTGACTCCTGGTGATAAGTTATCTACAAAATAAAATAATAATTTATTTTATACTTCTGATAAACAGCAATAAAAGTAACGGGAACGAAAATAAAACTTTAAAAAACCTTACCTCTTTAGTATCTTTATCAGTACTTAAGCAAGCATGTAAAACTCTCGTTAATGGATTTCTATTGCTTCTGCGGACTTCAAAGAACGATCTGAAATCTGTAAGCACTAATACTCCTCTCCAACCATACTTGGCTTCTAACCATGACGTAGTTAATACAGCACCAGGTCGATTAATATATTCAAGGTAAACACCGTTACGTTTACCCTGTAGAAGAGTAACAAGAGTCTTTTCATCAGGCGTTTCTGATACATTATGAGTATCTTGATGAGTTGTTTTTTTGAATTGTACTTCACGAATGTAAGCCACTAGTTGAGGATTATCCATAGATACACTTGTAAGTATGTAATCTCTTGTCATGTTAGCATCAAATGCTTGCCTCCTGCAAATAAAACAGACGATTTATTTCTGTCCTACATATTTAACATTTATTCAATGAGCCAAATAATAAGGTTGACGAGACAAAATAAATACCGAAGTGCTGCTGCTTCACTCCAGATCAGCAGTAAAGCCATTGCTGTTGAAAATGCTGCTAAAAATGCTAGACAAGGAGCCACTCTGCGCCACCAACTTTTTTTATGACTACTTCCAAGAGAAATTGATGTCACTGGTAAAGGTGCTGTTGTTCCAGCAACTGAAGGAATCTGTGGGATACCCATTCCAGCCATTCTGTAAATTGAAATAATTTTTTCTAAGTAAAATTCTTAAGAATCAATAGAAGTTATTGTTAAAATATTTTTTTAATATATTTTTTTACTTGTGAAATGAATGTAAAGCTATAAAAAATATAGATGTAATTAAAGTCAAGATTTATGTAGTAATTTATCATTATAAATTGACAAAACATGATGAAATTAATCACTCTTATTCGATAAATAATTCAATTACTGAACTCCTATAAATTTTTGACAGCGGAAGCGTAAAATAATCTATCATTTATCACTTCAAGAGTAATTTTCAATAAATAATTCAAATACTACAGAGAAGTAAATTGATGTCACAATCAAAGCTTTCTAGTTCATATAAAATTGCTGAATAACATTAATAATGTCAATATGATTAACAATTCAACAGAATCAATGATTAAATAAAATTCAATTTATTCTAAAAAATATTGTTTCAACTTACATGTTTTTTTTGTTTGTTATTTTGAAAGAATAAACAAAATCCTGATTTTCCACTCTCACAGTCGTTTGAAATATTATTATCAAACGTTAGACAAGGTGTGAATTGTTAGGCTTTCGCTGGCCATAGGGCTGTTCTGTACAATCTTTACACACAACCAATCAACTATTTTAGCAGCTCCAATATTCTGTAACACAACACGTGTTTAACATTGAATATAAAATTAAAATATACACAGATATGCATATTATATGTCCGAAAACGATAGAATTAACAGAAACATAAGTAGCGTCGGTTTACAGTCAGACGAGAACGTTAGTGAATGTCTGCACCGCATGTTCATTCTCCCTCTCTCTCTCTCCATCCATTCTACTTTCTCTCTCGCACTCTTAATCATTTTTCTCTCTTCCTCTTTACCATTCGATTTTATGTATTGTTACTTCCAATTTTCACTCAACAAAAACTCGTGAACTCATTGTTTACCATGTACATCCGTTCTGGAATAACATGTATATGCGAACGTAACTTATACAAATATAGTGACATAAATGTATATAACCACTTAAATAATGAATACTGAAATCGGATCATCAATTAAACATTCAGAGATGGTTGAGTAGAATCTTGTTGGAGAATTGAACGTACCTAAATGATCAAGTAATTGAAACAGACGCCAGTATAATTACAACTGTCCCTCGTTGATGAATCAGTAACTTTCCGAATGTACACAAGGTAATTTAATTAATAAAATTTAATTTAAGAAATATCACAAGACACTTTGAAGACTTAGAATTATTTAGGCTCTGATAATTTATTTAATTGAGATCGCTTATAATATTTTTTTCATTTCACAGCTATTTACATCAATGTTTGACTATTTTTTACAATAAAATAGTTAATAAAATTTTAATTTAGATGCTAAATTATTGAAATAAACTAAATAAAGACCCAATATGAGTCTAAGAGTCGTATGAAACCCAACTGACGGTTTATAACCACAGCACCTGGAACGCATGCGGCATGACGGTCGTAGAGTACAATGCTTTTAATCTTCTCTCTTTGTCAGGTATAGTAGAAATATCTTGAATCCTCTCTGTTACTCTCACACTTAAAATTCAAGCCACCATGAGTCACACCCGCTTCTCTCCCTTCCCATTCTCTTGCTGGTGCTCTTTTTATTCTTCTTATATTAATTTTATTTTCTTCAAACTCAGAGAATCACATTCACATCTGCTCAAATCCCTCCTTCTCCTCTCCAAGTTTTCCTTTCAATTCTCTATTACGGATTCCGAATATTCATTTAATATCACTTGATCTAGTTTTCATAGTGTATGTTTTTTAACAGTTGATTTCAATCACACGTGTCAGGATTGCAGCATTTAAATTCCTAAGTTAAATGAAGAGATAGAGAGAAAAAGGTATTGCAGGTAGGAATCAGTGGTTCTCATAGAACAAGACATTTGTGTTCACAGGCATCTCTACAATGATTGATAATGAAAAAAAAAACATGTATTATATAGGTCATGTTGGCAATTGGATGAAGATGTAGGAGGATGCGCAGCTTTTTATGCGTGGATGGTGTGTAAGGATATATCGCACTCCGTTGGTTTTCAATACAGCTTTAATTTCTCAGTATTAGATGCTCGTTAGAGTCGTTAAGTAGAGAGCGCTGGAGCCAACTAAATATTTTGCCTTAAACAAGTCAATTATTGTTCAAAATTAAGGTGATGCATTCATTGATTATTCATATCTATTATTAAGATGTTAAACAATTTATAATAAGAGATCTATTTAAACTGTTGATGAATTGTTTGTTTGATTTATATTTCAGAGTTCCTATTGTGCATTGTAATTCCTAAATTATCTAATGCGCAATAACCCTGGCACTTCTATGATTCCACTAAGCGGATTTTGTTTGAGATCGACTATTTATAAATTCGACATCTTTCACAAGATCTCTGAGATCTTTCTGAAATAAATTAATGTTGGAATGCCGGCGTCCTATTGTCAATTTTACCGTGTTTACTATTCTGATAAATATAGTTCTCATGAAAATGGGAGGTCATCAATCACGAAGTGTATCCTTACCTGGAGAAGAAGGTAATTCAATACTTGACTTTATAATTTCTTAATTAAACATTTCTTGAAATATTTTTATGACATTCAGAAAATTTACCACCTCTTGCATTAATTAATTAATGATAACTTGATTTACTTTTATTGCAATTAACTTGGTGAGTTTTTAAAAACAGTTTTTACGCCATAAATTAACTCTAATTAGTTTCAATAAAATAGGAAATACTCAAGTTATATGCCTTAATTGCAATGGCCATTGGATCAATACAGTGTTTCATTGAGTAAATATTCACACTTTTCTATTTGCTATTTATTCTAGTGCATTGGTGATTATTTAATAATTCAGTAATTGTACTACATACCAATAGAATATTTGAAAAAAAAAATTCCTTGGAGTAGTTTTGAAATTATAAAATAATTTGCACATCCCGTGTGAACATTTCAAACAATATTAAAAAAAAAATGTCAACACAATCAATAGGAAAAATAAAAAAAAAGCTGATGGATTATGAATAGAAACTAGAGCTTTTACGAATACATGACTCTTTGTTAAAAGAGCTTTGTAATCAATAACATAGAAAATATTGAAATTTATCAGTTCAGATCTTTGCACACAATTCTCTTTTATGTCGTTTTTAGTCACATTGTATTAAAAAAAAATTCACTCGTTAATTGAACAAAAATATAAATCTATTTTCACAAAGTCATTGTAGGAAGGGATAATATTGTTAAGTTGTTTAAAAAGCATTGAAATATGATTTATAAGTAGCTCTACCTACAAAGGTATCCCATCCCACTTTCTTTAAGTACTTAGTTAAAAAAACTTAATGCTAGAAATGACTTACTCTTATAATATTCATAATATGCAGTTTACATTACAGCTTGAATATAGTGATCCGATTAGCTACCGTTCTTCTTCTTGGGTATCAAACAACTGGAACCACTTTATTCTTTCGTTACAGTTATCAAGAAGCTTTTGATTCTTTCGAGTTTTTATGGAAAATCTATTTTTGGAGTACAATAGATTTGTATCGGTTTTTTTTTTTGGTACAATATCCTGTTATGCTGAAGATTATCTTGCAATTTTTTATTTCTCTCTTTCTATATAGAGATCACGAAATTCATTGCCTGAAAACATATCAGTAAATTGGAAAAAAGTAGAATTCATTGATGTTGGTTTGACGTATTTTAATTCAATATTTTATTATATTTTCAGTCAATTTCAACCATTTTCAAGTGCTTCGAGCAATAGGAAAAGGGAGTTTTGGCAAAGTATGCATCGTAAAAAAAGGAGAACACAGTGGCGAAATGTATGCAATGAAGTACATGCATAAAACCGAGTGTGCAATGAGGGGTGCATTAAAAAATGTAGCTCGAGAGGTGGAAATCATGTCGAAATTGGAGCATCCTTTTCTCGTAAATCTCTGGTTTAGTTTTCAAGGTAATTCTGCAATAAATTTTCGCATGAAACTACAACTTCATGAGCAATTGATTTATCAATGCTAAACAAACAACAAGTATATTACTGATACTTAATCTTTTTCAACTATAGATGAAGAGGATTTTTTTATGGTGACTGATCTACTTCTTGGTGGAGATTTGAGATATCATATTCAGCAACAAGTACGATTTTCTGAAGAAAGCGTTATCTTATTCATAGCAGAGATCGCTTTGGCTTTGGATTATTTGAAGAGTAAGAAGATTATTCATAGGGATATAAAACCCGATAACATTTTACTGGATGAAGAAGGTAAATTTACAATAATCCATGATGAATAGGTCTTATACAATATCAATCAAATATAATATAAAAAAATTGTATTTTAAATTTCCAATGAAAACTAAACCATTTGAGTTGATTTCAAAAAATAACATGAATCCAGTATCAATAAATATCAATTATTTGAAATTGAAAATAAAGTTTTAATATTTATTAAAATGTAAGACAGAAATGAAATATTGAAAAAGAAAAATAATAGAATTGTAATCTGTGGATTTGTATCATAATCCTATAGATAAGCAATGATACATGGGTAATCACTTTATAATTTGCATAGTGAATTAATTTCCACATTACAAATACAAACAGTATTTAGCATTCATATTCAGTATTATTTACTTAATTTTCTATCAGCATATTAAACGTAAATATTGATATATAAAGTAATGATGTTGTTTGCAGGACATGCCCATGTAGCTGACTTCAATGTTGCAACAATGCTGGAGGATAATGAATTGGCGACGTCGATGTCTGGGACCAAACCATACATAGGTGAATTAAGCGTAAGCCAGTAGCTGATGATAGAACATGTACTGTATCGTTTACACTGAATCAAGTTCCCTCGGTCAGCTCCAGAGATTTATATGTGTTCCTGTGAGGCCTATGGAGTCCATGGATACGGATACTCAGTTGATTGGTGGAGTCTGGGTGTTTTGGCGTGGGAGGCTCTTGAAGGTGTCCGACCATTTCCTATCCACTCCGGTACTAGTTCCAGAGAAGCTCTTCGAATAATGCAGGCGAGTGTGAGTAAGTCTTTATATCTTAATGGTCATTTTTAATGAATCTATTTATTTTTAGGATTACAGACCGGTTTTCTCTTCCAAATGGAGTGTACCAATGTCACAACTCCTTGATAGCTTACTCACATATGAATCTAAAAAACGTACAGCATCTCTTCAGCAACTACAACAAGCAAAAGCTATGAATCATTTAGACTTTGATAAAGTACTTTGCAAAAAAATTAAACCTAAATTCACACCGTCCAAAAGCCATCTAAATTGTGATCCTACCTTTGAGTTAGAGGAGATGATTATTGAAGAGAGACCACTTCACAAGAAAAAAAAGAGGCTGGCAAAACAACGATCGCTTAAAAGTCAAGATCCTGAGAATCAGATAGAACAATTTCCAGCCAATGGTTTAGGAATTAATGTATTGACTGATCCTACTAGTCTTGCTTTTATTCCAGAATATCCTGTTTATAATAGAGCACGTGAACTAGAGCAGCGACAAAAAGAAGAAAAAGAGAAACAGTGGGAGGAAGAACTTAAACTTGCTATGGCAGAAGCTGAGAGCAAGTTAAAGTAAGTCTATTTCAAATCAAATCAACAAATAACAAATAAACACCAAACAATTTTGTCATCAACTAATAATCATTCTCATTTTGAAAATATTTCATTACAACCAAGAAGACTATCTGGAGCTACATCTTCAGATATTGATTTTATTGATGCCAGCCCAGAAGTGTCTACCTCTTAACACCTTTTGCTAACTTGTTATTATTCTACATATTCTAAATATATACAGAGTTCTTATTAAGAACTTATTGGAGGATTTTATCTTTACTTACAAAAATCAAAACCTAAAGTGTATGCTTCCTTATATTGATACTTGAGAAGATGAAAAATAATATACAAAAATGCACAATTTACCTTTAATAATACTATATTTTATATGTTAAATAAAAAATTCACTAGCTATTCATAATTATGTAAAGTATAAAAACAAATAAAGCACAAAGAGTGTGTTTAAGATCTTTTGTATTACTTCTTTGATCCATCATTGTACATCTTGAGGCAGCTATTACTGTTAAAATGCGCAAGTTTATTTTCACTAGCTTTCAAATATTTTTTTCACCCTCCATAAGATGAATAATTAAACCAATGGTTCATATTAAATATCATGAATTTATAGAAGTAAGATAATATTCCTTTCGTGACTATAAATACTCTTAAAATAATAATGATGCTCATGTGATCTTAACGTATGCGTGAAGGTGGACAATATCTTCTCTTCAAAGTTTTTTATGTTCAAGAACAGTATAATTTTCTTTATTTTTATTCTTCTTCGATAATTTTCCTCCATTATCATATATATTATGTAATATTTCCAGAAACAACATATACAAGCTCACATTATCTTAGATCGAGAAGGCTAAGAAATTCATAGACTCATTTATTCATGAATTATTACAATGTAGCTGTCTCTAACGTACCTAGGGAAGATAGTTCTATCACGCAAAAAAGCTGGATTATTATTGTAATCATGAACATGAGCAACAAAACAAAGGATTACAAAATAATACCTTGGAACACTGAAACAGTCTATGCTTTGGGATTCTATAGAACTTTAACTCGAACTCTTGGAATATGGCCTTTGGATCAAAAAAATATTTTTTCCCTAGTTCAAGTAGCAACCAATTCCACATTACAAGTAAATTATCAGTTTGTTTTAATTTTTAATCCATATCTTCTTTTAAACCTGCATCAATTTTCTCTTTGCAGCTCATAATAATAATAATATTTATTTACAAATTATTCACCATAGGAAATTGTAGTATCATTACAGACATAGTGGATGCATTGAGTCTAGTTGGAACCAGTATTCTATCAATCATGAAAATGGTGTTACCACATATTCATAGAGAGAAATTATTCCTAATTGTCAATTCAGCAGTTGAAGATTGGGCTGACATTCGTGATAGCAAGTCCAGAAAAATTATGTTAAAATATGCCATGATTGGACGAGTAGTTTTCATGGTTCAAATGATAGGAGCTTATATACCAATAACAATCCTTATCTTCAGTAATCTTCCGAATTTATCTACGGTTTATACTGATTCTATCAACATCAGTGAAATTTCTTATAGAAAAATTCCTATTGGACCGAATTGTTGGATATCACCGACGATGCCTCCACAACTCTATCTTTTATTGTACGGTCTCATAACAATTCATCTGATTATCTTGAGTACTGCAACTATTGGTGGTGATGTTTATATATTTGGTATTGCAATGCATGTGTGTGGACAATTTGAAATTCTCTATCACAACATGGAAAAGCTTGATGGAAGTGATGATTATCTAACTCTTCGAGCAAAAATAAATCAAAATTCTTACAGACATAGTATTCTTCTTGACTTTTCTAACAAGTTTGAAGAAAGTTTCAGTCTGATTTTCCTGGTGCAAGTGGCAGCAAATACCTTTCTGCTTGGAATATCGAGTAAGTGATGGCTGTTGTGCTATAAAATGTTGCTGATTAATACATTCTTATTGTTAGGTATTCTATTACTTTGGGCCCTTAATGCTGGTGATAGTGAAATTATTATAGGTTCTCTGGTTCGGATATATCTCTTGTATTGTCAACTATACATGTACAGCTACATTGGTGAATCTTTATCACATCAGTCTGAAAAATTACAAGTAGCTATTTATAATTGTAAATGGTATGAAATGTCACCACGATTATCACGAGATTTAGCATTTATAATGATGAGAAATAATTACCCCTTTCATCTGACAGCTGGTAAAATTATTAATATGAATATTTCCAGTTTTAAAGATCTTGTTAAAACTATGTTTTCATATTTTTCTATCATGAGGCTGATGTTTGATACTAATGGTGATTAAAAAATACTTATTAGATCCTATCTGATAAGTGTACTTTATTTATTTATTTATTTTTTGATTGTTTAATATTAAATCAAAGAGTACACTGACTCAATTAAGTAGTAAAAAGAAATGAAACTATGTTTCAAAAAAAAAAATCCTTTCATTTGTGAATAAGTAATTCAATTTAACTTAATTTGTTGAAAATGCATTAGATAACAAATAATTATATAATAAAAATAAAAATTAGATAATATAAACTTTTCGTACTGACTTGTTAATGTTTAATATTTTTTTTGATCATCAACCAATGAAATAAAATTCTTGACTATTTGAATTTTAATTTTATAAATTCCCGCATTTTAAAAAAAAAACATGTCGCGCCCTCTTCAAAATTTCTGTCAAAAAAGTAATTATCTACATGTGGTAAATTAAATATCGATGCTTCACCTCCTACTGACACGAGAATAGTTATGTGACTTCAGATTACGGACACTTTTGGGGATTCTATTTGCAAAAGATACACCAGTTGTTAGTGAATTTTTTCTCTGTCGTAATTGCACACTCAAAAATGGCTTTGCTAATGAGAAACATCTGCAAAGTTCTCCCAAAGGTAAAAAGATAAATAAATCAAGTTTTTTAGAGTAGAATACGTTAGAAAAATTGGGTAGTCGAATTTTTACTGTCACTATATGTATATGTTAAGAATATCATGTTAATTTTTCATTTAACTTACTCAAATTGTTTATGCAATCTTGTAATCGACTAAGAGATAATTTTTAATATATAATATTGCTGTTATGAAATTTTTTAGGCTACCCAAACTGGTGCTGTGAGGAGTATAAGTACGAGTCGAGTGCATCATCAAGAGACTGTATGTTTGATATTTTTATTCTTGTTATGAATTATGTCATTGATTAATTGAAAATTATTTAATTTGATATCTATATCGTTTAGCTCATTGAACAAGAAGGTAAAGCTAAATGTACTCTAATTCCTGGAGATGGTGTAGGACCCGAATTAGTGGTATCTGTTCAGCAAGTATTTGAAGCTGCCAATGTTCCTGTAGAATTCGAACCATACTTTTTGTCAGAAGTTAATCCTACTCTCAGTGCTCCATTAGAGCAAGTTTCTAATAGTATTGCAAGAAACAGAGTCTGTTTGAAGGTAAACATGGTATTTATATAATCGTCATTTACAAATTTCATCTGATCAATAAAATAAATTTGCAAACAGGGGATTCTTGCTACACCTGATCATTCGCACACAGGAGAGCTTCAAACATTGAACATGAAGCTCAGAAAAAATCTGGACTTATACTCCAATGTTGTACACGTAAAGTCACTGCCAGGAGTTAAATCTCGACATCAAAATGTTGATTGTGTTATCATCAGAGAACAAACTGAAGGAGAATATTCTGCTCTCGAGCATGAATCAGTAACAGGGGTCGTTGAATGTTTGAAGATCGTTACTGCCGAAAAATCCCAAAGAATTGCCAAATTTGCCTTTGATTATGCTGTCAAGAATAATCGTAAAAAGGTTACATGTGTTCATAAGGCAAACATCATGAAGCTAGGTGATGGATTATTTTTGAAATCTTGTCAAGAAATTGCTAAATTATATCCTAGGTAAGAAAGTCATTTTTTCAATACTAAATAAAACAAATTTACTTATTAATTAACTTACGAATTCATCATTCATTACAGAATCAATTTCGAGACTATGATTGTTGATAACTGTACAATGCAAATGGTCTCTAATCCCCATCAATTTGATGTAATGGTGACTCCTAATTTGTATGGTAATATCGTTGACAATATTGCTTCAGGGCTGGTTGGAGGTGCTGGAGTTGTTGCTGGTGCAAGTTATAGTGCTGAATGTGTCGTTTTTGAACCGGTAATATATATAACGAAGAATTGAATAATTATTTATTGAATATCTATAATGAAAAATTAATACAATTAATTCTATTTCAGGGCGCACGTCACACCTATTCTGAAGCTGTTGGTAAGAATGTAGCTAATCCAACTGCCATGCTTTTATGCGGTGTTAAGCTTTTAAATCATATAAATTTGAAACGTTATGCTACACAAATTCGTGAAGCATTGAACCGAGTTTTGAATGATGGTAAAGTTCGTACCAAAGATCTTGGTGGTCAGAGTTCCACTACAGAGTTCACTCAAGCTGTGATCTACTGTCTTCGTTAATGAATTTAATCGTGTAATTGTACAAACAAATATTATATTCGTTTGAAAGAGAAGTTTAGGAGTATATAGAGAAAATTGAACAGTGTAATTTAAAATAAATAATGTTGCATCAATTGTAGCTTTCTTAGAAATAATTGTAAACATTAAGTATCGTAAATTTCATTTGTGTAAGAAAGTCTCATTACATAATTTATTATTTTATTTATTATTTCATGTGGTAATTCCCATGCACTATTAAATTAAAATCTCTGAGAAAAATCAACTTTTCAGTATTACATTTCATTATTTAAACATTATAATTATTCATTACAATAATTATTTTTTAAAATTCCCGCCTGCTTATAGCGCCATTTTTTTGTTTGCAAATTTCACCGCGTGGCGTTTTAGGTGTCTCTGTCAAAAAAACATATAAAATTGACACCAAAAATGTCAAATATGTTAATTTTTTTTTTTAATTGAAGTTAACAATACTTAGAACAAATATTATATTTGTGTCAAGATTTTAAACTTTAGAGAAATCATCAAGGTATTTGTTCCGTAATAAATAAGTTAGGAGTTAATAAATTACAAACAATGGATCCTGAAGACCTCTCATTAGAAATAATACGTCAAGAAATTATAAAAAACCATCTCCAAGTAACGGCGATTATTCAGGTATTAATGGGAGATTTGAGAAAATATTCTACGATTTTTAATATTTATCTAATGAATGCCATTTTTTTCATCTATTCAGGATATCAAACAATGTACAGGTCCACTAGAACTTTTGAATGAATTGAATGCTGAAGGAAGATGTAGAATAGCTGAATTAAGAAAAAGTATTGACAATCTAGCACATCTAGCTGAGATTGAAATTAATTCTAAAAAGAAGGCTGAATTATTAGAAGAAGTTGAAAATAAAAAAGGCCAGTTATCATTCGCATTAGCAGCTTTTAAAAAAGCAAACATTGTCGGTGCCTGTGTTATTGATAAAATGGCAAAGGACGAATTATTATCTACTTCTGAAGAAAAGCAAAAATTAATAAAAAGAAGACGTGATAGAAAAGGTTTAGCTGATACTGCAAGCCTTGCAACTGATAGATTATTAAGCATTTCTAGAACGCTGGCCGAAACAAATCAAAGAAGTGCTGTTACTCTTGATACTTTAAGTAAGTACATTAGTATGATATCTTATGCTAATAGATTTATAATTATTCTATTGATAAGAATAATATTTAAGAACATACTATGCTACCTTTCTTACACAATTTTAATATTATTTCTCAAAAAGTTATCTTTAGAACCTGATAGGTCTACTTATAGTCTTAACTGATGACTGATATTCGTAAAATAAATTTTAATCAGATCAAAATCAGTAAACTCTTATCTTTATCAATATTTCATAATATTACTATTTTTATTTTAATTCACGTGTATATATTTTTTTGCTGATGAATCAAATTCTAGATGAATAGAATGTGCAATGTAACAATACAGTTAATATCGTAAAATAAAATTATGAACGTTTAGTTCTGTTTCTTAAAATTTATAGGCAATATAATTTATAGCTTTAAATATAATTTCTACAAATTACTTTGCATTTTTGTCTTTTATAGTTTTAAGCATAGTTGCTCAATATTCTACTGCAGAATATGGTATATTTATTCTACATCATATTCATGTTTAAATTCCTCTACAACCATCTTACTATTTAGGTGTATATAATTTTAAAAAATTGTTAAATATCCTATCTGGAGGTTAACTCAGCATATTATTTTTTTTCTAGAAATTAAAAGCTGATTAATAGAAATTAATTTATTGACAAATGTGAGATAAATATAAAGAGGTCATTTTAAGGGTCAATGTAACTCACATATAGACGAATTCTTTTAGCAATTAGTGGATTGACATTTTACTTACCAAAATGATTATCAGTAGTCCAGTTGCATAAGTGTCATACATGAATAGAGGGGAAATTATTGGTGTCAATTAGAGCGTAAAAGCGGTTGTTTTTAATAATTTGATTCGATAATTACTCCTATTTTTGTACAATTTTATATAATAAACGTGTCGTAGAAAACCAAATATTACGAATAATTCGTAAAATCATTATTGTGAATGATTTTTAAATTTATTTCAACTTTATTATCAGTTAAAAAATTATCTAATGTTCGAGTGACTTATTACCGGCATATGTGAAAGATATTAAGTTTTATTTTGTATGTGAAAAATTGTTATAAAGAGTAATAATTTATTAAATAAAAAAATTCTGAATATAAAATATTTCCTTTAGCATTGCAAATTGTTAAAGATTTTATTATAAACGAAACAAGAATTTTAATTTTTTAAAAAATCATTTGCAGAAATACAAAGAAATAACTGAGTCATTGATTTTATTAATAATATGCAGAATTGATTTCTTTATATAAAAATATTTACTATAAATCAGTATCTTTCTTTTTATATTGATAAGTTGAATGAATACAAAACATCTTTGTTATTAATTATTATTCTTTTTCCAGTAACATCATCGGAAAAAGTAAATGGAACCAAAGAAGAACTAGATCATCAACAACAAGCAATAGTTCAATCGGGGAAACTTTTAGGAAAATATGGAAGAAGAGAAGTGACGGATAAAGTGCTATTAGCCTTGGCTTTTATGTTTTTTCTAGCTTGTGTTTTTTACATCTTGCAGAAGAGACTTTGGTAAAGGTAAACATTGATAAAAATGAATAAATAACTAGAGCCTTTGGTAATAGATATTTACATTGGAGATGTTGCATGTTTTACAATGACCCTGACCAAATTTGATATCAAAACAGTTTGATATTTATGGTTCGTTAATAGAGTTATAATAAGACATTACATTAATATTAGACTTTAAGTGAAAGAAATGAACTTGACATTATCAGCTCCAATGTAGATCAGTAATTTTATTGTTGAAGGGCAAATGTAAGGGTCTTGATTTCATCGTAACTTGTTAGCCTTGAAGGAAAATAAGTCAAACATACTCAGTTATCTAAATAATTCCTAACGGAAGGTAGAAATAAATGTATAATTTATCAACAATTTTCACTGAATTACGGGCTTTCCAAGACTTGAAGGACATCGAAGAATATTTTGACGTCATTATTTAATCAAAACGACAATGTACTTTTGGGATAACGAAAAAAATAAAAAATGCAATCGTCACTAAATTCGTGGTTTGATTACTAAGAAAGATTAAATACGTCTTTCCGGGACATTATTGTCCGGTTCAGACTCATGAATAGTTCTGAAAATTCATGAATTATTTGAGGAATCTTAAGAGGAACTTTTCAACCTAAGAATCTTACACTTGTGAAGGCCATTGTAAGACTTATGTGATAGTTTGATTCCATCCGCGAGATTGTCGTAAATTTTCTGAGGGGTAGGGCAACTCAATCTCATCTATAAAACGTTCTGTATTCGACAAAATCATAGCACTACATCAATCACCGTCTACGGCGGTCATCATCATCTTATAATTAATGTCAAAGTAATTGAGCAAGTGATTAAGTTGTTTGTAATTATTGTTAGTTATAAGTTCATTTTCTTCATTGTATGAATATTTTTAATATACCAAAGAACATCTACGTTTTGTTTAACATGACTAACACTTTTTTATTTTACTGTATCATTAATTAATTGAACAGTGGTTTATTAAGTTTTTTTCAAATTGCAGATCTAGAAGAAGTTAAATACAATGAAGCTGATCCTGATTGTTATGTTATTGGTGGTATCGGTGTCATCGGCACCATGGCTTAGTGAAATATTTTTTGGATACAATCAAAAACAAAGCAATATTGGACATGAAACAAGACGACACCGTGAGAGTAAAAGTGGTGGAAAAGAGCGCTGGAAAGAAATATGCAGAACGATAAATCCACATGGCTATTCGATTCCCGGGCAAGTGCCTTATGCTCCTTGTCCCTGGTGAAAAATCATCGGGTTTATTTTTGAACAATATTGTGATACTAATTAAAATCTTAAAATATTATTTTTTATTATACAAACAAACCCGTGAATAAATTCACGATTATAAATGACTCGGATTACAGAATCTACGAGATGAATGTTGATGTATATAAAGCATTTTGATGTACATTTGCGATGTTTTTTTGTATACTTATATTATGTATATATAGGTTCTCATCGTGATAATCATCGCATTAATAAATAAACACGATCTTTTATTTTATAATTTTATATATAGTATTTTTATTTTATTTCTATTTGTCTTTCTTTTTTCTTTCTCTCTCTTTCGTACTCTTTTCGGTCCATTCATTCAATCCTTTCACTCGCTTTTTATGTACAAAAATAATTTATCTAAATTATCTGGATTTTACCATAATATTTATAGGTCACAGCTAAATTGATAGATTTTAGAGTCAGTATCTTGTAAGAATGACGTAAATGGTAAAAAATATTTTTACGTGTAATCAAATAAATTAAAAGTCACTTCCAGACTTGTATCAGTCCATCTGTACTACCAGTGAGTATACTTGTGTTCGACATTGCTACTGCTGAGATAGTGTCATGATGACCAGGATTCGGAGCTTCAAGAGGTGGTGCTGCACCATCTTCCGTTGATCTTATTCGTCCACTATTACCAGAAGATATTGGTCCACCAGCAGCTAAAACTTCTTGTACAACATTCGTTCCATCAATTAATCGCTGTTCGTAAGCAAGTGAATTAGGTGGTGTAGTGTCATTAGCTGCTGGTAGAGCAACGTACGATTCATTGGGAGTATTTAAATTCCAAAAACGCAATCTCATATCTGTACCGCCAGCTAACAAAAATCCAGATCGATCAATAGAGCCTGCGTACATGGCACAAATACTATGTCCTTCTTGAGTATGACTTAAGGGTGGCGCACTAGAAGCCCATAACACCATTTGCCTAAAACCAGTCTCTAAATTCCACATAGAAATCTCATTGTTGCCTTGAACTGCAGAGATAATCCATGATGGTTCAGTCGGATGAATAATAACTTTTCTTACTCTTGCTCCTGTTGGATGTTTTATGCTACTTATTGGCAGTTGAAACCTTAAATCCCAACATATATGAACTCCAGAACTTGTACCAAGTGCTAACCATTGTTGATAATTATTTACACAAAATGAAGTGATAACTCCATGTTTCAGATCATTTTCGAGCTTCCATGCAATAGATGAACATCGTAGATCCCAACCAATCAATGAACCATACAAAGTGGCATAAACTAAAACTGATTGAGATCCGGAATCTAAATACTGAAGATCTACAGCACAACCTTCGTCTTGGAGATCCAACATCCTAGAGCACATCATGCTCATTTTACTAGAAGCAGGATCCAGTCTTAAAACAAAAACTGTACCACTCTGACTAGCTGAGCTAGCAAGAGATTGACCTTGTTCACAAACAGCGAGACCTACTAATGGACCTCCTCTATGAACGTATATTTGACGAGATCTATTTGTATTATTTTTTCCTTCCATTCTGCTAGCATCCCAAATTCGAATACATCCATCTGCAGCACTACTAGCAAATAATCCTGAATCTGGTATAGATACAAGTCTATTTACAGCTGCCCTATGTTCATGAAGATATGCTACTGGAACTCCTCGTGGTCTCCAACTACTTGGAAGTAATCTGTTCTCGGCATGCCAAGCCATATTATCAGCCCAATGCTGAGCTCTTAGAGCTGCTGCATGTTGTTCTTGTTTTCGACACGTCAACTGTCTTAACTCTAGTCTACAGGGTGCACATCGATATTGAATATACGATCTTTCATGTAAAGAGTGATCATTCATGCTATTAATATCAGTTAGACTGTGTTGTGGTGAAAGGTGAATATCACCTCCATGAATTGATGGACTTACAGTGCCTCCACTATTTGACATATCGCTCATTTTGACAACTGATTGAGCATTATCTTGAGCAGCAAACATTGTCCGCCATTCCGGATTCATTGTTGTACAATTCGTACTGTCTGAAGTTCTTCTATCATATTTTTTATACCCAGTTATAGTCATATCATTTTTTGTATCTGAATAGAGGACTACAATATGATGACGTATTGTATCTTTCATTGTGTTTAATTCTAGCTTACCATCATTAGCAGATTTAATCGCATTCTGTTTATTATCCGCAGAAATTCTGTATTTATTAATTTTTATTAAATGAGACTTCATAGCAATTAAATGATCCTCAACGAGTTCAGTCATTGACTCAGAGCTTAATCTACGAAAAAGATTTCGTAAGGATGTACTGGTTTCACTGTATTGAGGTACACTACCGGTTATTGCTTTGGATCTTGCTGCTTTTCGTTCTTCTAATGCACGAAATAATTCTTCCACGTCATGATACTTTATCACTGAGTCGTAAACAACTCTAGGAACTGGCTGGATTAAAGCTTCAAGTAATAAAACCTCTTTCTCAATTTGAATAAGAGAGTGTTTTAAGTAAGGTTGAATCATAGCTTGGACTTTGCATTGAACATCTACTAAATTTAATGTTCGTGCTGCAGCTGAGATTACACCTACAACTGCATGTCTAATCCATAAATTAGGATGGACTAGAAAAACAACAGTTTCTGATAAAAGTTGATAGAGCGCAGATTTATGAAGTAGGCCAAGTTCAGTGAGAGTTGCCATAGCATTGATAGCTTTTCTTGTAACAAATTCCTCAGGATCAGTAAGACCTTGTTGAAGAAGAGGCATAAGAATAGGACTACTATGCCATCCGACATATGCAGCTACACCTACAATACATTCAAAAAACGATCCACGTAATTGTTTGTCTTCTTTATCATTTAAAAATGTAATTACATGACTGAAAAGAACATCATTAGCTTTTTGTTTTCCAAAAAATACACAAAGCTTATTGATTCCATTTTCCATTAGAGTCTGCTTTACGAGATTTGATGAATCTGTTAGCAACATGGATACTGACTGTTGTACCATTTCATGTAAAGTTTGAAGTTCACTATCATAGCTAGGTTTAGGCCCTTCTTTATTAGTTAAATTTGTTAAATGAGCATTTTCCAAGTATCGGAGAGCAATGTGAGCTAAATGGGCAATATTTTCTGCATAAGCTGCACGTACTATTACTGCTTCATCTTGCGTTATATGAGCTAGACCAGGAAGAATATACTCAGGAAATATATTTACATCAGTTGGAGGAATTGACTTGACCAGATACAGGCATTTTGTTAAAGTATGAATTGCTGAAACTCGTACTCGAGGGGCTGGATCATGAACAAGATGAAAAATGTAGGGTAATATTCTATCTAATATTGTTTCATCTGATGTGTTTTCAGCTAATTCTAATAATATCTCTAAACTCTGGAGTTTTGACTGTGAATGATGTAATCCTCTAATACAAGACGTGACTAACTGAGTTATTATTATTAATCCTTCGAGATTATCACATGATTTTACTTGTCTTTCTTCATCTCCTTTGATTGTTCTAATTCCATTATCATCTTTATCTTTGTTTTGCAAAGTTTCTTCGTCTTTTGTTGACTTGGAAAGTTTAACATCATTGTTTGTCTCACTTTTATCAAAACTTTGATCACTGTCTCCTTCAATTATTGTATTTTCTTCACTTGGTTCCGTTGAATCTCCGCGACTTAATTCTTTATTTATTATATTTCTTATATCTTTTTTTAATCTGTTAATTTTTTCATCAGGTGATAAAATAGGTGCGGTTGAGAATATTAACATGTATGACTGTAGAAATGAATAAAAATATTCTGGAAAAATCTTTCCTCTTGCTTGAGCTAAATAATCTTCTGCACTTTTTCTATTACTGGGATTTTTTTCCAACATTGAAGTTAGTAGTTCACGAATTCCAGGATCATCAATTTTATCCAGATGTTTACTGGCTGAATATTCACTATTTCTGTATGCCAATAATTGGGAAAAATCGAAAGGTGGATGCCCTTCATTGTAGAGTTCAGTCAAAGCACAACCCGCCGAGAAAATGTCCATAGTTGGATGTAAATCACCAGTTTTTAATTCTGGTAACAACTGAGTACTACTTAATTCTGATAGAGTCTTCACAAATCGTTCAGGTGCAATATAGCACGTCCTAAAAGTATTAAAAAAATTTAATAATAAGTTGATTTAGTATGAATCATAAGTTTCATTAATCATCATTAATTAAATAATATTACCTTCGTCTTGAAGTATCAAAGAAATAAGAAAAGTCTGCTGGATTGTCTTCTGGTAAATATGTTGGTTTAAAGCTAGCAAAGTCAGTCAGTAATACCCAATTCCAACTAGTTATCATGATGTTTTCAAGTTTTAAATCACCATGACAAACTCCAAACTGAAAATAAATTATACAATAATAAATAATATAATCGAAAAAAAAACCCTAGAATAATGTTATTGTCTATGAAAGAATCTTAAATTCATAAAGTCAGTTTATTCAATTGTAAATATTAATTCAGCTTTATCATTCATAAGGGAATAAATGTTTCAATTGGATTGAAAATAGGAAAATATGACACATCATAAGTAATGGCTGCTTCTAGTAAAACTTAAAAAGTTCTTAAGTGTAGAAAAAATAAGGAAACTTGAAATCCAAGAGAACATTTAAAGTTGAAAAAGCCAACATTTTCAAGATCATAATAATTTATAATTAATAGATAAAATTTGGTAAGTTACTATGACAATTTAGTTTTTTTATTATATTTTACAAAAATTACCTTGTGAGCCTGATGAAGTGCATAGAGGACTTGAAAAGTGATCCATTTTTTCTCAATATTAGACAAAAAAGGTCGTGTACTAATTCGATCATATAACGAATATTTGACGTATTCTCTCATAATAAATCCAGCTTTTTCTGTAAGCTACAAAATAATTTAGAAAAAAGAATTAATAAAATTGATAACAAATAATTATAAATTTTAATGTAATAGTACCAACTATGGTTTTTTGAAAAGGTAAACAGTTGACAGCTGAGGCTAATTTTGATCTAATTTCTTCTAATTTATCTTTGTATGTTGATAAAGGAAGTGTTGGATCATGAATTACAAATACTTTCACTACAATTAAACCTTCTAGACTCCTTGCTCTAGCAACTTTGAAAAATCTTGTGCTACCTAGACTGAATATTAAAAAAATATAAATATGAATGAAAATAATTCATTTATATGTCATTTTATAAATTAAATACGGAAAAAATGCTTACTTGATGTCAAAAAGTAGATCACTATGATCTGTCAGATAATGCTCAACTGGATATATCTGACTAGGAGCAATTCCCACTAGCTGATTGCCCATTTTATTCTTTTTTATTCAATATTTAAAACGTTATACTACAAATGTTAAAAGAAAATATTGACTTTGAATGAAGTTAAAAACATTCTGCAAGAATACAAAATACGAATAAAAAGCATAAAAGTGAGGTTGTAATGTCAGCTGTTACTGACGTCTAGAAATATGTACAGTATTTAAAAAAGATGGCGCATCAATACGTCCCGCGCACTAACAGCGACAATAAAATCGATGGACAATCAATAAAATTGATTAATAAGTACATTTTGTTCCGCTTTAAATTAAAATTCAATTGATGATTGGTTTTTTAGCTATCATTAATTTGTCAAATAAAAGAATTAACATGAGTTCAAGGTGAGTTTTAAATTGAAAACACTATTATTTCCCTGCTATTTACCGAATGATAAAAATTTTTATAGTCATAATATAAGGCTGTAACAACATCGAATATATTATCTTTGAACATTCTCGAAACACTATTAGTAGAAACAAGTAATTTTATGAAGAAAACTTTAAGGAATAAATTTCACTAAGTTTAAACAAAAAGAAATACACTCTACTTGATAATATTTAAGATTAATTAGTATTAAAATAAGCTGTCTAGAATTTATAGTCTTCTCAGAATATAAAATTAAAAAAAAATTTAATTAAAAGTTTGACATGAAAACGTCTTAATTTTAAAATTTTCATTCACACTATTTTTATTTTAATGAAGGTTATTAATTTTACAATTTCAAAATGTAGGTTTTTATTAAATACAATTTTTTTTATAGATAATAATTCAATATCAGCAATAAAATGAACAAATTAGATTCAACAAATTATTCTAATATAATTTGGTATAATTTTAAAGGCCTTTATTTATTACAAACTACTTCTTTTGTGATAATAAATATGATATGTAAGCATAATACTTTCAATAGATTCTCATAATTGACATAAAGAAATCTAATTACATCCAAATTCTTTAATACATAATGACAACAAATCCTTCATAATATAAATATTTTATAATATAAACTACTTATAACAAAATTTTTGCTCGTGAGCGTTTGTCTAGCGTAAAATTATTTTTCCTCGATCCACAACGAAGAAAAATAAGCGCTAGATAATTGTAAAAAGTTTATATGGTCCTCAATTTTTGCTTTTTTTTCTCATACTAGGTGCTTAAAATTACTCCCAATGATAAATTACAATTACATGATGGAATAATTATTATTCTCTCTGGAATACAGAGATTGACAGATTTATGCGAAGCGACACAGCATGTTGATATGTACTCTTACAATCATCCTTCTGATAATTATGATACAACGAGATAGTAAGTAAGCAATTGAGATGATGATTAATCATCGTTGCCATTTTTTTGTTGCATATTATTCTACTGATACAAAGTAAAAGCCAGCTATAATGCAGATTATCATTGATTCATTTATAGAAATACTCATGAAGGAATGGTGTCGATAAGCCATGGTCTAAATATGTATTCGATATATCACTTGAATTTTACCTTATTCTATTTACTGAAAATAATATTGATACATTGAAACCTTGAAAAAAAACAACATTTGCTAGAATACTTGTTATTAAATTTTTCATACTAATTCCTTTATTGAATAAATTTTTTTATCAATAAATTTATTTTCATTATTATTACGAATAAATTCGTAACTGGAATTGAAAATATTTGTTCAATTAGTCACAATGAAATTAATTAATACATAAAAGTAGCGTTATTTATTTAATCATTATGATTCAGCTGTAAATATATAGTTATTATATAGCAACACATTTAACTGAGAATATCAGTTTACTTAAAGGAGTTCTGAATGCTACTACACACCAGAATTTTTTAATATATATTTTTTTTTGATAATTAAAAGTTAAAAATTCACCAGTCTTTTATTTTTTACTTCTAAGATATAACAATTTTTGTTGTTATAGTACTCTGTGGATTATCTAATTTCAGAGAGATATCAACAACAAAAGAAGGCATCAATTAATTAATTTAAATTGGACCGAAACATTAATCAAAGCTTACCGAGATCTTCCTTCTATAACATAAATGCATAAGCTGAAAGCTTTATTGAATGATGTAGAAGATGGATAAGACAAGGATGAGGAAATTTCGCATTGAAGATGCAGCACTTGAGCCCAGATTGTCTTGGACAACTTTGTCATGGCATTTTGCAATAAGATCAAAGTCAATACTACTCATAACATGACCGTTGTACTCTAGAGGTGAAATACAATAATTTTTACGCCGAAACTCATGGACGGATCCGTTCGTGAAATCACTGTCAAAGAGTTCATGAATCTGACAGTCGCACGGAAAAAAATTATTCTCGGCAGAGATTGAATGTATTCGTAACGAAGTATCTTTGGCTCTGGGTGATCTTAAAACATGATTACCATGAAACCTCACGACTCCAATGGCATTTTCAGGTGTAAATTTAAGTTCTTGAATAGCATCAATCTTGTTATTGAGTAAATTCAAATTATCTATGTGTTCTGAGCCATTAAAAGCATCAGGTTTTATTACTCCAAGATCACTTTCCTGAATGTTGAGTACCTGAACGTGGCTTAAGCCTCGAAACGTGAATGGTAATAGATTGCTCAAGTCCATAAATGTGAACTTGAGAAAACCAACATTGGAGAGACTATTAAAAGCATCCGGTTCAATTTTCCTGATTCCTGATGGAAAAATAAGACGTTCGACATTGTTCAATCCTGAGAAAGCTCTGCTGTGAATAGTCACTAGAGGGTTATCTGACAAAAGTATCCATTTAATATAACTTGTCCCAGCAAAGGAATACTCTTCAATATATTCGATCTTGTTGTGTGCCAAGAGAATAAGTGTCACATTGTGTAACATTGCAAAGGAATATTGGCCAATGTAACTCAGTGGTGTGTATTGAATTGAGAGATCTGTCAACATTGTCAAGCCGCGAAAAGCAAACGGTTTGATCACAGAGATATTGTTATAGTCCAAGCTCAGTTTACGTAGAGACCGTAAACTCTTAAAGGCATCTGATTCGATCACGGAGAAATCATTTTTAGACAACGATAGATCTTCTACTCCGGCGTTTAATGTTGTAGGAATTTCTTTCAGTCCTCCAGTATTGCAAAGCACCTGTTAAAATAGAGAAATATTGATGCTGATATAAAATACTATTTGATGTCATATAGTAAATTAATTTATGAATCTACGTCAGCTACTAAAATTTCATATTTACAATAAAAATAAAAAAAACTACAAATCGATATATTTAATTTTTTTCTATTCGAAAGTCTATGAAAGAGGATAAAAAGATTGTATGAAGGATTTATAAGTGCTCTTAAAGTAAGCTATGTAATCTTTCTCTAGGATAGATTTTTTCCACGATTTATTCACCGTAAAATTTTAAAGTGAATTTTCACTGGTTATATTTTCATAGCAAATTTACAGTAAAATCGGGGCATTTATTTCAAAACGTTATATCAATTTCCATTTACTCTACAATTAATTAAAATATTGATACAAGTTTTTAATCGGCGTTGTAAAAACTAAATTTAATTGAAGTAGAAGTTTTTCCCCATAAAGTAGTCATCAATATCAATAATAGCCCAATTTAATTATTTTTTCTTGAATGGAATGAATTAATTATGAAGGAGAAATTTTTTTTTCTATTTCTGCTAAATGGTAGAATATGGGCAGTAATTAGCATCTGAAAATAAATAAATGATAATTACCTGCTTGGAAGAGAGGCATATACATTGATGAAGGCATTGAAGAGTTTCTGCGGATGATGTGATGTTGAAAGCATCTTCTGCTGATACGGCCCACCAAGCTACCCTCAGCCCAATCAGCCATAAGAGCAGTCTGGCTGAAATCTAAAGATCAACTAGTTGCAGGATTAAGAAAACAAGATTGTTGTGATGTTTATATGAAATTTGTACCTGCGCTCCGTGATACATCAATCTTGGAATTTTTAGGGCGCATGCCTTGGCATCCAGATAGGCGGTGTCGAGTGCAGTAGCACACGTCTGCTATGTACTTTAAGATAAATCTCTTTGACACTAGAAAAAGATATTCCTTCTACCCAAGAATATAAATACTGAGAAAAATTGTAAATTCACTTAAAATTATATCACACACTGGTACGAATAAAATAATATTTGTTAGAAATTTTTCCTCATAAATCAGAGAAAAGTTGATCCAAGATGATGCAAGTGATGCTGGCTAGTGTTTTAAGTGAACTAAGATTTTACAAGTAGCGATTCCAACTGAGCTTTCATTCGACTATACAACCGGGCAAAGCTCTATTACCCCCTTACTTATACGTTGTGCGCAAGCTCATAATTATTCTCCCTATTCGCGTGCCGATGGGAGGATGCTTCATAGGAACAAAACTGGGGAAGGATGAGCAAGTTGAGTTTGATCATTTGCTGTATCGAATCTCGAGTAAAGTCGGCCAATTCTGGTGGCTCTTTGCAGTACGCTTCAACGCTTACTTTTACTTGTTTACTGAGATTTTACTTAATTGGATTTTCCATCAAATTAACGAAAGATTTACTTAATCCTGAGGTACTGATATAACATTTATTCCCATATAAATTGAACTAGATTTTACACACAAAATTCAGTTAGTTGGTTAGTTTGAAATAAACGAGAGAGAGAAAAAAGAAATCAAAATAAAATTTAGATCATAGCGTAAGATGTATTGAATAACAATATAAATATAAAGGAATTTTTTTCTTTAAAATATAAATGAATATGACAAATATAATCTTATAATATACATGGACAATCTTTATTTATTTACGCTTATATTCATTCAATGATTTTTTATAACTCAAGTGCTTGCACGAGTATGCGTGCTTTAACATACGAATACAAACGTACATCTCGGTTGTAATAATCTACATGCAACATTCGTAAAAAGAAAAATCAGTCTTACTTGGTAATACAACGATTGTTGTTAAGGCATTAGTCTTACATATATTTTAATATGAAATACAATGCCAAGCACATTGCTGTGGTAAACTAATGTAAAACAATTATAATTATCCAACGATAAATTGTCAAATGAATTTGAATAACCGCCGAGAGGTACAGGGCATCGCATGATACTTTATATAACAAAAAAGAAAGAAAAATCTTTATTGGTTCAGGTAACTATTGTTTGTATAACAAGTTCTCCTGTTTAATACACTGTTGAGGTAGATTTATGGTAACTGCTACATAATATAATGCATCAAGGCACTCTTTTTGTACTTGTCGCTATGAGTTTAAACTTATTCTAAAATTAACAATAATTCTGAGGTATTTATTTATAAGATGAAACAAATAATTTTTCTTTGCAATAAAAAGAAAAGAAAAAAAATCATCATAATGTGCAAAAACAATACAATTTTTCTTTTTTATCGCTATCATCGTAATTACAACGAGTTATATTATTTATATTCATTCTTAATCGAAAAATGGTGTATTGTAAATATAATAGTAACGTCTAATGAGAATAGTGCAACGTCATATATAAATTGTATATTTGTCAACGTGTTCGTTAAACGTTCACGATTCCAATTCTTTATTTAATCTTTTAATTAAACTTTTTATATATATATTTATATATATATATATTTATATATATCCCACATAAAAGTGTAATAATTATAATAAAACTCCATATTATATACGTCATAAAAGGTAATATACTATGCGATATCATTTAGGACACAGTAAAATATTTGAACGGGTAAGAAACAATAATCATTATCATTATTAATTACTATTATTAGTTTATGTAGTGAGATTTGTTCAGGATTGCGTATTTAATAAAAATACGTGAGGCGGAATCTATCAGTCTTATATGTCTCAGAAAGTGAACATATGTTCGTTGTACAATGAGGTAGCTTGGTCCCATAGATATCCACGATGGATATGCATTGAGCAAAATATTGCAACTGTATCCCAGGGCCGCGAATTTCGTTTATTTCTGGTAACGATTAAATTGTAACTTACATCTTAACAACAAAATTAACAGCTATATTCAGTCATTAACAATAATTTTTTTCGATTTTTTTTCCATTCTCTGATAATTCATATGATTATGTTATTATATTATTTTATGATTACTTTCATTAAAAATTTTATATCTTGTCTTTTGCATTACCTTTTTTTTTTTTGTTTTTCTTTTTTTCATTATAACATTGAATGCCATAGTCATATATCAATAATGAGAATAATTTTTTTCTTTTTCCACCATCATTATTGAACTTTCATTTTCTTTATATCTATGCACCAATAATAATAATAATAATCTTTTTATTAATTAAATTTTTCCGTAATCGTGAGTACGTATTTACTGTCTAAAATAAATCTTTAACTCTCTCAAAAAAATTTTCTCCACTCATTTTTATCTCTTTCTCCCTTTCGTTATTATTATTTTTTTTTTTATCGTTCACCCTATTTTTTCCGAATCAATAGCAAGTAATCAATATTCAGATGCTTTCTAAAATCCAAACATATAAATGATTCTGCGTACATTTCTTGTTTTCTTTCAACAGTAAAACATTCAATTTTTAATTAACCATTTTTTTAATCAAAAAATTAGCTCTTTTTAATAATCTTATTTTTAAACTTCTTTTTTTTTAAAACTCGTGTACCATCCTTGAAAAGTACGACCGATTGTAATTAATCACAATTGTTTAATCTAAAGTATACATATATATATTTATAATATTTAATTTATAAATATATGTATATTATTATTTGTATGCTCGAATTAACCCGAACATTTTTAAAGCTCCATTACCGTAGTTATGCTACGGAAGTAATTAGACCTGAGAATAATGTATTTAATATACGAGCTTAAAAATGTACAGGATACACGGTACCATAGGCTTTTTTTTTTCTCAGTCTCTTTAAGTTATAAATATTCGCGCGGTCAGTCTTATCACGGAATTGGCCATCGATCGGTGATATATTATTTATCTCAATAATAAACTAAAAACTGATATTCTCTTTAAATTAAACGCGCGTCAGATGATATTATAAATAAAAATGTTATATGTTTCATTTACAATCATTTGGAATTTTGATTTTCAGGATTGTCAATTTTTTCTTCTTTAATAATGGGCGGAACAATAACTCGTACATCTGACTTACGATTAACAGATAAATCTTCTACCTGATTATCATTATCTTCAGACGCAGGAATTTGTGATTGTTGTTGTGGTTGTTCTTCTTTTTGTTGTTGCGTATCATAATTCGGATGAGGTTGACTTGGACTTGGTGTTCTTTTTGATGCATCCATTGAAGTATCATGATCAATAAGGTTTTCCCGACTCTTAGCAAAAACAGCTTCAATAATGGACGCTGGACTTTCAGTTAATCCACTTCGGTTTTCATTATCGTTATCAGTTATAGGTGCGTAAATACTGCCATTAACATTACCACCAATGCCATATGGAAAACTTGCTCCACTATGATTTGTACTACGCCTTACGCCACCGCCACGTGAATGGGTGATACCAAGTTTTTTTACCTTATCATAAAGTGTACGTGATGGTACTCGATATTTACGAGATGCTTGAAGTGCGCTCATTCCTGATTTAACGGCATCAATAGCTGCTTTTATGTCATCTTTCGTGTACTGTTTGTATCGTTTCCATTCAGGCTTCTGACCTGAACCATAATTCATGATACCTATCAATGAATAACGTTGAAAAAATTTAAATGATTTCTTAAATGTAGGAGGGCAAACAGATCAATAGATTGACGCAATCTTGAAGATGGAAAAATTGCTAAAGTTTTAAAAGAGTTTGGAATGAAAAAATATTTTCCACATTGCTTTATAACAAGATTAAATTAATTTTTAATGAATTATATATGATCTTTAGAGGGCTCAAAATTATTTTCCATCTTTTAAATTTCAATAATTGATCGTTTTTTTTTTAATGAATTTGACCTGTTATTAATTAAAAAATATAAAAGAAAAAAGAAAAGTTATATTACGTGGTTTGTTGTCGTCAAATGATTTAGGAGAGTGCTTCTTATCGTTGTCCTCGGTGGTGTAGGAGTCATAGGGGCTGTGAACTCGGGAGACATCCATGCTGTTGCGGCGCGCATCTGCGTTGTCATGGGCAGAACCATTGCTTGGGCTACGGTATCCCTGAGTGTCCGGATGGAGCAGTGGAATCCCTTGGGAGCTATCAGCGTGACCTTGTCCAAGAACAGTTCGTAGTATAGGAGTGTCTTGAGGCAGCGGGAAATTTGGGGTAAAAGGCTTACGGTTATGTAGGTCGTTGTCGAAGTGAGCAGCTGCTAGAAGCGATGCATGATGAGCCGAGAGTGATGCTGCTTGATGTGCTACAGATGCCGCCAGATTCTGTCCAACATACGGATGACTCCACAGAGGTGTTGTTGTGAAACGAGATTCGCTGTGTGCACGGGTTGATGATGATTTTCCATATCCGTAGAAGGTGGAACTGGTTGAGTGTGGTGGAGAGGGTTGACCGTTGCCACTTTCGGAGTTGTGTGCGATATTATTTTTATTACTGGTGGTAATGCTTGGTGGTGGAGACAATGATTCTTCAGTTTCTCTTCGTTCCCGACGTCGAGACGCCCGGGGTGAATGAGTATTTGATGTATTAGAAGGTGATGAACCATTGTCTTCAACCAGACCCTTTATTTTTAAACATTCAGCAACATCTAATAATGTTGCTAATTGATCTTGAGCAATGCTCACTTCACCTCTATACATATATTCAAGTATTGCTTTTATTTGATGATATTTAACATCCTTAAGGATAATGATAGGATTTTTGCAAGGTATTTCGATGAATAATTTTTGAAAATATGGCGAACAAGCAGCTAGAATCATTCTATGGCACTTGACAAAAACGCCATCATCAACTCCGATAGCGACATCGGTGAACGCCTCGTTTTGTAGTAATTCGTCGAAGACGTTCAACATGTTGACTTGATGATTGTTCCATCGTAAGCAGTAATGTTGATCTGATGCCGTACCCATCATTAAGCAATGTATTTAATGATATGACGTCGAATCGCTAGAAAAATAATGAAATATCTAGTGATTAAAGTGGAATTTAACGACTCTAAATAGCGAACTATTAGCTAAATGAACTTTGAGCGGAAGATAATGATTACGGTGCACCCGAAGCTATTTCCCAAAAATTTCAAATGTAATTATGTTTCAAGGTCGCTATTTTGCGATAATGATCTGGTTATTTCATAAGTTTTAATGGAGTTGTTTATACCAAGTGATTATCGGCTTGAATGTTTCTGTTCAAATATTCGAAAAGACTTGAATGACTTCCCAAGCGAGAATAAATAAAATGAATAATAATCTAATTTTGAAGTAATATAATATTGATTGAATAATTCGTTAAATAAACATGCCGCAAAATTTAAGATAGTGCGCAGAAGCACTATATACTCACGTGATAAGTCAATGCCAACCGCAAGTCCCCGATGCGTAATTCCACGAGCCAAAAAATTTCAAGGTCCAAATAAGAGTGACGTCACTCGCGATTAAAAACAAGCAAACAAGTGCGCGCGAATAAATTTCGATATGTCGTAAATAACAGCTTAATTTGAAATATAATTAATTTAGAACGGGGATAACTGATTTCAAATACACGCGCACTTTGTTTAAAAAACACTAGCTTGGCAATTCGACGGTCATTCCAGTGCAGTGCACTAAATTGAACTGAGGCGATTTTAGTACATAAGACAAGAGTGAGAGGAGCGCGAATAACGACGAATGCTTAAATGCCACATTTAGAAGACTGCTGGAAGAAGAGGGCTGGCTTGTTGCGAGGATTTTGGGGATGGCAGCGGAGAGGGAGACGGAAGTTGTTTTTAAAGTGCAGCTGAGTGAGAGAGAACACTGGAAAAGCCTGAGGAAGAGGGGGAGGAAACGCACAACACACGCGTTTTTTTTTCACGCACGCAACAACACGCAGTGCTTCGACAAAACACCCGCACGAATTCTGAAAGAAGGTTGAACGGAAAGTCTATCCCCACTTTTCGTTAGTTCATAGGGCTCTAGGAGGCTAGGTCTATGCTTGATCTAGGGTGTAGTTACTCGCGTGACTGCTAGCCGTTGTGCATCCAACTAAACGAGTGCGACGAACCGGCGCTTTTCCGTAGGGGTGGCAAACTCTTCTCTCTCACTCGCTCAGATAATAACTATCTCTTACTCTTTTTTATCCAATTCAAAACTTTCCTACTACCACCACCACCGCCGCCAACACTATTCTCCTCCTTTTTTTTTTTCTTCTGTTATGCTGCTGTACCTACTACTACTAGCGTTAATGGCTTCTTCACCATTACCATCTCCCATCTACCAAGTGACACGTTTTGATCGGCCAATCCTAGTCCCTCTTGGCCAATATTCCGTCCCTCGGTCCCTATCGCCCTTCAAAACCCGCGTAAATGCACGTCCGCTAGACCTACGTCACTGATTCCCCCCTTCTCTTGACTCCCCCACAGCCTCCACCTCTTCCTCCTTCGCACGCGGCACCAGCTTTATTCGCCTCTTACTCTACCCAACTCTCATGCACGTTAGGAAAATCCATACGCGTATACGTATACATGTGTGCCTTGCGTTTATGTACTTTGGAATCATCTAATAAATCTTCCAACTTCCCAACCGCTTGTATGTTCGCTTAGCCCTACACCTACGGCCTGCTTTTTTCTTCACATTATCTCCATCTCTGTTGTTTCCTTTCTCTGCCTTAGTCTCTGATATGATGCGACTTTGGGAAATACTGGTGGAGAGGGAGAGGTAGTCTGGTAAAAACTCGTCAAGCGACTACGAAAAAAAAGAAAAAAAATCGTTGAAGATGAAATAGAAAGAATTAGGCGGAAGGCATTTTTTTTATTCACCAATCTACGTATATATATATATGTATATATGATTACTACTTTGTGTATGTTTAATACATTTGCAATATTTACTTGGCTTCACAGTGTGAATCATTACGGCTACCCACACGTCGACATCCTCCACGTGCTCCAATCCTACATAGCTATATTTATATTTTTTTCGCTGAATTTTCAAGTTCAACATGATTCATCTGTTGTGTTAGATAATTCTGTACAAACAGTTAGACTGAATAACGTTCCATTCAAAATTATTTCAAAAACTGGTCAATTTTTAATTTAAAATAAATGCAATAAGACAATAGAGTAAATAATTGATGTAAAGGGAAAATGACTTTTTTTTCGCTCTGTTTCATTCATTCTAATTCTAAATAAAATTATGAACTCATCATAAACATGTATCCGTACTCTTCAAAACATTTTCCTTATCTTGTTAGAGAATCGCCACGTTGATGGCGTACTCTAGCATTCTTTTCGCCTGATGCGTGTTCTCAAAACTCTAGCACGAAAATGCATGGCCACCAGTAGCGGACTGACTCTGTAGTCGGCCCCGTGCAAAATGAACAAATAAAAATCTGCTCACCTGGCAAAACACATTTTCAGCTGTTACTCTCCCCAACTTATGTCCTTTCATTACATCAACATATCTTCAATGGCCTAAATTTAAATCCATCAACATATACACAAATAAATATGATGAAAATTACGGTGTGCAACAAAAGCACGAAAATGAGAAAAAGGCGATAGAGAGGAAGAGAAAAAAAAATAAAAATACATTCCATATAAGTGGATAGAAGAGTATAAAAGAATTACGAAATACGAGAATGGTCAGGTGAATTTTTTTCTCACCCTCCAGACAACACCTGAGCCTTTTTTTTCCCGTAGGATTCGAAAATATTTTTTCCTTTCTTCCAATCCCAAAAATCGTCTTGACTTATAGCCTACTAAAAGGTGGCCCTTTTGACCTAACAAAAGAATATTAATACCACAAATTTTTCCGAGTCAACAGAAATATATCTGGAAGATATTGAGGGAAAATTTCAAAAGATTATTCTGCACTATCTAACAAGAAAAGTAGGATAACAATGTTAATGGAAAGATGTTGGTTCCCCTATCGCATTTATCTATATTATTTCCACAGTGGAAATAAATGATAAGTGAAGGTATCAAGCAACCGCAACTATAGTAATATTGTATACAAAGCGACTGCGTTTCTATTTCTTTAATGTAGGTCGCAAGGCTTGTATAATAGTAAATATACACAAAGAGTATAGCCGAAAAAAGGAACTACGTCAGCAGGAAAAGTCGATGAACGCTGAGAACGATGTTGGGGGAGGAACGATATATACTCTATGTCTATATATACATATAACTATCTAGATACATGGATGTATGTGATAAAGATGGAACAGGTTCCAAGTTAAATGGGAAATAGAGAATCCAGGGAGGCTGCGACGTCTCTTTTCATTTAAATACTCTTCAAGTTGACTGCATTCGAAGGCCATTGACCATTCGACAGGTTCTCTTGCGATCGATGTTCTACCTGCCTTTTAGGGGTTAGCCTAAGGCTTTTTTACTTTTCTATATCGATTCAACAAATTACTGCATTTCAACTGATGCCCGCTGATAAAATACCCGAAATAACAGCACCGATTATAAGTTTATGTCCCAAGAGCGCGTTGACCTACTAATGTTTTTCACGATTTCATGATAGCTCAATGCTTGGAAAAATTATTTTTATCGCATTAATCTACGTCGAAATTGTTATAAAAACACGATATTTTTCAAAACATCGTATTCACTTAAGGTAATGATTTAAAATTTTTTTTTAATTAAAATTACTCATTAATAAGAGTAATGATTTTTTTTTATTTTTTTTATTACTTTAGTTGATTGCAATATTTATTTGATGCTTCAATTTTTATCGAGATATAAAAAAATCAGAATATTCAAAATGATTCTTTTAGTTTAATTAAATATTGATTTTGATACACAATAATGTATGTTGGTTTATTTTTTTTCATGTATTATAAAAAGTGCATATTGGATTTCTGGTTTAATATGCTTGGATTTAAAATATCGTTAGACCCACAAATTTTTTTATTTTAAGTTATTAAAGGCTAATTAATTATTTAATTTATAGTCTATTTAAAATAAAATTGCTATTAACTTTTAAATTGGTTAAATAAAAATTGAAAAAAAATTCATATAAATAACTTGAGATAAAAAATTATCTCGATCAATGTAAATAAAAAGAAAAACCTCCATAAGAAATAAGTTAAATAAAATTTTGATAAAAATTAATTTTTATTTACAATGCCATGAATTTTAATGGATAAAGATCTGCGTATATTAAATCGAATGATTTTATCTATGACACCACAATGAAATATATTTGAAACGCCATTTTTTGAATACGCAATTTTTTACCTACACTATTTAATATATATGTCATTTTCGAAGAATTAATAGTGAAAAGACATTTCAATGCGCTTTGTAAATATCTCATTTTCTTAAGTACCCCAAGTTTTTCCCTGAAGTAACTTACCTGACTGCATGCAGATGCATATATACCTTTTCATAGCACATTATGGTCCTATTGTACTTATTTCCCGATGTAACTTAGACTCTAGTCACCTAAAGTAATAAATACACAAACACTGCGGAAAAAGATGAAGCGTTTTTCAGAAAAAATGGGTGGTACAGTTTTGAGAAGTTTTTGTCATCGTTTTAAAAAATTTACTGCAATACTTTATTCATTAGATCGCCATTTACTTATCGTCCATTTTGTTTTGTTTTTTTTTTCTCTCTCTTTATCTATAAAAAACATTAACGTTAAAATATTGAACATTTTTTATTAGACACGAAAGAATTAAAAAAAAAAAATTAAGAAACATTAGAACAGGAAAAAAAAAAGTATAAATTTTCATTTTACCAAATAATTCTAATGCTTGACATTGTGCTCAATATAGCACAGTGAAAATTAACTGTAAAAATGCTACTTTCTAAATGTGATGAAATAAGTTCTACGTAGATGCACCAAAAACTATCAAATATAAAATGGTGAAAATATTACTAAAGTTTGAATAAAATGAATATTTTTTCAATAATTTATTATTTAAAATCCTGATTAGAATATTGAGATAAAAATCAACCATGTTGATGTGAATGCTAAAATATTTTCCCATTCAAAGGAAAAAGATAATTAAAATAAAATAAAACAAAATTTCCTTGAGCCTATTTAACATTACTATTTATATGTAAATTCATTCCTTAAGTAATTAATATGCAGAAATGGTAATCTAGAAAAATTAAAATGTATTGTCTTAACTCAAACCGAGTTTAATGCATCATTATATTTAAACAAAAGAGTATATAATTAACTTAAAATAATACAAAAAATAATGCACATAATTTTTCGAAAGTTTACACGTATCTTATTTTGCCTCGAGGTTTTTCTTGTGTTTATATTTAAAATGTATTGATATGCAACTAAGAATGTGTTCCTAGTGGAATTATTATAAAAGCAAGAATATTTTCAACATAACATGACACAATTGTTATATTTACGTTACACTAATATTTGCTTTACGAAATTTTTTTTCCTTTATTCCTATCTTGGGATTCATGAATTAGAGTAATGACAAATTTTCCTGAAAAACTTTGCTATTTAAGTGATGTATTATACCTGTCACTCAAATCTGTTTTAGAAGTTACCTGATTGCAAACAGATGCATTATGGATGTATATCTTGATGGAAAATGGCCATTACTACTTCGTTAAAGCTCTTTCGAGCCAAAAAAAATATATCCCTCAAACTATAATTTATTTATTTATTTTTTATGCAAAAAAAAAATTAATGGTTGAAATAAATTATATTTTCAAATTTTTCAAATAAAAATATTCACAACAATGCTAATAAATAAATATTTATATATTATTTTATTTATTAATCCAGCAATTTTTTGGAGTAATGATTTATTTTTTAAATAAATGATAAATTTCATTTAATTATGTTTTATTTAATTAATAAAACTTTTATGGCTACAAAATATAAAAAAATTAAAGTTTTAATAATTAAATAAAATTTATTATTTATTTAAAAAAATTATTGGGTTAACAAATAAGAAAATATATAAATATTTATTTATTAAAATTTATTATTTAAATAATTCAAAAATAAAATTTATTATCAACAATAATTTTTTTGCATAAAAAAAAATAAATAAATAATAATTAAAGTGTATTATTTCGTTTTGTTAATAATCAATAATTTTGGAGTAATCAATACTAAAAAGAATTTTTTTCTATCCTTAATTAAGTTAAATTTTAATTTATTATCAATAAAAAATCAATAGTTTTATTACTTGTACAAAAATTCTTTCGTTAAATACGTGGAAGAAAAAAGTCATTTTCTCGAATTCCTAAAATATATTTTTTTGACCAAAATAAAATAGTTTCTATGTTGAGTTTCTCAAAGGGAAAACTTATGTGCATCATTGCAGTAAAACCTTAACTGATATGACCTGGTTTAATAAATAAATAAATAAGAATTATAGTCAGACCCTAAAAGTTGTTTTCTTTATCGTTGCGCCCCACGCACACATTTATATATTAGAGTGGACCGGTTGCAATAAAAAAAGGGAACAGTATCTAGGAATGAAAGAAAAAGCCAAAGAAAAAAAGGCCAAGGAATAGATGAGGAAGGAACGGCAAGTGGGGACGAAAGAAGGGCGTGGGCTTATCTGCGTTAGAACAGCATTAGTTCGGCTAGGCAAACCGGTCTCTCTCCCTCGGTCGCATGGAATGTAGGACCGCGATGTTGCCACACGCATGCACAACATATGTTTCTCCAAAACTGCATCGTTGGATTTTTCCACACGCAGTGAACCGCGCCCATGCCGTGGAAATTCATTAGATAGAATTCCTTGCCCTATACCCTAATAGTAAAGTAAACTTAGTCACGCAGACCTTCACAACATATTTTCTATTTATTCTACTACTAGCTATAATACCCCTAGCAAAAACATTTAATAAATGAAATAATCGATCTGAAAGAAAAAAATATCGAAAATAAATTGAAAGAAAAAAAAGAAAAAATAAATATTAAAAGAGTACCGTTATGCGAATTAAATTTTACCCTTGAGTATTTTTTTCACAAATCTTTTTTGTTCTATTTAAGAGGATCAATGACTAAAGAGGGTGTAACTACGACGAAATTGGTGAAAGCAGTTTTGCGGTGATGAGAAAAGAATAGCAAAAAAAGAGTAAGAGAATAAAGAACGCGGGTAACAGGTGCTAGGCTAGTATTATTCAATAGAATTTCAAAGTTCTTGCATTGTGACTGTCGGTAGCCACTGCTACGGTTGGCTGATGAAGAACCAAAAAAAAATCCTCATGCACAAAAGTACATGAAAAAAAAGAGGCAAAACGATAAGGAGTTTAGAAAAAAACGAAAATCGAGGAAAAGAAAAAAAAACGACAGGAAAATGAAGAAAGGAAATTAACCTTGGCTTAACTTATTATACATTTTAGTGACTAGACATGAAGCAGCACAAAGGAAAAGAAAAGGGGGAACGGAAAAGCGCAGTGCGTCGCAATAGTACACACAGCGATCTTCTAACTATGTATACACTGAGATGATTTTTTTTTATAGCCAAGTTGACTCGACTATTCTAAAGGCGGTAGAGCGCGCCGAGTTGGCAGACGATGAGCAAGATAGAATGACGTGAAAAAAAGGAGAGGCGGTCACCCTCTGTTTCCAGCATACCAAGCAACTTGTGCAGCTGAGAGGACTCTTTCCTCTTTATAATCATCCATCTCTTTTTATTTTTCTTGGCTTGCTGCTTACATCCACTTGTAAATACTCTGACGATATCCGATCTCTGCGTGAGCCTGATGCAACAGCAATCCTGAGGATTATTTTTTATTTTTTATTCAAAGAAAATGCTTTTTGACTTCTTCTCTACTCCTACAGTATATAAACGTGCGTTGCATACGTGGTTATTATGTATAAAGAAAATGATATTTACCTATTCCACGATGGTATACATAAGTAATGTTGTTTTATTAATAAATTTACGTTTATTATGACTACTGGTGATGGCGTCTAGCAATAGTATGGATTAATAATCCATAAAAGCATGGCCTAGATTGACGCCCTTTTTGTTTTCCAAGTCTTTCCAACAAAAATCATGCGTGAGCAGGTCGACAATCACTTTTTCTCTAAATGCCATCGTCGCATATACCTGCTATTGGATAAAAAGCCAAAAACCATGTGCGTGAACATATATGAGTTGCGTGTGTTGGTGAAGTCCTTGAGCAAGAGGGTAAGTCTCACCCTTATAAATATATCCACCAGTTGTAATGTTATTGAGGTTGCAAAGGGAAAGAAAGATGCAAGGGGAATTGGTGTTCCCACACTCGGCGCCGGCGAAAAAGCCCTCCTCTCTTGTTATGTTACTTCGTCGTATACCTGCGTAACGGGTCACTGTCCATTTTTTTTTATGCCTCAGCCCTCGCCTTTCAGAATGCAGTTTCCATAGAGTTCTTGATGAAAAAAAAAGGATTACAGCTATTCTAGGCAAGCAAAAGTTTTCTTGCGAAAACTTTTAACGTTTTTTTTTTTTTTTATTCTCAACCTTCAAATTTTCTTAAGAGACTCTTTTTTACGACTTCGATTTGAGTTTTTTATTTTATTTCCTTTGTGAGTTTTTTTTTCTGCCCAGTTAGAAGAAGTGCAGCATTTGGTCAAAGAAGCCTCTCTAATGTTACTAAAGTTGTTGTGTGTATAGGCAGTTGCTATATATAATAAAGCGGCTGGTTCTTGACGCAGTTGGAAAATTGCTTGGGTTCCCCTAAAATTTTTCTTTCTTTGCCAAACCGGATACGACGTCCGACCAGATGGTTTTCCCGCACACATGTATTGGGGTAGCTCTTGGCACATGAGGCCAATTTTATATATGTTCGCGAGGCCATGAGTTTTTCCAACAACCCCCTCGTTACCTAATTCCTAAGTTGAATGATCGAAGCACGATTGGGGCAGGCTAGTTGAGGGTTCTAATAGCGGAAATGAAAAGGGGGGATATCGTTAACGGCCAAGTGGCGGAAGTTACTGCGCCATTTTAAGATAAATTTTGTCGTTGCTGAAATCGATGAGCATTTTCTGGGTTATGAATGTATACAATCAATTTCCCTTCCACAACTAAATAAATATAAGAAACAAAATAAACAAATAAAATGATATACATATTTATTAATTTATTAATTTCCAACATGTAATCAATAAAATAAACCCTACAGTCTTTTTATTTTTGGAACGCTTCTATTACGATTCCTGTTTTTCACATTAGTAACTTCATAAAAGTTACTACCTATTTTCTTTCTTTTACTTTCACGTTCTATTCTTCGTCTTTGTTTACTGGTTAAAAGTCTCCTCTTCGCCTTATCTTCTTCAGCCGTGGAAAGAACTTGAAAGGTACCACTGGTACTTTTTATTGTTTTAGTTGGTTGATTTTCACTGTCACTAGAATCGTATTCCTGTGGGAGTGCATCAAAAACACTTTGCATCAGATTGTCTTTGACCTCTTGTTGCTCCGCCTCTATAAGTTGTTTTCCTTCATCAATCTCTGACACTAGGTCTTTATCTTTTTTTTCTACAATCTCATCTACTGCATCTTCAACCTCACCATCGTCTGCTTCATCTTCAGATTCCGGAGGAGTTCGCGAATAAGTGCTAGAGTCTTGAGAATTAATTTCACTAACAACTGACGCATCTCTATTTATTCCGGTGACGTCAAGCATTTTAACATCATCTCCTAAGTAATTTAAAGTTACACGAATCTTTCGAAAGTCTTGAATAACATTTAAAGGCGGTTGAGATGAATTTTTGCTTTCAGAAATGGTTGACTGGTGTTCAGTATCCGCATCAGGCCGACCCTCTTCTTTAGTTTCTTCATTATTTTCCACGACTAGGCCCTCAGATGAGCCTGTTTGTTGAGATAACGGCACTGAAAAATCTTTTGGAGCTACAAAGAAAGGCAACTTTCCACGCTGCCAATCGTTCAACACCATGCGGGCGACGACTCCAATATCTGGCTCTCCCTTTTTCAATAATTTTCCTGATCTCCGTGCCAGCTTTTCTAAAAAGTCAAGATGATCTGTCCAGTCATCAATTCTATATGTTTTACTTATGTACTCAGGTTTCACACGTTCTAATACAGCTTCCACGTAATCCTCAGGGTTCTTTACAAGTTCCACTCGAACAACGCCTTTCAAAACTTTTTCCGTATCAGTTTCAGCTGACGGATAAACAACTCCTGGGCAGTCAATAAGGTAAATTCTTTTCATTAAAGTAATATACTGCCATACTTTCGTTTCACCAGCAATCGGTGCTACTTTACACACATTTTTTGACCTCAATGTATTTATTATTGAGCTCTTTCCAGTATTTGGATAGCCAATGAAACCAACGCTTATCTGTTTTTTATCAACATGAAGCTTCGAGAATTGTCGTAATAAATTAATCAAAGAACCTTTCCCAAACGGATGCGTTAAAGAGGCATGGAATGCAACGGTTGGGTATTCTTTGCTTAAAATACTAACCCACCTTTGCGTAACCCACGTAGGTACCAGGTCTACTTTGTTTAATATAAAAATCAAGTGTTTGTGAGGTTTTTCCGTCTTTAAATATTTCTCCACAGGCGGTGAGCGCGTACCCAATGGGTCACGGGCATCTAGAATTTGTAAAATAACATCAGAAGAGTCGATTACTTTGTATAGTTCATTCCAAATTCTTTTGCTTTGACCTGCACCCATAATCCAATCACGCTGTGCATCCCGTATTCCATCATCAGGTTTTATGAGGTCAAAGTCCTTTATATTTTTTTCTTTATCGTATTCCACCTCTCTTTCTTCCACTTGCTTCTGCATCTCGTCATAAGATGTAACAGGTAGATTTGGACGCTTCCTCTGTTTTTTTGGTCCGAATACCGAATCGAAACTCTCTGTATCTAACAAATGAACGCGCGCTTGGGCTGCTTTTTGTTCAAGTAGCGTTACTGGAAGTTGAGTTGGCTTCATAACAACTTGATACGGATTTTTTATTGCTGCTCCAAGCTCATTTTGAAATTTTTGTAATGCATTCTGAGAAATTACTCTAGTATTTCCGAACCAACGTTGAGATGGTTCAATTCTTGATACTGTCCCTGATGGTTGCCATCCTTGGAATGGAGCAGGCGTTAATATTTTCCCAGACCTATTGCGTTTTGGTTTTTGACATCGATACATCTGCAGACGTTTTATTGTTGCTTTTGATCGTACTTTTGCCACTCCCTTGAGTCCTTCTGTTGACCTTTCAGGATTCATGCTGTGGCCAGAGCGATTGAATCCCTCTTTCCGAGGTTTCTTCGTCATTGCTGATGACTTGGCCATGTTGTCTATAAATCAATATAAACTATTTTTTTAACTACGTACGTTGCACTCTACTACTCATGAATATTTATATATAAATAGAAAACAAAATATTTACCTCCGTGTTTTCAATGATAAGTAAGCTCGAAAATTATTGATCCAAACTTTCTAACTATTAATCACAACGCTTTATTTATTTCATGTTCACTTAGGTTATGATTCCTCGTCCACGTGCTCGATAGTTTGTAAAACTGTCTAACCTCATGTCGGTAAGTTTTGGCAAAATCAGTCGCTTGGTGGCGCTACTTTACTGAAAATCCAGCTGGCAATTCTATCATCATTCCAAAGTGTCATAATAGACTTGAGATTTCATAAAGATTTTCCGAGAATATACAAATATAAAAATGACTGAAAATACAGGCAATCCATTTGATATAAACGGACCACACTTTGATGCAGATTTGTATTTACAAAAATTGACAAAGGTATTCTTGGAATAATTCATGACACATCTTGAATTTCGTTTTAATTGTTACTGATAACCTTCAATTATTATAGGAATGTCGATTAAAACAAATTATGGACCATGAAGAGGAGATAAGACGAAATACACAAGTATTACATTCAGAAATGCAAACTCTAGTCTATGAAAATTATAATAAATTTATAGCTGCCACTGATACGATTAGAAAGGTATTTTAATAATGAAGATTCCCTTGAGAGAAGTTGCTTATTTATGATATAATTAAAATTGAATTATCAAATTAATATATTTTGGTTGAAATCTAGATGAAAAGTGATTTTAAAGGAATGGAAGACAGCATGGATTTACTAGAAAAAAATATGGATAGTATTACTTCTTTTTCTGATCAAATTTCATCAACCTTACAAGGGACAAGACAACAGATATCAAGACTATCTTCAGTTCATGCTCTCTTGAAACGGCTACAGTTTCTTTTTAAGCTTCCTAGTAATTTAAAAGACAAGATGAATGAAGGAAATTATTCTCAAGTACGTCTACTTTAGTTTTCAAACCTCTCATCAATATAATGGGGTCATTTTAATCACGTTAGAGTTTTGAAAAGCTTTAAAACAATCGTGATAATTAATTCAGTAATTGATTTTCTGGATAAAAGTTTTCACAGTCGAAAATATTTTATTAGACTAAAAAAAAAAACATTTTAATTATTCAGAAATTAATTAATTCTTTATGTCTTTTCATTGACAAAGGAAATTAAAAATTTATTTTACAAATTGAACGATCATTTGAAAATCGAATAAAATCAGTTATTGATAACAAAGAATCAATATTAACACGATAGACTTATTATAGTGACTTTTATTCATTAAAATCCATTTATAAATTCAATAGAAAAAATAATATCAACTTATCTATTTGTTTAGGCTGTTCAAGACTATATTAGAGCTCAAAGAGTACTGAATCAGTATGGTAACATGCCTTCTTTCCACGGTATACAAAAAGATTGTGAAGAAATAGTTGAAGAATTGAAATCACAATTAAGAAAACAATTTCATCGAAGAGATGCTACTACCAAATCATTAACAGAAAGTGTTGATCTATTATTAAGACTCAAGGAACCGGCAGCGTCATTGTGTGAAGAATTTTTAAATCATGCTGATAATCGTCTTTCTGAAGAACTAGATACCTTAAAGGATATGTGTGAGAATGATGTTATAGAATTTGTAGATGCAGGAAGCTCAGGGTTTTTGGGAGATTTATGTTTAATTGTCGCATCTTACAGCGATATGTTTATCAACAGACCTCGCTCGGATGATGAAGATTTAATTGAAGATGTTGATGCAAATGTTATGACACGACTTGATAAATTTATCCTAAATAATATGAATAAATACTTCGAATTAACAAAAAAGCGAATGGAAGACGTATCTGATACTGCTATTCTCGTTCGGGCACTGGATAAATTTTATCGCAGACTTCAAGCTATGAATATTCTGTGTAATGGAGCCGACTTTGCGAGTGTTGGAACTGAGATAGTTATAAATGCTGGAAGGAAACAGTGTCGTAATCATTTAAATTCCTTAAAACAACATCTAAATGAAACTCTAGCAAAAGTAAGACAAACATTAGCTACTAAAGTATCATCAGAGAGTGATGGAGGATTGCCAGAACTTCAAGCTCTTTTAATAATGCCTACAATTGAAAAAGTCAAAGGCATTCTTCAAGACTTATCTGTATTTTTAGAGCCAGATTTATCATTCAGTTTAAAACCACAATTTTTGGAGACATTTTGTGTTGATGAAGTGCGAGAAGGTTTAATTATTGGATTCTTACATCACTTAACAGCAGTTGCAGCTGGATTTTGTACACGTTCTGATGTTCCGAAATATCCTCCAACTTTACTATTATTATTAAGCAAAATGTGCATTGAATTCAAAGATACTAGTATTCACTATTTACTTTCTACCACTGACGATACATTTAATGTTCATGAATATGCGAGTTCGGTTAATGCTCTTACATCTGAGCAAGACATTTGCAATGAATTTCAAAGAGCTGGCCAAGATCTTTTGAATCATTATGTTCGTTTGCAAGGATTGTCTATATCACAGATGTTAAGAAAGTCTGTTGAAACTAGAGATTGGTTGCATACCATTGAACCTAGGACTGTCAGAGCTGTTATGAAGCGAGTAGTTGAAGATATTACAGCAATTGATGCTCAAGTTTCTGTACTTTATGTTGATTCGGATGGGCAAGTTGATAGAAGCAGTGATAGTAGTCGAAGAACTCATAGGTAAAATTAAATCCTTCTCATATTATTGAAATATAACAATAACAATCAAAATCAAAGAGACTTTTTGTTAGATTATTTCAAGAGAAATAATGAAGAAAAATCAATACATAAAATAATTTTAAAAAATTAATTTGATAAAGGTTTGTCGTAAATTAAAATGAAAGAGAATATTGTATATTGAGATATTCATTCATTGATTATAAAAAAATTTCAATGAATAAAATCTCTATTATTGAAAAAATAATAATAATGTTAAAGTATTATAAAGGAAAATTGAATGTGATTTCAGCATCAGCGTATCAAGACACCAATACCGTTCTAACTGGTCTTCGTACACTCCCAGCCAGCTTGATTCATCACTTGTCAGTAATATTAATAAGCTTTTCTCCGAAAGGATTGAAATATTTGCTCCAGTAGAATTTAATAAGGCTTCTATTCTAACGGGCATCATCAAAATAAGTCTGAAGGTAAATTAGTATTATTTTGTGAATTAAAAAAAAATTTTTGATAGATGATGTACTGTAGTAAATACAGGTGGATATATATTGTCTATCGCGATGATAAAATAATGTTGCTATTATTCACTTTGCCAAGCGTAATAGTAGTATATACATGATATCTAATGATTATCTTTGACGTTTCAATTTTTCACAGCGTACATTACTAACATTGACATTTATTTCAGACTTTCCTCGAGTGTGTGAGACTTCGAACTTTTAGCAAATACGGTCTCCAACAAATTCAAGTGGACACACACTACCTTCAACTCTATCTCTGGAGATTTGTTGCTGATGAAAAGTAAATATTTTTACACGTACTCAAAAATCTAACATGAACTTTACATATTTTACCGTTAAAATAAATTATCAATATTCTTTACAGCCTTGTACATTTTTTACTGGATGAAATTCTGGGGAGCGCAGTTCATCGATGTATTGAACCTGTTCTAATGGAGCCTAGTGTTGTGGACATTATTTGTGAAAGAGGATAAATTAATTAATTTAAGATCAAATATTTATTATATGTACTAAAATAAAATATTATTAAATTATTAAAGATTAATATCAATGAAATAGACTCAAGAGATCTCTAATCTATTTATAGCTCTTGAATTAAATTCAATGTATAATAATTAATTAATTACCACTTGATCATTTTTGTAAAGAAAATTGAATAAATTTCAATGAATTAATTGTTGTTTTTTTTTTCTGTCTTATTAAGTACTTTTCTTTCTTTTCTTTTTGCAAATTCTCATTCGCAAAACCTTGGGGTTATGTACAGTGTCAGAGTACAACTATCATCTCGTCCTCGTGTCACGTATTTATCTCTATCATACCCAGAGGAAGCAGTCTGGCGTTTTCTTGCTTGCTTCACACACATTCTCATACTTGAATATAACAATTTAATGTCGAGTCATTTGCTGCTGGTATTGAAAGCATCTCGTGACCCTTCGTCGCGTAGTATAAATCGTTGGGTCAAACGATTTTAACGACTCTCAACTCCTTACATACATGCCGGTCCCTGAGAGCTTTGGGTCATGTCATCTTCGACATGGATGGTCTTTATCTAACTGTAATTAATAATTTTTCATTTTCCCTTTTCTTCTTTAATGTTCTTTTAATTGATACTTTACTTTAACACTACACTTCCTCCTTTATAATTCCAGAAATGATAAAATGGATCAGCACAATGAATCGAGTCTTTAGGTATCGAGAGGAGCGTACAAGCTTGAGTTAATTCGAACTTCCTCCCACTGGATGAGATTCATTCTCCGTGTATCCGGCCGTATAGACCTACGCATCGCATTCTATCCAATTTAATAAACTCTCTGGAACCAGTCCCCTCAGTTATAGAACATGGTTCGCGGTCTCGACCCTGCATCATTTACGCACCGCAGATTTTCCTAGATGGACATTAATGAGCAACTATAAAAAATCAATAAACACCAATACCGTCATTGAGACAATTTTTTTTTTTTTTTAGATAATGAATACATTATTTTCTTTTTTTAATTTTTCTATCAAGACCTGCTTCGATGGTAGAATAATATATATATATATACATATTATCATAGATGTATGTTATGTCTTATTTGGCATCTGTGATGAAGCACGTGATCCCCAGAAAACACCTGTGCATGTGTAGCTGCTTTGTATTGCTCAAGAAGAGAGCTTGTCACTAGCGAGCTGATATTATCTATTTCATTTCATGAGCTGCCACATGCTCATACTCACGAAATATAGATAGTAAATTAATAAAAAAAAATGGTCTAAAAGTAGTGAAAGAGTGCTCAATTGAACTAATAATATTATTTAATGGATAAATGGTCAATTTTACTACATCAAGTATTTGCGTAAGTTGAATTATTTATTGTAAAATAAATAATTTACTAAATATTCATAAATTTCAAAAAGTGATGACGTATAATAGAAAAATCTATTTTTCGACTATTCTATTGTACTCACTTAGTCATAGATAATTCGTTATCATAACTTTTTTTTCTTCGAATTGTTCTTTTTTCGTAATACTGATACGTCTACGTTGTACTATTATTATTTAATATGTATACTTAATTATCAAAAATAAATAGGAATCTAATGTATTAAATACTTCACAGCTGACACTTCATATAGAGAAGAAAAAATTAAAGTAAGAATGGACCCGCATAAAATTGCCTGCAGCAATAGTAAACTTTCCTGATGCATATCATGATGGTAATCAATGAGAATAACAAAAGTATTCTCGATAAGACTTTTATGCTGTTTGCAAGACTAATCGTTGTGTCTTATGTTCAATAAAGTGACCATTGTTGACCAATTTGCAGAGCAGCCAAGACTATTCATCCATAAACAATCTCCAACTAATGCATTGTTTGCTTTTTGAATGCTGATTCAATCGAAGTAAGATAGTAGATATTTTGTTAAGAATACATTTTTAAAAATGAAGATGAGACTTTGGAGTTGTTTCGGTTTGTGACCGCAATAATGGGCGATGTAACTTAACGCTCGTTGATGCGTTCACAAGTTGAACCTGCACCTTTTCAGCCGATGATTATACATATATTTATGATTCATTCTCCCTTAAACACACTTATGTCAGAGTTCAATATTCAGAATTTTCAAGATATTTAATCTTATCACTCTTCTTAATGCGTCAGTAAATATCCATTTTCTCTTTGGAAAGTCATTATAAGTTTGAAGGTTTTTCTATAATTCTGGTCATTTTAAAATTGGTCCGTGTGCTAAGTAGTAGTGCTGTAGGTGATAAATTCAATAATTCACCTACGCACAATTACTTTACGCACTGATAATATTCAATCAACAATTACCATATAACATAAATCATAGTATTTTTTTTCATGTAAATAAATAATAAAATTATATAAGTGAACTTAACTGACTGTACAAATAAAATAAATTCAAGTGGGTATAGTTATATATAGTGTATATGAATGACTACATAACAAATGGGTGATGTTCGTTCACCATTCAACAGTCAGAGAGTTATAACCGACACTGATTTCAATTGATAAATTGATTTGAAGCGTTGTGGTGGAAAAAATGAAGAAAGAGTACATGGGGTAAGTATTAAATGGTAGCAGATTCTAGTTTCCTCATCATCATTATTACTATTACTATCACGATGATGACAATAATAATAATAATAATCACTACAGTCATCATGACCATCATCATTTTCTTCTTCGTCGTTGTGGTAAGTCACGGAAGACATACAGGCTGCGTGTACAGGATCAGAGTGGCAAAAGCTGGCCGTTAATAGAGAATGAACGCCTGTTGAATGCTTAATGCATCGCAGTTCTAGGATTAAATTGACCAATCATTTCCCCCGCGGCTAAAAGCGACCAATTAGAGTACCCGCCGGACTATATTAAGCCAATCAAGACTAGTTTATCATTCAGTCGAGGATCTGTCGCCGGGTCGTGAGCATTATTTTATACTTTCGGAGCTTTTTGTCTTCAACTTCAGGCCGTAGTGTGCGTTGCACATTAAGCTGTCGAACAAATAAAAAATAATAAATATAAAAAGTAGCAGATTAAATGAATAAGAAGAGGGTAGTGGTTAGTGAAGTCTTACCTCACTCGTTCCCGCATTCGTCTCCGGGAAATATTTACGACCATGACCGGATCTCTTTACTGCGCCGGCATAGTGACATACCAACATTCTTCATCTTCTTTTTCCCATATTCCATCTTCTTCTTCTCTTCTTCTTCTTGATCGTCTACTTCTTCATTATTTCTCTTCCCGCCTCAAGATCTCCACCCGCAATTCTCACATCGTTTAACGTCTAGTCAGTTGCTGTATCGTCGTCGATTGACATTGTGGTCTTTCTTGATTGCTTTTAATATTGATGATGGTTTCATTTTTATTCAAGTAAACACGTGTTATGGTTTCAATATCTAGTTCAATGAAACTTTTATTTTATCTAAATAAAGTCCATTTAAACCGGCGAAATATCCAACCTTATAATCAACAAGTGGACAAGATCGAGGTAACACGTTTACAGTTCAATAGGTCATGAGATTTCCTGCGATTGTTAAAGCAGTATTTTATTTTTTAAATCAAGAGCATCAGTGAGCATGTTAATTTAACATTTATTCATAGTTTGTATCAAGTGAAATAATAATCATAGTAGTTATCAATTAGTTATTTTAGATATTATTGAGAATGTTATATCATTTGCATAGTCAACACTTGAAGTGTACAGTATTCGGTGTTTTTTTAAAAATCTTTTTTATCGCTTGTTTTTCACCACATCTGTGGTCGTCATCGTCATCAACGAATGCAAAAAAAAGCACCAAAAGCAGATACTCAATCTGTATGTTAATAATATCCACGATTTTTTGGTTATCCAAAAATGTATATTTTTTTCTTATAACTATTTTCATCCAATGATTTGTTATCTCAATGACTTCCTGACCTCGTGCTTACGATAGCACAGTACATTTCAAGAAAAGGGAGACTCTTGTATATATTCACATCAGTAACGTACAGTTATTCTATTTATTTATTTTTATTTAATATTTATCAGACAAAATAATTATTATTAATTCAGCTAAAAAGTCTTCAGAAAAATTCTGAAACGTTTAAGAATTGAAGTGACGGTCTGTTCTGCAGCTGGGGAGGGAAGTCGCATTAGTAGGAATTAGTGTTAATTGGAGTTCTGTCTCTTCTTTACTCTCTCTCTTTTTGTCTTGTTTCCCTATGTCAAACATGTCTCTAAACTGCACGACACTTGTACACCAAGATTTCTCTTCGTAATCCCTTTTTTTAATTTCATTAATACCAACAGCAATGGATTCAACATCATCACAACTGCATTTGATTGTAATCAATACATACTACTTATTAGTTACTTCATATTGTGGAATAATTTTGAAAAATAATTTATCGAGTGAGTATGATTTTTTTGGAGAAAATATTTGAAAAATTTTTTTGTGACTTTAGATCATGGGAAAAACATGGAGAGAAGGTCAAACTGGCTGAGCGTGTAGCTAACGATGATGACAGCAGCAGCGACAACAGAGGGACTCATTCAGTTATCCCACATGCTGACATTTGTCGCGAGTTGCAGACTACGTGGAAGATGAGACTGAGTGCATTCATGAGTCGAAGAACAAAAAAAAACATTATTAGCCTAAAAGACTTGATGAAATTAAAATAGAAGAGAAAACAATTGTCAATAAGTAATTAAATAATTTAATCACATCTTTTATATACTAATAGCTGTTTTTTTTATTGTCAAAAGAGAAAGAAAATAATCAAAGTGAAGATGAAATAAAGAGGCACTGAGTGGAATGAATGAGAAGTAGGCGGCTTCAATGACTAACCGAGGTCGGTTCAATGAGGGCTTGCACTGTCCACACGCTAGTTTGTGCTTCCGGCTTCATACGTTCACCATTGACTACCGTTTATCTTAACAAGTTTACCTTCTCAATCTTAGACGATTTATTAATGAAAGTGAAAATAAGTTGCTAATCGTTTGATAACAATCCTGTCCTGTTCCTAAGTACTAGTGCCGCAGGAGTGACTAGACTGGGCTAGAAATTTCCATGTCTCCTGCTGCTCAAGTGCTTATCAATGGGTCGGGACGCAAATCTAAATAACCATCAAACTACATAAATATTGGAATAGCTACTTACCGCTTACGGAAAACTGAATTCGTTTTTCTGGTGTCACTCTGAAATCTGTAGGTTAAGAAATCAAAATGACAGTACTTAAGATTTTAGTTAATTACATAGTAATAATGAATGTTTTTCTTTACCTTTTTTGTTTGTAGTAATTATCGTTATGTTGTTGAATCAACACTGTTAAAATAAAATATTTACAACGAACAAACTTGTCTCATTTTTTAACGTATAAGTTAATCAGTATAAAATGACGTGTATTTTTACATGGACACTCAAATATATTGATTAGTTTATTAGTGTCAATATTAGCATTGATAGAGAAGACACTTTGTAATATAGTAGTATAAAATCAGTACTAACTGAATAATTAATGGCAAAAATACCCGGCATAATTACATCGCCATTGCATTTGTATTAAAGAAAACAATCAACTGTCGCATGCGCAATAGTTTTTTGCGCATTCTTGTCGTTATTTAAAAATAATTCTATTTTATCATTTGAACATAATTTAAAAATTATATTTAATAAAGTTGATTGAATTATTGAGGCAATTGATAGAGTCTAAGTTTATTAAAAGAAATTTGCCAACTGATTTATTCAGCAAAAATTTTTGTCTTTATTGAGTTATTATTCTTTTAAACTAAAATGTTCAATAATTTGGGTAAACAATATTATAACTGTTTATGTGGATTTATACAAAGGAATATTTATAAGTAATGTACAAATATTTTCTATGTTATGCTAATGTGGGGACAACAAATATAAAAAAAACGGCTGGAGGAGCTGGGATTTGAACCCAGGACTTTCAGCATGCGAAGCAGACACTCTACCACTGAGTTACACCCCCAAGTACTAAATACGAATTTAAAACTGGTACTAATGATATCAGATAATTTTAACAACATATTAATGATTTTATTTATTGTATTTCTTTTTTTTTTATTCAAAGCCAAGTTTTTTGTCGCAAAATTTAAATAAAAATCACGTATAAAAATTGTATTTGTCAATAATTATGAAACATTGTTCGTTTATTGACATCTTGAATTCAAATTAATTTTAAAAGATAATCAAAAGTAAATAGGAAGAAAATTAAAAAAAATGAGCGATTAACAATGCAAGGTAATCACAGCGTCAATGTATGCACTTGGCACTCAATCAGGCGGCAATGCAGTAATCAAAACATTCATCTTGGCATTATTAATAATTATCAAATTTGCTTTGTTTTTTATTACGGTAAGAACTGAGCACTCTTAAGAGATATTTTTTAATGATATCTTCATGTACATCATTCACAAAATTCACGTGTGAATTTGATGGTAATTGCAAGTTTATTTTACTTCGTTAAATCTTCAATGCATTCACACGCTCAACTCACACCACTCTTGCTACCACAAACAGTTTTAAGGCCGCAGTCCACATTTATGCTACACTCTTTGTGGCTAAATTTAATGTAATTTATATCATTGATTAATCACTCATAATCTAAAATCAAAAACGTTCTCTCTATTTCTGTTTTTTTTTTTTCAGTCGTTCATTCACATGCACACATTCGTGCATTTAATCTTTCATCGGCCGGCAAAGTCATTGTAATATTTTTTTGAACCAAGCTGCAATGATTTCATAGTAAAAACACTACGAAGTCATCATATCATTGGCTAAATTGGCAGATATATTCGGACCCTTAAGGGAATCATTTATATCTCTCCTGAACATTGATAAGTTTTGAGTAAACCTAAAAAGTAAATTGTTTTTTTTTATTAATTCAATAAGTCTCTTTCCTTTTAAAAAAAAAAAAACAATCAAATTTATAATTTACCTGTCTCTATTTTTTGTTAATAGGTTTGGCTCAATTCCATCCATCAAATTTTCAAACCATTGTGCCATTGTTGCTTGTTTATCAACTGGCTGACTTCTGATTATATTTTCTCTTAATTGTCCAAAGTACTGCATTCAATTTTTTATCAATTAATAAATATTCAACAAAATAATTTAATTAATTAATCAGTAGTTTTAATTACCTCTTCATTAAGCAAAATAAGTCCTAAGAGTGGTCTGGACATACTCCATTGATTTCTACAATCTTCAAACATAATTACATTCAGAACAGTGCTTAATATTTGTTGTAAAATTTCTGGATGCTGCTTCAGAACTTGTAAAAATAATTCTCCACCAGCAGGAACCGATGTGTTCTTTTTTCCTGGATAGACTCCAGCTAATATAAAATAAAACAATCAATATAAATGTAAAAAAAAAAAAAAAAATTGTTTGTTAAGCCATAATTTACCTTTTTGTGATAGTTGTTTAAACAAATATGTTACGATGTGATCTAGTGTTGCACAACATCCGGTACAAACCATTGTGTCTGAAAGAAGATTAATTGCTATTTTGGCAGGCAAATAAATTGCAAATATTAAAAAAATCTAATAAACTACAAAGCAGTAGTAATAGATCAGACTAAATGAACTGATGATTCTCTAGCTCATTAACAATCATTACTATATAAAAAACATGCGTTTCATTAGTAGATTAGTGTAAAACCACAACTTACACTAATGTGGTAATTTAACAATGTTAATAATTTAATAACGTTTCAGCTGTGCGGCTGATTGCAAGTGCTAAACCCGTAATTTGAGACAATTGAAAGTAATACTTGAGCTATGGCATAATCCGGAAGCTTGTGGGCAAATATGGGAATAACGACAAGCTTTCGTAATACCAGGACATTAATAGCTGAACGTTGCAGATTTTGTTATGTACGAAAACTAGATTCACATCACTCCAATCCTCTTAGCGCCTATATTTACTCTAATAATCTTCTGCTTTAAAAAATAATAACCGATGTAATGATCATGTACTTATTAAAACCCATAATTACATTCTATTGATTTCATGATGACCGAGCGATTTCAACATTCCAAGCAAAAAATGTAATTAAGCATATGGAGTTATAAATTGCTTTTTTACTACTATGAATGATCATATTTTTTATTAGCTAATATTTTCAAATAACTCGAGCTCTGTACGAATTTCGAGGCATCGTCATGTGATTTATATTTGGTACAGAGGATATAGAGTACTTATAGATAGAATCAGCCGCACAGACCTGTGTAGGAGTCTTTTAGCGCACCTAAAGCTGTGAGACCTTCGCTGATACTCGATAAGATGTACAGAAAAACTCTGGGCTCTAATGTAGACAGAAAAGCCATATGATCTTGAGCTAAACACTCCAATAATACGTAATACGTCGCTGATAGTTTAGGATAATCCTAAAAATGCAAATTAATTTACAGATCATTTACAATATAAATGAAATAGATTTAAATACTTACCAATAAGTCACTTTGAGGTATACTTAGAAGTAACTTTACAAATGTATTAAGGGCATTGTCTAGAGCTTCATCGCCATACAATCGGAATACTCCAAAATTTACATAACTTCCGCATAAAGCAGCTTTTAACATGCTGAAGCAAATGCTGATTCCTTTCAGTTTAAGGGGATAAATTTGATCCTTGGGTACTTCGACGTTTAAAATGTGATTTCCATAGCTACAAATGACTTTACTAGCTTCACGAAATAGTAAAATTCCATTGGGAGATGAGACTTCAAACTGAAGCCGTTGACTTCGATTTTGAACTAATTCAGCAAATAATTTGAGAACCGGAGTAGTAACCTGAGGGTCATGATGCCATAATTCGATAGCATGTAATAAAATTGGTGTATAGTTAGGATATCTAATTATAATGTTAAGTATAATATCCATGTAAAAATTTATCTCCATTAATTACTAAATTAAAATGGTCTAAAAAAAAGGATACATCCAATCAAAAAGCATCATATATGATGGTTTCGTATTAAAAGCAAATGCTAAACCTCGTAGATCTCGAGCAATGCCTATTAATGCTTTTTTAGCTTCCTCCGCAGCAAATAATGGCGTATCTGCTGCTCCCATCAACTGACCCAGACTCTCTAGAGCCGCTATAAAAATTGCCATTAATCATGATCACTTATCGTTGAGTATTCAATCATAGTGCCGTCGATTAATATACCTGTGAGGGGTAACATGAATGTGTGAAATCTCTCTTCGTCTTCTCCCAAGTCTACCATCAACAATCTTCCCAATGATGTGTAAAACATTGATCTGCAACGCATCTCTGTTACAGCAACGTTATTACCAAGGAATGGAAAATGTTCACTCTACAAAAAATCATGAGATGAAGCAAAATGTTAATATCATACTATTTGTTATTTGTGTTTCATTCATACGTACTGTATGGTTATTTAACATAAATTGTACTTCTTCCAATTTTATAAGCTTACGAACACAACTGTATCCTACTGACAAGTCAGTAAGTAGCTGGAGAGTCTTTGAAATAATTTGTTCTCGACGTCCCCAATATTTTAAGTTTGTTATACTGAAAAGAATTCGTTTATAATATGAATTTAAATAATAATTAATTCTTTTAAAGTAAGAAAAAAATAATTACATTTTTCGGATAAAAACACTAAGCACCATAGCTTCATCATTCAACCCTAAAACCTCTGATAATCGTCTATAGACTTTTGAATTTTTCTGAATTTGATCTCCAACATAGATTTTTCGAAATTGCTCAAAGAAACTGAGCATCGCTAATTCCAGTTTTTCACAGCCACCTTGAGAGAGTCCAGAATCAGTAAGATTCATGAGCTGAAGTACCCTACAGACAAGCTCGCCATCCATAGCATCATGTTCTTCAGTACTATTGAATGATAGTCGACCACCAATCGCACTTCCAATAATATAGACCAGCCACGTCAATTGACCCTCCTGAATAGTGATTTCAATTTGTTGTGTAGGGCTTGCAGTTTGTGCTAACAGTTCTTGATATGCTCGTGCTGCTTGGTCAAATAATTGAACCAGTAACGTACAGGTTTTTTGGTACTCGCATCTTCCAATCACAGATAATTGTTCCAGTTGTTGTTGTACCATACCAAGATCATCAAGAGGATCTTCTAAACCTTCTCTAACAACAACAGCTACAGACTCAAGACGTGAAGTGATGTATGCATTGGTAACTTCTGGGGTATAAGTTTCCAAAAGATGAGGTTCAGTAGCTTTGACATAAGGAACTGAAGCAACCATACGTTGCCATAAACTCAAAAGATAATGTACGCTGTTGGGAGCAAATTGCCACATCTGTAAACTTTGAACAGTAAATTTAGCGATTAATTGAATGGTTTCTGGATAGTTTTCCACCATAACTAATTCTCCGAGTTGATAATTGCTTTTTAGTCGTGCTAATAAACGACAAAACTCGTGGTAGTTTTCAGGATCACTTAATCCTTGAGGGTTTTGAAGAATGTGCTTTACACCATTTACCAAATGAGTTAAAAACTTAGCTCTCTCAGTATTACAAAACAAGCTGCGTCGTACTGAAGCTAATTGAACTATACACGATAACGCCAATGATGACAAAGTATTAGGGAGGCTATGATACAGGTCAAAGTACAATTTTAATGTTGAAAAATCAAGGAAGGCCGGTCGCCAACTTGTTGGGATTTGTACCGTACATAAGTCGTCAGAGCTTTCGTCCGTTGATGTTCCAATGAAATCAAAAGTTAAACAGTTACGAGCAAGTCGTAAAAGTTGAGTCATTAACCCATGCTACATAATAAAAAAATATAAAATTTAATGTAAGAGTGATCTATCATAAAATAACAATGAAAAACTATTACACATCTTTGAGCTTTACCTGAGCTTCATCATTGAAATTTAAATTTTTACAATTTTCTCGTGCAGTACCAAGTAATGAACATGATAACCGGAATATTTCAAAAAGCTGTGTATCTCTAAAACTGCTAGCAATTTTCCTATGCTTTGTTAATGATCTATTTGCATCTGCTTCGGAGATTTGATTCATTTCACATGTTAATTGAGAAAGCAATTGAACTCCTATCATGCAGTGCTCCACAGATCCCTACAAATAATTAATTCACCATTACAATAATTATAAATAAAATTAATAAATTATTAATAACTCTAAAAAGACAGCTTACTATTCTTCCTAATCTAATAAGCTCTACTACTTAGTTATACATTTACCCCAAATACCTGAAGAAATTTTGAAACATCTCCAACGACATTTCTGAAAACGTATTCTTCTTTATCGGAGTCAAACCATCCAAGTTTTGATATTCTTGCAAAAAGTGTAACTAGAGCTTGAATTACAAAATTTGGTAATTTCGGTCTTGTAGCCAAATAATTGAGTACGTAGTTTCCTAGAATGAATAAATAAATTAGTCAATTAATACTGAAATAATTTGAATAAAATATTTGTGAATATGAAAATTTTATACTTACTAATATCAAGTCTTTGCTGGAGACTTAACCCTTGCGCAGACCTCGAAACTAATTTGGTCAAAGTAGTTGCAGCCAACAGTTGGGCATAAGCTGAATCTCCTCTTTCCAAGAGTAACTGACATTTCGCAAGGGTATCAGGAGCATTTTGGAATCCAACAAGAGCTTTTTCTGCTTCTGCTCTATGCGCTGAATCTTGGGACTCATACAGCTGTTTACACAGCAACTCAAGCTGCTGCACTTCCTGCATTTTATGGATTTTAAGATACAATTAATGTGCTGAATGACATATTTAGATGAAGTCAATGACATAAATAATGATATTTATTTTTCAAATACAATAAATGTATCATAAATATTGGTGTTAATCAACGTTGTAGTAACATTGTTTGTATTTCCTGGAATTTGTAGATTGATTATAATTAATAGTATGATTTTAATTTATTACTATCATCGATAGAATCATTTTATCAATTATTTAATGAAATTGAAATTACGTCAATCAATGTTGAAAGGTTATAACGATATATTCAAGGGCGGTAGCACACGGCCGTATAAACAACGATTCAAGAAAAAATTCAATAACGGTAAGATAATGCAAACAAATATAAATAAAGCTCAAGTCATTATGTATTAAATGAAACTGTCACAATTATAAAATTTTGTTATTTCCATTTTCAAGAAAAAGATTTAAATACTCTGAGATATTTGTTGTGACAACAGAGACACACAAGCATGATAAATAGTATCATCAGCTATTGTCAGTGAAAAACATCTATTTATTTATCAAATATAAATTTCTACGATCAGAACCATCAAAATATGAATAAATTCTTTGCATTAATCAAGGTGTTAATTAAAATTTTTAATAGTTAGATTACCATAAAAATTAAGTAAAACAATTATTCTTATTATCAATTGCAATTGCAAAAATATGTAGTGGATTTTTAAAAAGTTCTCTGTTTACCAAAAAAAGATTACAAGTTAACAAATTATATCAAAAAAATATTATTGAATACATACATCAACTAAAACAATTATTCTTATTATCATATTTACTATCAAATAAAATTGTTTCTGCTCTAAAATAATGCATCGATAGTAAACTACGGGAAAGACACATTTTTGATTATTTATTCCTCCTTATCGTATGAGTTTAGTATAGAAACAATAAAAAAAAATTCGGTATGTTTTGATTGTCATTAGAAGATATAGAGTAACTCTGAACGGCAACTGTATCCGGCAGATAAATCCAAAGGTTACGCCGCTGAGGATTTCGCGCGTTGAATTGTTTAGTTTTGTTCGCGTTGTTACACTATTTTGACAACTTCAACATTACTCTATTGATCACACTATTAACAATCACTCATCATTATTTATGTCTTTATACAGTTTCGATGTTCATTTATTATTTTCATCAGAACTCACCTGCTCATCCGCCATTTTTGCAGCTTAGCATTTCTATACTGAAGAATACGAGCTGCTGGTAGACCGGTCCACAAAAATTCTCATGTACATATGTGTAAGGAGCCAGAAGAAGTCCACGCATCATATCATGCGCGGCAGATCAAAACGCAGTTGTCGCTATCACGCGGTTTTTTTAAATCTCGATCTAATTTTTTGTTTGTCCAGCTGTAAAACAATATTTCTAATAAATTTGAAGAATTTTAATCTTCAAAATTAGCTAAAATAATTTAATCTGTTATTTTAATTGTTTATTTTTATATAATAAAGAATTTAAGTCAATTTATTTGAACTCTTTAATTCCAATTTCTTCCGAAAGATGAATATGGAGTATTTTAGTGCGCAGTTCTGTCTCAGTGATGTATAATTCGTGACTATTTTATTTACATAATATAATTGTTTATCACAGCTGATCAAATTGTGATAAAATAATCAAGAAATAGTAAAAATGGCACATAAATTGCCAACTGGGCTTCGTACCCATGCCCAAAGAGTTTGTAGTCTTTATAAACGAGCATGTAGAAATATTGAAGCATTTGAAACTGATTTTCTTGAGTACAGGTACATTTTTCAATAACCCTTGCTTCAATTTAATTAGTTTATAATATTGCTATTGTTCAATCATTTATATTACATCATGACTCTTAGAAATGAATTTTTAGTTAGTTACTTTGATTAAAAAAAATACCATTTTCATCAACAGTTCTTTATTTAAACTTCAGATATGAAGCAGTTCTACTTAGACATGAGTTTGATAAAAATAAAGACATCAAAGATCTCAGAGTTGCAAAAAAATTATTGCTTGAAGGTGAAGCAGAATTAATGAAATGGAGACATCCTCAACCATTGTGTTTCGTGGATTCTCCAGGCGGTGCAGCTTTTCAGAGATACACTCCTCCTCCAGACTGGGTAGTTGACTATTGGCATCCTACTGAAAAAGCTATGTATCCAAAATATTTTGCTACGAGAGAAAAACGTAAGAGAGAATATATCAAATTTTATAATAAGCAGTATCCTAATGCACAGAAACATTTCACCGAAGATGATTAATAAGTTAAGAGCTAAATTATAGAATTAATTCATAATCTTATTACAGTTCTGTAGCATGAATTTATTGAATATATACAAAATAATTATTAAAAGATATATTTTCTTTCGAATACTTCATTATTAATAATACAATCAAAAAAATATTGAAGTGTTAATCATACATATATCTTATTTTAAATCTTCGATATTTCATTATTTATTTATACTTTTTATTAATTCTATTTATTATATTCATTTATAATCTCTGCTATACGATCATAGACGAGATTTTTAACATTATAAGCAATCACGAAATCTAAGTGTGAAAACGTTGGATGATTTACTGTTTCAACTGTTACATTTGAAGAAACATCATTGTTTATTTCTTCTATATCATTTTTAGTACTAAAATAATCCCTTGTTGCCTTGAAAATAACCATATCAACTTTAACATTACTGAGATTGTAGGCAGGAGGATTATTTTGACCATAGTGCAAAAGATTCCTGGTTCTACCAAAATCATATTGCTGAAATTTACCTACAAATCATCAGTTATTTTTTTTATACAAAAATATTAAACTGTTAAATGATTGAACACAATTAAATTACCACTAAGAGCCATTTGACAGTAATGCCATAAACATCTTGCTGATGATCCAGAAGGATAAAAATAAGATGCAAACATGATTTCTTTCTGTACGAAACAAAAACATGATTTTTCAAATGTAAGAATATAAAATAAGATTGCTAATTAGAGTAATTTCTAAAAATAATGTAAGTAGTAAAAAAGTTTTTGCCTGAGGTGCATAATTACTCTACTTTCTTTACTTCAGAAATAATTAATTCTCAAATGGTTATTATAACTTTATGAGGTTATTTTTATACATCTTTTTATTAACATTTTTCTAATAAAACTAGTTGGCTTTAAAATATATAGCTACTTTACCTTGTCATGTAGTCTTCTATCATGGCCAGTAATTAATTGAAATATAAATCCACAAAAGTCTAAAAGATCTTTACATATGTCTTGAGCCAATCGTATCAAAGCATTACCTTGAGGTAAAAATTCTATCATTTCATTTGGATCAATAATATCCTAAGTAAAAGTGAATTACTTCAATATTTTAAGTTCTTTACCTAATTATTGTTCTTTAAAAATACCTTGAGTTGATAGAGAATATTAAAAAAAATTGCTCTCATTGCATCTTGATTTCTTAAAAAGACAGATGGTGCTAAATTTATTAACACATTTATTTTTTGATTGTACTCAGGTCGTTCGGATAATAAAACCAGTGATGCAGTTCCTCCCATTGAATATCCAATTAGCGTTAAATTAGGTTTATTGGTTTTATTTAATATGTAGTCGATTGTTGAAGCGTAATCTAATTTTCCTATTTCATGCCACCTAGGAAAAAATTTTTATTATTGTTTATGCAATGATTAATTATTAGGACGCTTAAAATTATTATTATTAATAATTATATAAGAAGCTAAACTAATCTGTTTCATCACGGTTTAGAAAATTCAATTTACGAAAAATTCCAAAAACGAGGCTCTTCTGGTGATAGACGTTTGTGCAAACGCCCATAGCTATTTCCTCTACTATTGCCTAACCAGACATCAAATCCAGCATCAGCCAATGCATATCCTGAAAGTTAAATTAATTCAAATAGTACTTTTAAAATTATATTATGTTAATTACTATATGAAGATGTGAAAATTCAATCATTCAAGTTACCTAATGATCGATTATAAAGTCCCCAAATATCTGCTGATGACATAATTCCATGTCCAACTAGAACTGGTGGTTTTCCTTCCGCTTCAGGTGATAAAAAAGTTGCTCGAATTCTAAATATATTAAAAATATATCCATCCTCGGTGATTATAGTATGTTCTTCTGGTTTGTATCCATATCGTCGAGCTAGATTCATCTATAAAAATATTTATTTCTTTTTCAATCGATTCAACTTTCATTTTCTAGTAAAAAGCAAATAGATTAATTCAACTATTTACATACAAAATCTTGGTTCGTTACTTTATCATCACACTTTTCCACATCTTGCATTGAAAACTGATCATTAAAATTTATGTAAGACGAAGTAGTTACGAAAAACAAACCAAAAAGTAATATTGGTATGAAATTTTTCATAATGTTTAAAAATCACTATCAAACTATATCAAATCATGCATCTAGATTGTAGATAGATATAGAAATCTAGTCAAGTGTTTCGAAGACTAGTTAAAAAGTTCTACTGAATGAACTCAAGGCATGGTGTTATATATTCATTTCATAACATATTTAGAATATATTACTTGGTTACAAAAAAATATGTAATCACTTTTTATTCACGTTTGATCCTTTATAATTATGTCAAGGAAATGCATTAAATAGAGTGTCATGAATCAAATGTAAATGATTGTGCTCGGGACATAGTGCTATTAAAGGAGAACAATATCTCATTTATTTTTTTTTTTCACTTTTTTCATCATTTTTTTTTTGGTATGTTAAATAGCTCTTGACTCTATGAAGTATTAATAATAAAAAACATTTGCACTTCATTGAGAAGAGCACTTCATTAAAATAGTATCAGTTACTATTACGTGAAAATCAAAACATATAATACGTAACAGCTACTTGATCGTAATGATCTTAGTCACTTACTGCTTATAACATAATGGAAGTAAATAATTTCTCAGTACTGGAAAGTAATATGCATGAATGGTATTAGTTTAGAGATATTAGAGATTAAATAAATTAAATATAATTGTACACAATATTCAGTATTAAAAGAATGTCAACAATTTGAAAGATTTTGTTTTTTTTTTTTAAATTAAAAAAAAAAAATGTTTTTCTAAAGAAAACACGATTACATGGAGTTAATTTTTTATTACAAAATTAGAATTGTTTTTACTATTAGCAGTTGGTGACTTGCTTCATCCATTATTTGATTCTAATCTTTACAATTATGACATCAAATTGGTGACAAGAAAATAGTTAACGCAAAAAATCCATCAAACAGACTGTGCATTTAATACTAAGTTTGCTGGTGGTGATAATTTAATGACAATGTGATTCATGAGTTTTAATATCTTAAATAATTTTTTTGTACTAAAAAAAATACAATAATTGGTCTAAATTGAATATGACTTTTTTTTATTCATCAGCTTTTTTTATTTTCAAAACAAATAAACTTTTTTTTAACACACAATTAATGTAATTTATTTCAACATATTTTTGTTGAATGCCAACTGTATAGTTATGCAAGTAAAATTTTTTCTAATATTCAAGAGATCATTCTTGATATTTGGATATTAATGAGACAACTTTATCATTAAGTAATGTTTTAAGATCTCTAGCAGCTATAAAATCAGTATGAGAGAATTTGGGGTATTCGACTTCATAAAGCACAGGTTTAGTTGATACGCGTTTGACCACTTCTTCGAGATCGTCTTTAGAACAAAATGGATCATTGTTTGAATAAATAATGATCATGTTGGTTTGAATGTTGTTGAGTTGATAGTCTGGAGGTTCACTTTGTCCATAGTACTGTTGATTACTTTCACCATAATCATATTTACGGAATTTACCTATAAATTACCAACTTGAGTAACAGTTTTTCAGACAATAATTATTATTAGGAAGTAGCTTACCATTTTCAGCCAGTTGAGCATAATGCCACATACACTTCGTTGATGTTCCAGCAGGTAATTGGTCCATGACAGATAATAATTCAGGCTAAAATTCAATATTTAATTAAAAACATTTCCATAAAAATTTTTTATCAATCAATAAATCAATATATAATAATAATTACCATATCTGTCTGCTCCGATCCATTAGTAAGTTCAATTTCAAGTGCTGCTAAGCACAAGTTCATGATATTATGTTTCATACAAAGGTTCATCAAATCCATTGAACTGGTTCCTTTAGCCATAATTTCAGACATTCCATTTGGATCAATTGATTGCTACAAAAGAAAAAACAAACTTTAAATAGAAATTTATTTTTCAATAGCTTTATTGAACAGATAAAATAGTGAATGTACCTTGCGAGAATATAATGCTTCTATTACAGACTTGACTGGAGTTTTTTGTGTCCAAAATACACTAGGTGCCATTGCAACTGCAACATTGACTTTCTTATTGTATTCAGGTCGTTCTGATAGTAAGACAAATATTCCAGTTCCACCCATAGAGTGTCCAATAAGTGTCAGAGTTTCTTTGTTAGTTGTCTTGAGGATGTAATCAATGGTTGCAGCAAAGTCCATTCTCCCAATTTCATTCCAGCTAAATAAAAATTAGCTTGAAAATATTGTATCATATAATTAAAATTTTCTTTTTAGGATTTAAAGCATACGAGAAATTCCAAAAGCTTGGTTCTCCAGGAGTAAGTGTATTATGTGAACGTCCATAAGTATTTCCTCGGTAGTTACCAAGCCAGACATCAAAACCAGCATCAGCCAGAGTGTATGCTTTAGAAAAAAAAAAATTATCATGTATAGATTTAAAAATTTTTAGATTTTTAGTCTTTTTTTTACCGAGAGATCGATTGAATAATCCCCAAATGTTTGAAGACACTCCCATGCCATGTTGAAGCAATACTACTGGTTTCCCTTCCTTTTTAGGACTTGAAGGACTTTCTTGGATTCTAAATATTTTTAGAGTGTATCCATCTTCTGTCGTCAAACTATGTTCCTCTGATTGATAACCAAATTGCTGAGTAAGCTCAGGCTAAACGAGTTGACATTTTAAAAAAAACAACAATATATCACTTTTGCATATTGAATTATTAATTTATTACACTTATTATTCTTTTAAAAGTCATAAGACGTTTATAATATGTCACTTACAAATTCTCGGAAATGAAAATCTGCTTTATCCTTCAAATCATGTATTTCAAATAATTTTTTATGAGAAGGTAAACGTACACCAAATGCTATTGTAACTAAACCTAGCAAAAAAATGGTATCTAAAAGCTTCATAGCTCACACAATTTATTTACATGAACTTGAAAACAATTTTTCTATACTGCACAAATTATTGAACTTCGTTTGAGCTGTGATGGAAAATTTCTGTTGGTCTTATTGATGATGCTGACGTTTAAATAGATACAAGCATTATGCACAGAGTGATATACACTATCATTACTATAAAAAATAAATTGCAAAATTCATATTCATTAATTCATAATTATTTATAAGAAATAAATCATCCATAATAATACGTAATAGGTAAAACGTAAATATATATCAGAAATCACGATGATTGTCGAGAATAAATAGTAATCATTAAAATGATATTGAAAAATTACTAACTTTGAATTGATGTCCAGTAGTAAATTTGGTTTAACTACAATATGACAATAAATTTATATCTAATCAAAACAATTAGTTATTGATTTATCAAAAAGTCTTATTTAAATTTTTTTACTTCTACTATATATTCGTCATAAAATGTTTTTTGTCGATTATAAACACAACTATTCGGATTCAAAGTCAAACTTTTTTCACTATTTCTTCGAAAACGAACATTAATGAGATGAGACAAGATACTTATTGTTAAAAAGATTGAGGAAATTTTTTCGTTTAACTCTTCTAATTATATATCTTTATTTGTATGTAGTGATTTTATTTTGACAAAAAAAGCTCACATCTAGAAAAATATATCTAAATCCATTTGAGTAGTTACACTTAAGAAATTCTGAAAGAATATAAAAATTAAAATTATTTAAATTATTTTCACTCAAAACAATGTGTAATACTCACGAATTTATAAATGAAAAATTAATATTTATATTCAGAAATAATTTCTAAAACTCTGTTGTGTAATAATTCTCGAATATCTTTAGCTAGTACAAAATCTAAATGAGAAAAACGAGGATAATCAACAGATTCAAGTAGAGCTTTGGTAGAGACACGTTTAGCTAATTCTTCATTGTCTTCTCTCGTCGAAAAAGGATCATTTTCTCCGTAAATGATGGCCATATTAGTTACAATATTTTTAACTTTGTAATTAGGGGGATTTGATTGTCCATAATGTAAATAATTATCTCTTTCATAATCATATAGTCGAAATTTACCTACAAAGAATTGTTGAAATAAAAAAAAATGGTCTAAAATAAAATTGGAAATCAATCTTACCTCCATTTAGCGCATGTTGGCAATAATGCCATACACATTTTGTAGAAGACCCTGATGGAAAGTAATATATAACTTCAAAAACATCTTCCTGAAAAAAAAACATGTATTCTAATTATACAAATTAATTGATTTTAATTATGAATAAATAATTTTTTTTAAGCAAAAAATACTTGATTCATTTGCACAGGATCATAGCCAGATAATAATCCAATGAGTTCAAGACAAAGATCTATAATACTGTATTTTTTGCAAACATCAAAAAGCTTAAATCCAAGAGTACTTTGAGGCAAAAACTCCGACATTCCTGTTGGATCTAGAGCATCCTTTTATTATGTAAATAAATTAAAGAATTAATTCAATAAAAATTCAGAGAACATAGAGTGGAAAATTGTATAAAACAAATACCTTGAAAGAATAAATCAATCCTAATAAAAATGATCTCACGGGATCGTTTTTCTTCCAATAAACAGAAGGAGCCAATGCCACGGCTAAATGGACTTTTTTATTGTACTCAGGTCTTTCAGATAACAATATAACTAGTGTAGTTCCACCCATTGAATGACCAATCAATGTCAAGGTTGGTTTATTCGTTAAATTTAAAATATAATCTATCATCGCAGGATAATCATATTTTCCTAATTCATGGAATCTGTAAATAAATTAATATTAATATCCTATTTTATTTTTTTCTGAATGAGCATAAAACTTACGTGAAATTCCAAAATGATGATCCTTCTGGGGATAGTTTTACATGCGAACGAGAATAGGTGTTTCCTCTAAAGTTGCCCAACCAGACATCATACCCAGCATCAGCTAAAAAATATGCTAAAAAAATAAATATTTATTATTAATAAGAATAAAAACTTCAAGGTGAGAAATATTTACATATAGATCTGTTATAGAATGCCCAAACATCAGATACAGCAAAGAGTCCATGCTGCACTAGTACGACAGGTTTTCCTTGAGCCTTTGGAGATACTGGACTTCCAGGGATTCTAAATATTTCCAAAATATATCCATCTTCAGTTGTAACAAAATGTTTCTCGGCATAATATCCATATTTCTGCGCTAACCCAATCTGTTTTACATTAAATTTAATATCAGTTTTGGACTTTGATAATTTTTTATCTGACAGTTGTTATGATCTCTGACTCACAGTATCTAGAAAATATGGCTTTCCATGGGCTTCCTCTGGAGTAGTTACTCTTAACACTTGTTCATCAGGACGTACATATGAAGTGTTTGATATTGTTATTAAATTTCCAACAAATAATATACATAAAAACTTCATGATAGTGTACATTTAACCGGTTTATAAATGATGTTGATATTGAACACAAGAAGAATACTACACGTTTGAAGATGAATCTCGTAAAATGTATGAACAAGTTAGATATAAATACTTTAATACAATGCATGTAATAAATAATTTACATTTTTTATATTCTGACAATTATCCTTAACGTATGTTTTTTTGTAATCTACAATTATTGATTAAATAATTACGAGTTTTTAGTAATACAAATATGCAGCTATCGTTAAAGTTCATGACTATAATTTCTGTTTTAACTAAAAAAGACTATTTTCTGTAAAGATAATTTTAATAACATACAAATAATTTTGAAAACATTACATTAAAATATTCAGAATTCTAATCTTAAATAACTTTTTTCAGTATCATACAATAATGACATGTATTGCATTATCTTTTAATTAATTCATCATTAATGATTTGCAATAATTTATTATGAAATAAGTGATGAACTTTTTCGTGTAAAAAAAAATCGTTGTGTGAGAAGTTATTGTCTGATATAGGTACAATTACTGCATTAGTTGAAACATGCCTTGCTAGTTCTTCAACATCTGTTCGAGTGCACAATAAATCCCTTTTTGCATAAAATATGACCAGTTTTGTAACGATATTATTAAGTTTATACGCAGGAGCATCAGGTTGGCCATGATGTCGAACATTGAGACCTTTATAATCATATTTTCGAAATTCTCCTATAAATTATGTATATTTATTTTATTCGAATAATAGATCATAAAAATGAATGATTATTGCAATTTTAAATTATTACCTGGTTGCTTTAACGTTTGAAAAAAGTGCATTATAAATTTCCTAGAAGTTTCATTCGGATCATTATAAACAGTTTGAGTTTTTTCCTGAAATAAACAATTTATTTATTTAATTTATAATGAAATTTAAGATTTGCTAATCAATAAGTTATTACCAAGGGCATTCCTGGGAAACCGTAATTAAGTGGTATATCGAAAAACTCTTTACAATATTCCTGAAGATTGTAATTTTGACATAAATTACTAAAAAATACTGAAGGTAGATGAATTTGTTTGACTGACGATCCTGTGGGATGATGTATGTTCTAATAATAAAAATTATTGAAAACATGTAAAATTTTATATAAGTATAGTGCTCAAAAAAAAAATTAACGATAATTACATTTGCATATTTTAGTTGGTTGGAAAGTATGCTTCTGAAGATTGGTTTTTTTGTGAAAATGACAGGTGAACCAACAGTGATAGCTAAGTTTACTATTTTATTATACTCAGGTTTTTCGGATAATAGGATCAGAAGAGCCGTTCCACCTGTCGAATGACCAATTACTGTCAAAGTGTGTTGCCGAGTAACTCCTCGAATATAATCTATTGTTCCAGCGAGATCTAATGTACCAGTCTCGTGCCATCTAAATAACGAGAAATCTCCAATGATGAAATGTTTTAGAAATTAAAAAGTAATTTTCAAAATACAACTCACGTGAAATTCCAAAAACTAGGATCATCAGGAGTTAGCAATACATTTGATTGACTGTAATAATTTCCTCGACAGTTTCCAATCCATACATCATATCCTTCATCAGCTAAACGATATGCTACAAAAAGATAATTCATTTTTTTATTATAATAAAAATTATGACGGAACAATCAAGAGAAAATTGATTATATAATAGCTACCTAGTGATCTATCAAATAAACCCCAAACATCAGAAGATGCCATCAATCCATGTTGCAATAACACAACTGGTTTCCCTTTAGCAGCTGGACTTTTAGGACTTGAATCAATTCTAAATATTTCCAATAAATAATAATCTTTGGTAACTACTATGTGCTCTTCTGCTTCATATCCATATTGATGAGCTAAATTTACCTATTTTAAAAAAACACTCTAGAATAAATAAATTATTTCAGTAAGATATTTATCAATATTTTACATTTAATACTCACAAAATTTCCGTATGATCGATTACTAATTCTGTCTGGATATTGATAGCGAATAACTATTTGCTTTGACCTTACAACTGTTATTACAATTAAATACGTTAACAAAAATATTTGAATACATTTTGTTATGTATAAAGTCATTTTATTAAAAATAAATAAATGTGCTATGAATGCAACGAAATTGTTCAATGTTATAAAGACCTAATGCCTCAGTCATTGACACGACTGAAAATTTTTAGGGTTTAATTCTCCTTTAATATATCTCAAATTAATAAAATTGTTTTTTTACATGTTGTCGATATTATCTCCAAATGTTTAAATTTAATTATAGTTTTGTATTTTCTTATTTATTTTGTTATTCTAGATAATAAAATGATTAATATATATTCAATTCAAGTGAAAAGTAAGAACACCTGATATGAATTTCAACAGTCATAACTATTAATACTCTTCGTTATTGAATATTTACATACTGTATATGTTCTTATTCTATTGATACGAAATCAATTGAATATATTTACATTCAAAAATTATCATTAAAAAAATTCTTTTTTATAATCGAATGTTTTTTAACTCGCGTCATTATAACATACTTGTGCTGAATTATTTTTTTGGTAAAAATGTTTTAATATAAAAAAATTGATAACGATGTTATTATAATGGAAAATAATAATTTTTGTATGTAGAAACTAATAAGAGTAGTTTCTTATAAAGTTCTTCTTCTTAAAAATTAATTATTTATACAAAAATAGCGTATTTGTAGAACAGTAGTTACATCGTAGTTAAAGACATAGATTTTCTTAAAAAATTCATCAATATAATCTATTTATAGAGAAGATGCTTTAATACGAATCTGTTTGGCAAACTATAACAAGTATTCTGTAAATCTTCAAGGACTCATAAATATTCACATACTTCTCATCTCAAATATAAAAAGAAATTTATGTAATAAAACTGTTAACAGAATAAAGGTCATGACAATATTTTTTTCTGTTAATAATGATTATCAACTACCGTTTTTACACTTTTCTATTTTTTAGTAGAGTGACTTCGATATAGTTAATGATAGCTAGGAAACGGCATTGACTGATTTATGAAATTTTAAATAATGAATGGTCAGAAGTATTTATAATGGAATTGAATATATCGATGACATGAAATCTTCTGTGGTTTACACAAAATGTTCAATCATTGGATTAACTAATAAAATTTCAGTTTCAATTATTAGCAATTATTTCAGAAATTTTATCATAGAGTAAAGCTTTAACATCAATGCCTATTATGAAATCTAAATGCGTAAATGAAGAAGATGCGACTCTTTTAATCATAGGATTGTTAGACATAAAACTGGCTAATAATTCAGCATCAACTCCATCGAAAATTAAATCTCTATCAGAATAAAATATATACGTTTTTGTTACGATGTTATTCCAGTTATATTCAGGTGAATCAACTTGACCGTAGTGCTCTGGATTTTTAGATCCATAATCATATAGAGCGAATCTTCCTGAAAGAAATTTTTATTGAAAAGAATTCACAAATTATTGGGTAAATCAGAGTATGAATTATTACTTCTCTTTGATAACTGACAAAAGTGTGCGATCGTTTTAGTTGAAATTCCTGCTGGATAGTAATTGAAGAATGTGAATAGATCAGACTGTAACACAATACTTAATTAAATTTTTTTTGTTCTTCATTACTGAAAAAAATATTTAATGATTAAATTATTTACCTTATTGATTGCATTATATTCAGCACGTATAAATAAACTTAGAGCATCAATGCATAGTTGTAAGATATTATTCTTCTTGCAGAAATTATTAAGAAAGTCTAGAGGAAGTGAGCTCAGTGGCAATAATTCGGAATATCCTTCTGGGTCTACTATGTCCTGAAATATCATTCATGAAAACAATTAAACATTACCATTTTAAATTGTAATTCCATATTTTTTTAAAATATCCTGATTTAGTATACATACCTTTAAAGTGCATACTACTTTTTGAAAAAGAATTCTAAGCAGATACGTTTTTTTCCAAAAAAACCCTGGTGCTAACGCTATTAACAAATTAATTTTTTTATTATATTTAGGTCGATCAGATAATAATACTAAACTGGCAGTTCCTCCCATCGAATGGCCAACCAATGTAAGATTAGATTTATTGGTTTTTTCGAGAATATAATCAATTGTAGCTGCATAATCTAATGCACCAATTTCATGCCAACTGTTAATTAAATTGTGATTTTACGCAAAATTATCATTAATTTCAAAGTATAATTATTTGAAATAATCCTAAATTATCATTCAGCTAATAAATTAATTTTTAATATCACTTACGTATAATTCCAAAATAATGATTCTTTTGGAGACAATGTCTGGTGTGAACGACCATAAACATTTCCTCTATAATTCCCAACCCAAACATCATATCCAGCATCAGCTAACACATAAGCTGTCAATAAGAAGCAATCATAAATAAAAGTGTAATAAATTTGCATACAAGATCTAAGTGATTACCCATAGATCTTTTCATCAATGCCCATGTATCAGATGATGCTACAAAACCATTTTGAATAAGTACCACTTTCTTATCACTTTGTTGAGAGAATGTTGGACTTGGAGGAATTCTAAATATTTCTAGAATATAGCCATCTTCCGTAATCACTTTATGCTGTTCCGCAGTATAATTAAATTTTTGAGCCAATCCAATCTAATAATTAAATAATTTAAATTAGTATCAGTATCTTTTTGTCAATTCTAACACGAAGTGTAATAAATATTATTTTGTAACTCACAAAGTCAATAAAATATTTTCTTCCTTTTGCTTCTTCAGGCTTCCTCACTCTAATTAATTTTTCATTATCATATAAGTATGTAGGATAAACAAAATTTACCACACAACCTAAAACTATAATAATCACCTGCCAATTCATTTTTTTTTTTTAAATTTAGTAAGTTCACAATTCTAATACTACGTTTCACAAGATCACTGAAGTTGATTCTGCTGCAGTCCGTTGGTAGACTGAAGGTTTAGATCGATAGATATTTATTTATATATATATAAATTAATTATCCTTGTAATATCTATCTTATGGATGCAATGAGTACGCCGTAGCTTATTATTGATAAATAAAAATATAATTATCGTGAAATATGCTAAGAATGAATAAATTGTGTTACATTATTGGTAATATTAATAAAACATCAGGCAGCGTAATTAATTTTTTATGATTTATATAGAGCTAAAAATTGATTGATTTATAACAAGTACTTTCAATAAAGAACTATTTTATTTACTAAGTTTGAATGTTTTTTAAATTATTAATACTGAGACAAGAGGTCTATTATTGTATCATATACTAAGTATTTGGCATCTTTAGCCCAAATAAAATCTAAATGATTAAAACTTTTAAATGGAACTTTTCTCTTGAATACAAGATTTTGCAATTTTTTTACCAATTCTTGAACGTTCTAAAAATAATTAAATATATTATTATTTTTATTTTTATCAATAAAATCTTTTTCAAAATATTTTAAGCAAAGAACTTACCTCTTCGATTACTAGAGGATCATTTTCTGAATATAAAATTGCTATTTTAGCAGTTATCTTCTTGACATCATATATTGGAGGTTTTTTTTTGCCGTAAATTTTGAAGTTTAATGGATAACCATAATCATATTGTGTGAACGATTCTATAATTGACATCAATCATTTATTAACAAAATTATTTATTAATAACTCAAGTTCCAATCTGAGTTGAATGAAGCTTACTAAATTTCATATTCTGTCCATAATGTTCAACAGTTTGAACCGATGCACCAGCAGGAACATAAGATAATATGTGAGGTAAAAGTGTCTGTAAAATAAATGAATGAAAATTTTGCTTGAAACTTATTCCTATGTTATTGTAACAAGTTTTTATACATACAGAATTAAGTTGTTTTGGACTTGCGCCTGAGAAATGGAAAATTAGTGCAATACATGCTTGTTGAGTAATCATATTATCACTGCAAAGACCTTTTCCTATTCTAGCGCTATTAGTTGTTAGAGCAAATAGGTCATAAATTTGATTATTTTCGAAAAATCTCTGAAATATTTTTGAATTTTTTGAATGATTTTTATACAACTATAGTTTAATATTTAAAATATGTACCTTAATTTCAGAATAATTTTCGATAAGAGCATAATAAGGATTATCTTTAGGAAGAGATTTCCAAAATGCAACTGGAGCTAAATTTATGGCCAACCTTATTTTATCATTATAATCCAATTTAGTCGAGAGTAGAACATAACTCATGGTCGTCCCCATTGAATGACCAATATAGTAAAGCATTTTTTCATTAGTCACATTTAGTGCATAGTCAATCATTGCAGGTAAATCATATAGTGCGATCTCATGATAGCTGTAAAAAATAATATAAATAAATAATTACAAGACACGATACCTTCGTCAAGCTATCTTTAAACATGCAATAGTTGAAGGGAGATCTTGATGCATTGATTGAATAGGTCAAGAACTCAATTCTTTTGTTGACTATTTTTTATCATACCTGAAACTCCAAAATTGCGAACTTGTTGGTGAGAGCTCTTCATGAGATCGACAGTAAGTATTGCCCCTGACATTGCTAAGCCAGATATCGTATCCTTCATCAGCTAAGATAAATGCTAGTAAATAAAGAAAAAATGTTAAGTCAAGGCTCATGTTCTCATTAAAAGTTGTGGCTTGTTGGGCACAGTACTACTGATAGATTTTTTTCCGTTCAAAGTCATACCACTTGATTACCTTGAACTCATGAAAGTTGTGAATTTTATTTGGATAAAACTTCACAATCAAAAGTGTCAAAAAGCATTTATTATTTAAAGTAGGAAATAAAATCATAACTTATAAACTTATCATGACATTTCATCATAATTTGTAAATATTCAAAATGTATGCAAATATTTTTTTGAAACTAAAATGAAAAAATGAAATATTACCAAGGTCTTTGTTAGGTCCTAAAAGAACCCAATAATCAGATGAGCCCAATAATCCATGTTGACAAAAAACGATTGGCTTCCCACTCCTCGGTGGTGATTTCGGACTACCGGGTATCCTGTGAAAGGTCAGTTTGTATCCGTCTTCAGTTGTCAAATGATGTTCTTCAGCAGGATATCCATGCTTTTCAACTAGTCCTATCTAAAAAATTGAATAAATAATTCTCAGCTATGAGGTAAAATCTAGTATAGTTGTTTGACTATATTGTCATGATTGTATTATACGATCGTAAATTAAATTATTTATTATCAATAAAAGGATAAAAGAGCAGAGAATCATCGTTTTATTATTAAACGTCCTAATTGGATAAAAATTAATCTATTATATTATAATAAGGTCATATGATAAAAATAAATACTCAAAATTAATTTACCGTATTGACAAGAAAATTATAGTATAATTAATTAAGATATTTGGAAGCATTGTTTTTACGGTACAAAAAACTCTTTAAACTTATAAAATATCTATCAGATTAGTCATCGATTCCTTGAACTGTATTTTTCTACTTAAATTAATCGTTGCTTAGATAACCAATTTAATGTATTGCTTTACCATTATCAATTGATTACTTCCTATTATTACAATTCGAGCATTGTCATAGCAGAATAAATAGAATAATAAAAAATATAATACGTGATCAAGCTTTATCGGATTAATTTGAAATGATAATTATTTACATAAAATTATTTATGAATAAAACTAATACTCACAAAATCCAATACTGTATCATCATCAGTTGTTCTAGTTCGATCATAATGGCTTGATCGATGAAGAACTGGATTTCGTGGGAATAATAATTCACGTAAAAAGCCTAGGCACAGAACATTTACCGGAAAAATACATACTAAAATAAACAATGAAATATGTTTCATTCTTTAAAATAATTAGCACTTAATTATTCGGGAAAATTATGATAATGATGGGTAATAAAAATTGCAGAGAGATTAATTTTCCAGCCTGCAACAGTGAATCGTTGATAAAGACTGCGATTTGCTTTAAGCTTTTTTCGAACAGATTCGTGCCGATCTTTTAGAAACACCTTCATGGATCTTCCCCACTTTCATGGATCTTTTTTATTCATCTGCAGATCGATCCCTCTATGACCTCACATGAGATCATAAAGTCCTTCATATATTCCTTCGATGCAGTCTGGCAAAATAATGCACTTAAAAATTTTTTGACGGCACAATCACTTTTACTGAACTTTATTACTCAATTGATTTTTATGTGGATATTAAACTAAGTTAACCACAATGGTTAATGTTTTTATTGTAACATAGCACGATAAGAACTTTGAAGTTATAGCTAATAAGTGCAGTATGTTATTAACGAAAATTATAAAGTAAACAAGAAAACAGTAAATGATAATTATCGCTGTTTTAAAGGCAAACTACGTTGTTAGGCTTCCAAGGTATTGGAACTCCTCAGTAATTTGGTTGGAGATGATTTCAAAAATACTCCAAAGGATCTCTAGACGAGAGCAAATTCACAAGTAAAAGAGTTGATCGCAGGAGTCTGTTTATATAAGAACTCGGTTCTTGACAATACTAATAATATTCACTGGCAGTGTGCTTAATGCTCTTCTTTACCTTGATATCACCGGAATTCCTCTTTGTACTTGTTGTTTTTTACCATTTACAATTCAGTACCACCAAGCATGATCAAACCAAAGAGATACATTAATAAATTACTCATGAATCTTCATTACCGTTAAACAAAATGTTAGTTTTGTTTTCATCTTCGTGACTATTTTACTGATGTCTCTTTCATCCGACAATTCGTACATCTTATTAGCAACCCTTTGATTAGATTTTTATAAATATTTTTCCTTATGGTAATAAAATAAATTTAAATCTCAATCATAAAGTTGCATTCAGGAAAAATTCTTCTTTTAACTGTTGTCGGCATGTTTATGATAGTAAAAAACTCGATAATTTACAACATTATTGATAATTCTGACTTCAGAATAAGTGGTCATTATTTTCTCTATGTTAGCCTATCGTGATAAAAATGTCATAAATTACAAAAATGTAGAGAATATTTTTTGCAATATTTTTGACTGTACTTACCAGATAAAACATTTAATTTAACTTCTTTCAAAAAATAATTAGCACAAACTTGTTCTGTGGTTATAATAAAAATGCCATAAAATAAAAGTCTAATAGAAGAATTATTCTTCAATTTTTAAATCATGCCGACTCTTCTAGCTAAAAAATTTATCACTTTAGAATCAGAATATAAATGGTGAACATAACATCGTCAAAAATGAAGAAATAAAAATCGTCCTCTTAAAATTGAGCTTTGATTAAATCTTCAGCAAGAAAGTTGTCCAGATTATCAACGAAAATAAATTTAGCATAAAATTGTAATTATGTAAAATGCTGATAATTATATTAATAAACGAAAACATAAAACTATTTCTTTATCATCATTGTTGTCTTTTGTGTAATTGAAATTTTTTGTTTGTTTATATCAAACGTTTTTTCAAGGTAACATAATTTGATTGGATGATTGTATAAAATACATGTATTCGAAAAATCAATGTTTTCGATAAAAATGCACAAAGAACTATCAATTGACTATTTATGTATTCAATAGAGCGTTTCAAATTACAAAATTACACATAGAATAAAAACATTCTTTTTTCATAAATTTATTATACCAACAATAACCGCCAATTCAAGTTGGTAATAAAAATGTACCAATATGATTCCCAATATGTCCGCAAGAGAGCAGCACCTCCGAATAGAATTGTTGATAATTTTTTTGTGTGTGGTAGTGCAATTTATTGTGAAGAACAGCAGGGGATCATCTTGTGCTCATTTCCATACGTGTATTACGAGCTGAGATAAGGAAGAGTGCGCAACAAGTATTGTAAGTGAATGTGTATATGTATACAATAACGACAATTCTATGTCGTATTTATTCGAGTGTCAATTGGATATACATAGCAAAGTTGTAAATAACACCTTGATGGATAAATCATTTGGAAGAATCATCATAGAATAAAGCAGTAGAAAACGTGAACACGTTGACGGCTTTTAAATAACACATGGGCGTGAAAAGAAATCAAGTTCGCCAAATACATAAATCATTTTTGTGGTTAAGTTCGCAAGGGCGTTGTTTAGTTATATTCTAAGTACAAAGAATGGGTGTGATCATCAGTGGAACGTGTCTTTTGTAGTCATTTATATAGGAAGGGTGTTTTATCTTTCTTACTCCAAGGCTTCGAACGCAAGATATTGTTGCTAACGCGCTGTCTCTGTCATTATTCACCGGAAGGAAATAATTCTCCCAAAACGGAGCGCCATAAAATAACAAAAATTCATGCTAAAATGAGTCTTAGCATAACCAAGTTCTTCTCTAAGAAGAAAACTCCTCCAATAGACAACGTTGTTGGGGAGATTGGACCTCCAACCAATGTTTCACATAAATTTCACGTCATTAAAAATGCCGAAACTGGACAACTAGAAGGATTACCTGATCCTTGGATACGTTTACTCAACACTCAAATATCTAAATCAGAGCAAGATTCTCATCCAGACGCAGCCCTTCAAGCAATCAAATTCTACAATTATTCAATTAAGAGGAAACCTCAAGAAGAAGTATTTAAGCCTCTTGTTACAGAAGATTTAATCAAAGAGGAGTCACAAGAAATTGATAAGATCTTAGCGAAGAAATATCAGTCCGGTGACTCAGACTGCTCCAACTCTGCTAGTTCAACTGATAGTCAAGTTCAAAGATTACCTGAGTTACCTCCACAATTGAAGAAACCACCAAAACCAGCACCTAGAAAGCGTATAGAACGAGTAGAGAAGACTCTCACAGAAATTTTAGAAGATCTCAACTCATACCAAATAGATGACAATAATTTTGGAGAAGACAAGGAAATTAATGAAGAAGAGAGTCCTGTTTTACGTAGGAAAACTTCATGTTCTGTAGGACGCATGAATGATGAAGAAGTCTATGAAGAGTTGAGAAAGATTTGCCAACCTGGTGATCCGAATAGACGCTTTGAACTAACAAGAGAAGTTGGAGCTGGTGCTTCTGGAAAAGTATTTATTGCTACTGATTTAATTGAAAACCAAAGGGTAGCAATAAAAGATATTGATTTAGCTAAGCAGCAAAAGAAAGGATTAATCCTTACAGAGATAAAAGTATTGAAGGAGTTTCATCATCCAAACCTTGTCAATTTTCTGGATGCTTATTTACTTGATGAACATCTCTGGGTTGTAATGGAACTCTTAGAAGGTGGTGCTCTTACCGATGTGGTGACTGAAACTGTGATGAAAGAAGCTCAGATTGCAGCAGTATGCCGAGAAGTATTGAAAGCAATTAGCTTTTTGCATTCTAAAGGAATTATTCATCGAGATATTAAGTCTGACAATGTTCTTTTGGGAATGAATGGTACTGTGAAAGTAACTGACTTTGGATTTTGTGCTAATATTGAAGGAGATGAAAAACGACAAACGATGGTAGGGACTCCCTATTGGATGGCTCCTGAAGTTGTCACAAGAAAACAGTATGGAAAAAAAGTTGACATCTGGTCTTTAGGCATTATGGCAATCGAAATGATTGAAGGTGAACCACCTTACTTAAAAGAATCACATCTTCGAGCGTTGTATTTAATTGCTGCTATTGGACGACCATCGATTCCTCGATGGGATACGCTTAGTCCTACATTACAAAATTTTTTGGAAAGATGTCTCACAGTTGAAGTTGATGAACGAGCTGATGCTGATGAATTACTTGCACATCCTTTTTTAGAAAATTGTGCTAAACTATCAACACTTACACCACTTATTCGAACCGCTCAGCGACTTCTTCAAAAAACATTTTGATCAATTGATTATTCCTGTAAGGCAATTATTATAATGACTATCCGGATGACAAGTGGAATTTGTAAACCAATTTTGTTTAATTGTCAATTAATTGTCATGTGATTATTAAAAAAAAAAAATCGTACTTATACGAGAATTCATCGAAGTGCCAATTGCGATAAAATATAAAAATGGGAAATTTTTTTTCTATTTATATAAATCTTTTCAAAATCAATCCAGTCTATTTTAATAATATAAACCGATAATAGTAGTTAAGATTTTTATAAAAAATTGTTGCAATTTTGACATATATTTTTCGATAGATAAAATATATCAATTAAACCAAAAAATTTTGCATTAAGCAAAAGTATTAAGTGAGAGGACCAAGCGTTTTTAATAAAGTTAAGCAAAATATACATCACTAGTTTTATAAACATTTATACAATCAATTTGTATGTTTTAACTTGTGCCTAAGAGCATTTTATATTGCTCAATCAAATACACATTTAATAATTAATGTAGTAAATTGTATATATATATTATATTTATAAATTTGTATTGAATTAAATAATCAATTTTTCACCATCAACGTTTTTTTATCATAAATTAATCAATACAATCGTTCTATATTTCTATTTGCTTATCATTCATATTGCATGAACTCATTTAATTTTATCAAGGAAATTTCACTTTTAATATCTTATCAATATTCTAAAATCCTGCGTGATTAAAAGGAAAAAAGTATAACATCTGTTAAAGTAATATAATACGTTTGCTGGGCTATAATATTTAAGGTCACATCTAATTGAACAGCAAATGTCGTTGGTCAAATTAAAAATCACTCAAGGTAGTTGTGGTCAATAAATATTTTATTTACAAGACGCAGCCGTGGTTTACATTCTAATTAGCCCTGACTACTACGTCAGTATGATGATTCAATAGTTTGAGGAAGTATTAATTATCCCCAAATAACTTATTTTTGGTTTATTTAATAGCAACAATTGTATTTATTTATTTATAAATTTGCAAGTAGCGTAATTAATTGTACTAATCAATTAATTTACGCATTTAATAATTTATTACAATTAATTATCCAGTCTACTCATTTTTTTATTAGAGAATTCAACTCCAGCACCTCAGCAACTTCATCCAATAACATCAAAAGCATTCCTAGCTTTTTATAGTTTTTCTTATTAAATTATATTTGTACAGTTTCTTTGTGAGCTTGGCAGTATGAGACATGTCTTGACGTCATTTCAGAGATTACTGGAAGCGGTAAACGATTCTAGAATCATAATTGAGAAAGCCCGTTCAATACCATTACAATCATTCTATTCAACTCACTGATCATTCACGTTTATGTCGCATTGCCTGCTGGCCTTTATTGATCACCAGAAATGATGGATCTTCCAGCATTGATCTCAAGATTGATAAGAAATTTGCTGCTTGGTCTTCATCAATAGCTCTACTATCGTAAGATAAGGTAGCCGTCATCATCGATTTCTTCCTGAGAGTAGTATCTGATAAAGATATACGTAATTGATTAATTGGAAGAGTTAATCGAGTTAATCAACTATAAAATTATTTACCTAAAACATCACGACCAGTTCCAACAGCGAGAATAGCCGTTTGAGGAGGGTTTATGATAGCAGAAAATTCTTTTATTCCAAACATTCCAAGATTCGAAATTCTGAAATATATTAAATTGATTAAATAAAAAATACTCATAGAGAAAAAATATGTTGACCCCTCGAGGTTTTACAATGTTTCATTGACCCTTGAGGAAGATCAGTGAACTAATAAATCATCTAATAAAAGTTAATATTAATATACAATTATTCAATTAATTTATCACTCACGTAAAGGTTCCACCCTGAAATTCATTTGGTTTAAGAGTACCCTCACGTGCTTTACCAGCTAGTGTTTTCACGTCATTTGATATTTCTGTTATACTTTTTGCTGTCGTATTAAAAACAATTGGAGTAATAAGACCTGAAGGAGTTGAAACTGCGACAGATACATCAATATTTTGCATTCGTACAATCTAAAAGTATATAACATCAGTGAATAATAGTATATTTAATTTAAATTATGTCATGTTAAACATAAAAAGTAGTTATTATTTACTTGGCCATTTTGGTATAGAGTATTGACGTCAGGGCACTGAAGAAGTGCATGAGCTACTGCTTTGGTAACGAAGTCATTCACAGACACTTTAACGTTTTCCGCTTTGAGATTACCACGTAATTCGTTAAGTTTGTCAATATTTATGTCAACAGTCGCGTAAGAATGAGGTATTACGCTCTGCAATGATACGTCAGAAAAATAAATAATTTATTCTTAGATTCTTCAGATTGTTATGATAATTTTTAACATACTTTTGATTCTCCTAGACGTTTGGCTATAACCGCTCGAATATTTGATACTTCAAGATCTTTATATGTTGAAGGACCAGATTTTGGTGGTGCTCTAGCTTGTGTTGTAGCCTTTGAAGCTGGGGATGGAGCACCAACAGCTGTTTTCGAAGGTTCATCAGCTATAGAATAATATTTAGATTAGAGAGCAGCCGTTTGGAAAGTTAGAATTGCAATGATTTTAGTATACCTGATTTTGGAGGTACTCGCTGAATATTATTAGTTTGAATATAATTTAAAACATCACTTTTTAATAATCGGTTTGGACGTCCAGTTCCTTTAATAGAGCCGGAGCTAAGCCCATATTCTTCTAAAAGTCGTTTTACAGCTAAACCATACACTCTAAAAAAATTTATATTGAACAATTTGTTATATGACTAAATGATTATTCAAATTTCGAATATTTACTGTCCACTTGGTGGAGGTTGACCTCCTCTAGGAGCAGCTGATGAAGACTTGGCTGCTGGTGCAGGCGCTGCAGCACTTGATGAAGCTTTGGCTGCAGGTTTGGTTGCTGTTGGAATGACTGCAGATTTCCAATCCATTCCTTTTTCTACGGTCACAGCTATTAACTGACCAACTTCTACTTGAGCTCCTTCCTCAACCTGAAATGTTTATGCATATAAGTATGTAGCTGGTTTTTTTTATCAAGTATTTTTATTTACTCACGAGAAGTTTAGCTAGAATAGCCTCTTCATCCATTTCAAATGTCATCACAGCTTTATCAGTTTGGATTTCTGCAACTGCATCTCCTGGATTAATTTCATCTCCTTCTTTTTTCAGCCATTTCACAATTGTTCCTGATGTCATAGTAGGTGAAAGAGCTGGCATTGCTACATTTACCCTAAAAAATGAATAATCAATTATATACCCAACGAATTTAGATAAGACTTTCTTTATTATTACTTACTGGCCAGGAGGAGGCTCAGCAGCTTCAGCACTAACACCAGCACTTTCAGCTGGTGCTGCAGATGATGATGCTGGAGATGTTGATGCGCCAGCTCCATCAGGCATTTCGACTGATTTCCAGTCTTCATCAGGTTCTACAGAAAGAGCAATGAGTGTTCCAACTTTGATATCTTTAGTTCCTTCAGGCACCTTGACATTTAAATTTTAAAGTCTATTTTGTAGATGAAGAAGAAAATTTTAAATTGTGAATAAAGTAACTTACAATAATTTTAGCCAGAATACTCTCCTCTTCTATTTCAAAAGTCATAACAGCTTTATCAGTTTGAATATCTGCCAATGCATCACCTGGTTGTATAGGATCTCCTTCTTTTTTTATCCATTTTACTATGGTGCCAGTTTCCATCGTTGGTGATAAAGAAGGCATAAGAATTTCTTTTCCTTTGACTATAAAATAAGTAAACAACTATAGGAGATATTTTATATACGAGATATCTTCAATAACGTTGTAACATTTTGACGGATTCAATAGTAAATTCGATTGCATAACCAAATCAAAATTCTAATGGTCTAATTAAAAGTTAGTATAGGAAGGTTTTATTCTATAAATCAAAAATTTAATCATAAAAGAAGTTTATTATTTTATTTTTTACCAATTTAATTAAATATTTAAGTTAAAAATAGACTTTTAACGCTAAATAAAATGTCTAACCTCAAAATAATTGTCAATCAACAAAAATAAACGATTTTTTAATTGAATTCATACCATTTAAAAGCCAACTTGTATGGAAACATGATCTTTGATATTTAACTGGTAAAACTATTCGTGACACTAAATTATAAGAGTTTTTGAGAGTAGAGAGATTAACTCTACACCTCATCATCTGCGCCATGTTTGCGCGTTCAATTTACTATACAGATCAAACCAATCATCGACCTCCTTGGTGTCCTCTAATTCGAGGACGTTGATCAGCCCACTAATGAATTTTTTAATTCCTCCAGGATTTAAAAACCGAGATAAATAATGCAAAAAATTCGTAAAATAATTAATAATTATAGTAAACAGTAAATAGTGAAGTGATATTTGGAAATTGATTGTCGAAATTCACATTTACTGTTGCAATATCAAAAAATAAATTTTTTTGCAAAATCTCGTCAATTTATTTATCTAAAATACACATAGCAAGTAAAAAAAAAAAATTCAGAGGTAATAGTAAAAACTTGAGTATTTGGAAATATTCAGTCAAGTTCAATGCAAAAAAATAGAGAATGACAACAACAAATATTTGTAAAATTTAAGAAAATGTATAAACATTTTGTTAAACGATAAGTAGCCTTATTTACAATTTTGATTAAGTATATCATCTATTATAATCAATAATATTTACAATTTTTTCTACTTGTAAAACTCATCATTCTCTTCACTTAAAAAAATAACAATAACAAAAACAATAGTAACAAATAACGGTGAAAATATATATCTATACATCTTCATTTTACTTATGCTAAATTCATAAATATATGGCTAATCCAGAATATGCCGGATCAACAACTTAATAAAAAAACAATATTATCTAAATGTTGACAGCGACTCTTTCCAATGTTAATCGATCTCCAACGCCCAAGGATGATTAGGTATGTATCCATATTGGATATCCATAAAAGTTTTTAAAAGCGTTTCATATATTGGATTTGATTGTTCCAACGTTGGTATATGAAGAGGTCGATCCATGAAGTCGATATGTGAGATAGGACCAATTACACATGCTGTTCCAGCTCCAAACATTTCCAGCAACTGCACAAAAAATTAAATACTCATGATGTAGTGAATTTTTTTTATGTATTCTCTTTTCTTCTCGCAAATTCGATAAAACAAATAAGCTTGTATATATTGTGTGAATAACATGGATGTTATGAAGTCAATAATGTTATCAGACGTGTCAAGATTTTTGCATAAATGTCAGCGACAGTGATCCATTGTTCAGGGGCGTGGACGAAGATTTATTAATTAAATAATACTAAGCTTTTCATCTTCATTATTCTCGTTTACTCTATTTCTAATCACGAAAATAATCATTATAATAATGATGTTGCATTGCTCACCCTCTTTTCTGATATTAAACGACACACTTCTTCCATAGTGATGATTCTTTCAGTTACTTTGAACTGGTTCCACTCCCGAGCGAGTTCTAGAATTGACATTCTAGTAATTCCAGGAAGAATGAGTCCATTTAACGGTGGAGTAATTAATTCTTTTTCTGTAATTAAAAATTTATATTTATATTTTTAATAATTTAATTAATTACCAAATATTTTTAAATTTTATTATGAACTATTCTCGCAAAAGAATCAAATTATTTAATATTTTCAATTACCTCCATCTTCATTCATGATAACCATAAAGATATTCATGGTACCAGCTTCTGTAACTTGCATATCTTGACCGTATAGCCATAGAACTTGTTGAAGACCTTTTTCTGAAGCCTTTTCTTGAACGTGAATCGTTGGCCCATAATTACTACCAACTTTACGATCTCCGCAACCTCCAGGCCATGCTCTGGTATAATTCGGATCTGCTAGCAACGATATACCCTCTTGCGTAGATGCATTGTGGAAGTAGGATCCAACCGGACACAGGATCGTGTAGAAGAGTGCTGATTGGGATGATGCAACTCCTAATGTAGGCTGTAATAATATTAAATATATATTAAAAGTTCAATCTATGCATCCTTTATAAACTTTTTATTCATCAATTTATTTATTATTTTTTTTTTTTTAATCACTTGGCCCGTAACTATCTCATGTGACCTCAGGTCTTCCGCGAGAACCGGCATAATCAAGTGACATTACAAGTCTCATTGCGTCAGTTAATATGATGAAAATTTTTAAGACATTGGCAGATATTTTTGAATGATAGCGATAATATTATGAAAATTAAAATAATCATTTTCATTCTGAAAAACTGAGTTATTTAACATTATATAAATCCATTAAAATCAGTGTGAAAATAAATTTACAATAATATTCTTTGTCTTCTAGATATCTTCTTGTATTTTAATTTATATGCATCATCTGATATTATCACTATCCTTTAATGTTTTTTACTTATGGCAAATAGTTTATATTACTTGAGATATATCTTTATTAACCTTTGCTCGTTTCTCTTATTGTTCTTCGATTGCAAAATCCTTATTAATAATACTTACATCTACACCGATGATTGTAGGTCTTATGTAGAGACTGGCAGTTTCACAATGTGGTACCCACTCTTGATCTATACCAACTAGCCTCCTCAAACATTTAATGAATTCTGTTCCATTAAACATTGGTAGACCCAACCTATGGGATGATCGGTTCAACCTTTCCATATTTAATTCAGGACGGAACAACCGAATTTTTCCATCCTTACCACGGTAGGCTTTCATGCCTTCGAATACCTAAACACACAATGTTTAAGTTTCAAGCTCGGTTCTTTATTGTCTAAACTCGAATTTAAAATGATTAAATAATAAGTGGATAAATAAATTCCAATGAATTGCTTACTTGAACGGCATAATGAAGAGCTTTTGTAGCAGGATGGAGAACAAGACTCTCCAAAGGAGTAATTTCTGGCAATTGCCATCCTCCTAAATCTTCATGATAGAAAACTTTAAACATGTGATCAGTGAAATGTTTACCAAACACAAGATCCCTGACATCAGGCTTGGGTTGAAGTAAATGCGGAGGGGCCAATCTAACCGATAAATCTGCATACTTTCAAAAAAATAATGAGTTCATTAAAGAGGTCAGATACTTTAATTAACATAAATAATATATTCCTCATAAATAAATACCTTAAAAGAATTTTCTGGCTCTGGCTGGATACGTTCTTGATCTTGAACTTTTAAAGAAGAACTGAATCTCACATTTTTTAGTTGATTCAACAAACCTCCTCGTGATAGAATCTGCATATAATTAAATTATTTCAAGTTTTATATATAATTTTGATGTATGTACGAACCTTTTGATTTGAATTAATCATAATTTTAACTAACATAAACTATAATTGCAGATTCATTATGTAACTAATAAAGAGTACGTATTTATAACGATTCTAACATTATTCTATTTTAAACTTTATAATAAATATATTTGTGTTCACCAATATAATATTCAATTAAACATTTTCCTAGACGTTCATTGGCTTTCAGGATATGAAAAAAAATTTTTTCATACAAATCACACAAAAATAAGTTGACATTTCGCAACACGTGAGCCAAAAATTTAGGTTATAAAAATATACCAAGGTTGGGTTGGGTTTGAGCCCGCGTATTTTGCCGCTAATTTAAATTCATTTTCATAATTAAATGTGAGAAAAATGTAATTGTGCATACCTTGCGTTTTAACTGAACCATTGTTATGAAAAGATGAAGAGTAAAAAATCCTTGATTAAATAATAATAATAATAATAAGATTCAATATTATTAATTCAGTAACTTGTAACAATCCTTTGCTCATTATATAACAAAAAGTTTGTTGAAATAAATGCAAATTAATCTTGCAATGTTGAATAAAAGTTCAATAATTCAACACAGGTAAAAATTTATTTTAATAATAGAAAATAAAATAAGTAAGAAATATAATAAGAAAGGACACAATAAAAGTAGTCACAGCGTTATAAATTGTAAGCAGAAGAGTATTGAAAAGCAAATTCGTATGTCAATTTCTTGTCACTTGCGGTTGAATAATGAATTTAAATCAAGTGTTCTCTGATACTTTACTTTATTAATTGAAGGGGGATGGAAGATAAACAGAGATTGGGAGAAGAGGGTGCGGTGAGGAAAAAGAAAAAGATAGTGAAGGACCTGGGTGATTCCCTCTCTCTTACATTTGTTTTTATCGTCATTTTGACGTATGAGAGATAAGTTGTATAAATAATATATATTGTATAAATAACAGATAGGAAAATGAAGACGAAGGGAAAGAGTAGAAATATGTGAGGCTAGTGGGGATGAAATAGTTGATTTACATAAAAGAAAAAATATACATATATACATGATAATATGGTGTGTTGATTTTGATAACTATACAATCATCTAAAGATGTTGTTCTGTTCTTTTTTTTTTTTTATATTCTTTTGCCCTGAATAATTATATTTATGCAAGCAACACCGAGAACAATCCCATCAACTTGATGCATTTTCGTTGTTATTATTCTACTTGTCTCAATAATTAAATATTTTTCTTTTCTTTCACAGTGTAATTTTTTTTTTTATGATAACTAATCAGAAATTTGACAATAATAAATGAAAATTATAATAATAAATAACATTGAATCATTTCATCATGAAAAACATATATCTTGATTAAAACGTTTATTATTGATATTGAAGTTTCTTATTTTATGTTTTTTAATGTTACTGCAATATTTTTTTATCAATTATTTTTATCCTTTAATAATCGTTTTAATTAATTTAGATAGTGTTTACATTTATTACATTGGCACGTGGATGTAGCAAGATATGAATGTGAATTTATACAAATATTTAAGAAAAAAAAACGAGTTGAACTATCTAAATACGAAATCATTTACTCGAGATAATTTTTTTTTTTGTTAAATTTAAGGTCATCGAGGTTGTCAGTATGATGATACCAAAATTCTGGAAATTTTGATGATAAATATTGTTACTTTATACAAAATTTAAAAATAGAAAATTTCTAAGGTAGTGCAATATTTATTGAACTTATGGTTTATGACATAAATATTTACAAATTATAAGTGCAATTAAACATGTACAATAATTCTGCAAGTACAGTTTGTAATAATAATATTAAATGCATATTGGTATTTATGTACCTTTATCATATTTGTTTGAATATTTTTGGACATTTCTTGTCTTATCGAAAAGTAAAAATTTTTTACATTTGTTATTTTTTTTTACAATTACAATATTTTTGAGATCGCTAATACATAATTGTACAATCCATTTATTATTTTTGGCACGAAAACCAATTTTTATTTATTTTATACTTTTGTTATAAATTTTTTGTTCTCTAATTGTTTATATTATTTTCTTCAATCATTCTGCTTAACAATAAGGTAAAGTACATGTGAGATTCATTAACAATTAACAATCATAACTTATGATCAATATTGATAGAAGGCAATGTTTAAAAAATAAGCATAAAGTTGAATGAGGAAAAATAACTTTAAGGAAGACCTTTCGTTATATCAACTTGAAAAGTGTCTTAGGTCAAAAGAAATAGGAAATCAGAGAATTAAAACTAATTTTTCTTAACGTTCACAGCAATTGATTAATCAAGGAAATTCTAAAAAGCTGCTTTTTCATTAATTTTAAAATATATCTAGTAGAAGACTGCTATTTACTGTTATTAAACTTCATATCAATAGCATTAGTTTAAGAACTAAATTAAGCTAATCGATTGAAATAAAATATATTATACTTTAGCTTCATTTTTCATCAAAAAGATACTTCTCAGATAATTCTGTAAAATATTTTAAATATTAATAATTATTTCTTTCAATTACTAAAGTGTCTGTAAGATTGTCAAATTTTCCTTATGATTTTTCGAACTCTCAATATAGACTATCACATCGTAAACATTTATTTTAGTTCCATTTACGCTTATTTCTCAAGTGTATTTAAACAAAAAGTAAGTTATAATTAAATTTTCTTCTCCATTTAAACTAACAATTTACTTATAAGTATTCAATAATAATTCTATTTTAAATTATTTTAAATCAGTGAATATTAATTATTTAAAATATTTTTAACAATTTATAGTGCATTTTAACATTTACAATAAATCTAAAATTTTTAGTAATAATAAATGCATACTTATATTATTTAAATATCATCCCATGACTTATTCGTTGGTTTCTCGAAAATATGAAAATTGATTGATGCGAAATTGACAATTTTATGTGAATATGAAATTCGATAATTTGGCACACACAACCGATTAATGTGTAATGAATAATTTTTATCAATTTTTTTTTCGATCCATGTCAATGATAAATATTATAATTAAAATAAAAAATTATTAATGGTTAACTACTGTTCTATTGCATTAAAATAAGTATTTAATCTATGTTAATCTATTCAAGCCATTGTTATTTAATGTCTATATGAGTCTCTTAGATCATTTCTAAAAATTATGAGTATCTACTTAAATTTAAACAATAACTTAACCATTAATGATTTTTGAAATATAAAAATTCAATAATTAGATAAATAATTTGCATCACAGCAATTAAAATGATGTTAGTACGATTCTACAAACGTCTTTAAAACTATAATTATAATTAATTTATGAGTTTTCTAACTCATTTATCGACAATGTTAATTTTTAATTAGCTGTTCGAAAAAATCAACCTAAACTGATTAGATTAAATTTTGATTATGATTGTAGTTGTTATGATGGAAAATTTAATCTTAATGAGTTGGTTTTTTTATGTATGTATAGCAAAAACATTCATAAATACAGTCTTATAAATAACGCGATGTCTAAAACAGTCGCGTGCCAACTGAGCTGCTTTCAGTTGTCTTAATTATTCTGATATTAAATGTTAATAATTTCTTCTTAATCACTTTATAAAATATGAGCGATAACTAATTGATTAGATTTAAAAATCACTAAATGTTTCTTCACCATTCGTATTTATGAGCAAGACAATCGATGGCAGAATTTTTTTTATAAGTTTATGATTATCAAGAGTACGTATAACGACAATTTTGTCAACTACAAATATTTTGCGGTGTTCTGCTTATTACAGTAAAGTTAAAAATGTTGTCGTTTTATTAAATCGCATCATCAACACGACATTGCGTCGTAAAAAATGTTTATCTTAATGAATGATTTCTTAATGTATCTATTTTTTCATTTAAAAGATTAAAATGTGCTTATATGATCTCGTGTATCACAACAGTGTCATGGATGATAAGAAAAGATCTATGCTTTTAAATCAACTATCTCAATTTCGAGAAAGTTTTAAAAAGTTTATTGCTTATTAGCTGCCAATGAAGAAATCTTCATATCATCCAAAATAAGATAAACTTTCTTTAAGATTAAAAAAATCGTGTTGATTTTAAGAGTAACTTTGCAATTATTTTAGTTTAATCCCTAGGACTATCGAGTACATTACTAGTTTCTTCGTTGATCGGTGTTAAATTTTTATGCTTTATAATTGATTTCTTGTCTAAATCACCATTGATATTCATTTGCAAACTACGTTCCAAGTTTTGACAACTTTGATCCATTCTATGCTGAGTTTCAATATTAATTCTGTCACCATTGATGAAATGTTTCTCAAAACCACTGCAAGTTTCATCATCTATTCCTGGCCAAAGACGAGCAACCGTTGGTGAGATATCAGGCGAACTGTCTGTGTATGAAAAATCACCGAGGCTTCCATACAGAGGGGACTCTGTTGGATATGGAATACTCGGGTAAGGAACAGGTGTATGACCATCTGGATTCCGAGCAAAGAACATTCTTCTGTATTGATTATAACAAGCCCCATCCTGAAGACGAGAAAAATTGTTAACGAGACGAATATTTCTTGGATTGATTTTTTATAATAATAAATTGATTTCATACCATGCTATAATGGGAAGTTAAAGCAACTTCTGAAGGACGTGATTTAACTCTAGAAGGTTGGAAGACGCAAAGTAATGTCCAAGTTGGGAGAAAATACTTAACAACCATGACTAAGAAAATGATAGAGCTGTAGTAGATTTGCACGTGATTATAAATTCCACTACATCCAGTTACTTCTCTACCCACTGTGATAAATTCAAAGTTTCATGATAATCAAATTCATTTTGTTAAGATGCATATCATTCATGTCAGATACTCACTAAAAGACATGACTGCATCAAAAACAACTGAAACTACAGCTGACACTTCGTAGACAGCTGTAACAAGCCATAAATCTCTTGTTTGTGAATTCATCGTTGGCAACATCAAAGTTGAAATGGCCGAGTGTTTGTTATTGTGAGTTAAATAAAGAGCAACTATTGCAAAAACTTGGACAGCAATAAAATCAGCACTTGAAAGCATTAGCCAATAAGGACCTGGAAAAAATTAAATTGATAACTATTTCCATAATTTTATATTAATTTAAAATAATTGAGAATTTCTTCTAATTATATCAACGACAATATTATCGGATGATCTGTCATAAATATTTATGAGATATTAAAATTATATCTTTGGAAATTAATATTTTTATCGAAATTGCGTATGATTCGTACGATTGAAAATATTGCATCATTTAATGTACATAAATTCTTTGAAGATATAAAAAAGTTACGCGTAAACTTACAAACTGATTCGCTGTTTTAGCTTTAATCTAGATTACGCAAATTTTTATGTCAGTAAATAAAAGAATCAGATAACTATAATACTGACGTATTTTTTACGCATTATTGTACAAATGGAGTTATTTATGAATGAAAAGATTTAATTATAATTAATGGTGCAAAGATAATGAAATTATTCCACTTGGATAATAAAATTGTCTAAGCAGCATAAATAGAAAAAAATAAATTTTTAAATTCAACGTGATGTTTTAACCTTCAATAATCATTCTATTTTTATAAACTAGTGATACTGTGATTCTTTGAACAACTTTAGATTACATTAATGTCATGTAGAACCAGGTACTTTAAATCGAAGTAGCTGGAAATATATTTTTCGAAAAGTCGTAGTTTGTTATCGTTAAATGAAAGCCTTGTTTTATAACACGAGATATATAAGTAGATTTCGATGTTATCCAAGTAGCTAAGCCAATAAATTGGTAGACGAAACAAACACGAAAAAGAGATAGAAAAAAATCGATTAACCTTATCTTTCAAACTCGAAAAATAAAAGTAACCAGTATTTCAACATAGCAAAATGTCATCTTCAATTTTACTACTCTAATTAGTTACTGCTATTTATAGAAAAAAATGTACTTGAACATCAATTTGTAAAATAAAATAATCAATATTTGAACTTACGTAAACATTCTGTCCATGTCCCACTAATATCTACCATGCCCATGAGAACGACAGTAGTACAATATAGCATGTAGAGACAAAGAACAGGATTAACAACATGTTGAACAATGTCATCTCGGTGTCGAGATCTAGCTGCTGCCGCCCAGTGAAGGTGGCATATTAAAATGAATTGAAGTAGTTTGAGGAAGCTATTGGTAAAATCCAGCTGAGGATACTTCATACCAAATATGGAACTTGTGGCACTATAAAATGGAAAAAGAATTATTCAAATATCGATGTATTCTTATGAATGCCATTATGATAGAAAACCTTGATAAAAATAATTATTCTTTACCAAGCAAAACATTGGATCACTGATACGTAAAGAATCACATAATGATGGATCTGAGCGTGCCGGTATGCATGATACTTCACTATTTTCATCATAATAAAAAAACATGTGATTGCACTAACAAGAACTAGCATGCTAATTCGTCCACAGGCAATGGAGTCGTAAAGATCCAGACATCCTTTGTTTAACGCATCAAGCGTTTCATTTCCATACTTTTGACTTCGAGCCATATTCGAGAATTTAAAATTCAATTCAATTTTCCAGAAGTAGAATTAGCATTTAGGCATTGGATATCTGAAAATAAAATTCTTTGTCATAAGTTTTGCAATAAAATAAGCTAATTTTGATGGTATTTTCACTTAAATATTCTAAATATTTATTATAAACATAAAATCACAAGCATACTGCGAATGTCTGCCTTTACTACTTGATTGGCATACAAAGCATACCCCGGATGTCTGATTACGAAAGTATAATCACTTGTTCCATTTCAATAATCTGTCAAAGGTCCAGAGATATATACTTGTACTTGTAAGCTCACCTGTCGTACGTGTTAATTTAATTACTTTATAGCATTGTATTAACACTTATTAAATTGTACATCATATTTTTGAAATTTAATTTGCATAAAAACGTTTGTGAATATTCATTAAAATAGTTGTACATGATGTTTTATTTGTTTATTTACAATAAAATTTAAACACTGACACTTGTGTATTGAGTTCACACATAAAATGCACACACCGGTAAGTTAATTTAACACAGTTCCATAGAAAATGATGAAATAGATCAAAAAAGTTTTCAAAAAATATTCAATTCATGACTTATAATTTAATTTTATTAAAAGAATAACTTTTTTTACAATTTTACATTCTGCAAGAACTCTCCGAAATGCAAAATGTCACAGCCGCCTGGTGAAATAAAAATGTACTAACAGTCTATGACGTCAGAATAGGCGGGTTTTTTAATTTCAAAACAAATGCAACATCTGAACAAATATTTTTTTTTCAAATTTCTGTAGAATTATTGATGTAAATTGTTGTTTTATTATTCTTAATTTATACAAATAAAATATTATCAAGATTATTCCAAGAATTAATTTAATTTGCAAAATGATTGTTTAATGTTGAAAAAATAAATATAATAAATTTCAACTTTATAATTACTCTTATTTTTTGAAGTAATGCAATTATTTTTAGGGATACGAATACTATTTTTACAATATACATTATTTTTTTAAATATAAAGATTAATTTTTTTTAATCAAAAATTTTTCTAGCAGTTTAAAATTATTTTTAATATTATCGTCGACCTCATCAATAATTGTATCTGTTCTAATTTTTGTTTTTCGATGAAAAATATCTTATCGTTTTCAAGTAATAAGCTTTCATTTTTCCACAATCATTAATGCCATTGAAGCTTTTAACGACAGTAATATTTTTAAGTCTGAGTAATTCTTTACTTGTATAGTTTCAATAATTTTTCATACTCAAAGATAACGTTGAAATAACTTGAATAATACTTTTTATCTAACAAATAACATTTATCGTGCTTCAAAACAATACGAAATAATCATTATATTTCGATAGTTCTAATTATTATTATTATTTTGTAAATATTAATTATTTACCTGTGTCCGAATGCTTAAAGAGTTGAAACTGTCAGGTAATATTATTTAATTTATTTTAAAGAAAAGTTACATAAATTATTATTTAAAATTATATATTCATAAATTATTCACAAGCATTACAAGCCACTGTAAGTAATCTCTGTACTCTTAACAGCGAAACTAAAGCATTACTGAAATTTCAAGACGCCACTAAATTCCCCCAATCTCATCATTTATGCAACAATTACCAATGATAATGATCGTACACCTGTTATGGTTCTCAGAAATCGATTTGAAATGTCACAGAAACAATTTAAATTTTAATAAATTGTTCTATTTCTAATTTGATTAACGTTAATGACTCCAATCCATTTTTAATATTACATTTACGTCACCTTGATCAAGTAGAGAATTCTGTATCTCTATTTATGGTAACCATTTCCGTTATTGCTTTTGTAGAGTTAAATATAGATATATGTAAACATTTTATCCCTAAATGACACAATACATCAATCAACATTAGTTATTAAATATAAAAGTAAAAATTAAATTTTTCTTCAAAAAAAGAATTAGCAATTAACAAGTATTTGATATTTATTTAATCTTATCATTTATATATTGAGTAATAACTCAGTGAGCTATGAGATAACAAATAATCGAATGATGATTACTTCATTACTTATTCACGTAAATATTTTATTTTCAATAATCGTACACAATAGGAATAATAAAGTGTTTATTAAATTATATCACGATCTTTAACTCTTCTACTGATCCACGGTAAACATTTAAATTTAAAAATAATGATAAACATTATCTTACTAAGGATATTCCAGTATTTTCTTTTATATTACTAAAACATCTGGCACTACGTAATTCACAGTTTTTTGAAAAATAATTTTCAATAAAGTTATTATTAAAAAATTATTGTCAAACATTATTTATAATTGTCATTCACAATTTAATTAAAGTTTTCCGCAGGACAGTCGACATTTGCTGGCCAATCACAAATGAAGTTTTGTCGATTGTAAACTAATTCACCAGGGCATTCGAATTTCAGTGGTTTGCCATAAATACATCGGTAGTACTGGAAGAAATTATTGGATATTATTTATTGCTTTGTGGTAAAATTAATTATAATAAGATTAGTAATAATTACCGCTTTGCAATTTTTAGCAGGCATAAAGTCTTGACCATCACATTGGATTTCATTCTCATCAGTATCGACTTCTGGGACTTGAGGTTTGGTAGGTTTATGGTCTTGACTAGGTCCTGTGGTTTCTTCAGTTTCTCTGTGAGGAAGAGTTGGCTTTGATTCATGAGCACTTGGAGTAGTACTCGGCGGTCTGTCCCATTCCGGCTGTTAAATAAATTACTCGTAAGTAAAACAAATAAATCTTTAGACTGCGACTTTCAGCAAAATAGAATATACTTACTCTTGGCTTAGTGTTTGGTGCTGGCTCAGGCACTTTGTAATCTTTCAAACCGTCATGAAGAATCTTGGTAAGAACATCTTTCTCGCCACAAATTCCATGGAAGTCATCCATATCAATAGCCCAGTTCATTGCACCGGCATATCCCTTGGACTTGATCCAATCTACCTTTATTTTAACACTTTCAGGATCTTCGTATCCCACCCACTGAGTTCCTTTATAGGCGTAAGGAACTTTTCCAACATCATCCCATTTCTTGGTCCAACCGCCTTCTGGATCTTGTACTGCAGCGCAAATCTGAAGAAAAATGATTTGGATTAATGGTGTTTTTTATTTTTATTTAAAAACATTTTTCTTCATGTCTACTTTACTGTATATGATTGAGTAATATTATTTTTTATAGCTAAAAATTTAAAACCTTTTTTTCATCATCTTCATTTCATAAGCATAATTTTATCTTTTCTTCAAAATGTATAATTATAATGAAATAATGCCAATTTTATTCTTCATTCACGATGTAATTAAGTAAACGATTAAATTTTTATTCTGTTAAGTTGTCTTAATAGGAGGATTAGTGAGTTCATTTTTAGCATAATCAAAGTTTTATTTTACCTCGTAGTAAGCTAGGAAACCTTTAGCTCCTGTATATTCTCCAGGCGTACCGCCTCCGGCTTCTTTATTGATGTAAGTCCCCATGTTGTAATTATTGTTGCTGGTACTCAGGGTGAAACTACGTCCATAAAATGGTATTCCAACGACTAGTTTGTTGGCAGGACATCCGAAATCGACCCAGAGTTGAAGACCATCATTCTAGTTTAATTTGAATACAATTTTTTATTCAGAATATTTTCAGTAAAAAACTTTAATTGTAGGGAACATCATCTCTAATCAACCATGAATTGAAAAATACTTTTTTTAGAAAAAAAAGAAGTTGATAAGTACAATTAGTCTTTTAGAAACAAAAACATGATTGTTAAAAAGTTCAGTGAGTTTACCACAAGCAGAAAAATAATTTTAAAAGACCAATAAGTTTGTTTCAAATGGAAAAAGTACATCGAAAAGATCGTAGAGTTTGTTCAAAACTACAGTTTATACCAGTTGGCGAGTTTTTTACACGGTTTCAACTTTTTCAGTTAGACTGCAAAAGTACCTCAAGCGAAATAAATTGTTCAGAAATGTGGATAATTTTTACATATTGAGAAATATTGATTCAAAGCTAAATAAGCTACTTGAAGATGAATTATTATAAGAAATAAAATTTCTAATAGATTAACTAAATAATTGAAATACAAAATACTCACGACATTGAGTTTCTCATAAGCATATTGATCATGAGGCCTTTTATAGAGAGGGCTGTGAACATCAGCAAAACCAACCCAGTTGCCACGGAGATCATAAGACATTACATGAATAGCATCCAAGTTTCTATAATTAATATGCAAAAATCAAATATGAATATTTACTCTTCAATAGTTCAAAGTTATTAATTTCATTTTATATACTATGTTCTTACTCGCAAAGCTCTGGAACATGATATCCTTCAGCTAATCTAAATTTGGCCATAGGTACAGCCATAGTAATTTCCCATCCTTTATTTTCCTTATCAAAAGCTCTTCTGAGTTCTTCAACAAAGTAATAGAAGTTGTTTCTGTCTGAGTATTTACCACCTCTGTCTGTTGCTCCAGGGTATTCCCAGTCCAAATCAAATCCATCGAATCCATATTCATGCATGAACGCTGAAATTTATTCATTCATTCATTGAGTAATTGAAAATTGATAAAGGAAAAAAACATTTTGCATGAAAAAGTGGTGATTGTTCTCAATAATTCTTACAATGATTTGCTTGAGAATAGTTTGACGGAAAATTCTAATCAAATTCAATTTAAATCTTTGAGGTACATATTTAGTGCTCATCTATTGATTAATTGATATTTTGATGTTATGCCACATCTATGAAGCTATTAATAGGGTCTATTAACTGTCATGAATTATAAATCACTATCAGTAATATATCAGACTAGCTTTTATTAGGTCACGATTATTTTTGATTTTATTAACCTTGAGAATACTACTGATAAGAATAGAATGAATGCTATTTTCTAATTATATAGAAACAATTGATTCAATTAATAAGATATAAAGCTACAGGTGTTTAACAATGGATAATCGATACACATAGAAAAGCAATACGAAAATAGTAATCATAACATCAACAGAATATGTTATGTTATTGAGATGGATATTAAATATAATTATATGTAAAAGGTAAAAAAACAATTACTTTATATGAAGATAATCTTATCAAATATATATTGTGCATCTTTTTTTTTTAATCAATACCAAATTCATTTAAATCAATCAAAGTGCTAATGAGGTCAGCTTGTACGAACTCCTAGGCTTCTTATTGGATAATTTGAATTGATAACTGATAAATACATCGTCATTATAATTTACAAATAATTGTCATCTCCGCAATGTAATAACTAATCGATACTGTTAATTTTGTTATCATTATTATTAATAGAGTTATCGATTTTCAATCTTCTTCGTAAATGAGAACGTTATAAGTACTTGCTAAAGCTGATACTGACACTTTGAATTAAATTCAATTTAGAGTTGAAACAAAGCAATTTCAACAACTTACCGAATCAAAATTCGTAGTTAATTTCAGCTAATGAAATATTTTAAAGTCTTTAATTAATTTTAGAAATATCCTTGATTAACAAACTTTCCGACAAAAAAATTTTTTAGATTAATGCTAAATAATTCTTATTGTAAAGTATTCTCATAGTGAGTACTTGAAGCCATTGATATGTATTAGAAAAATAATCTTCTAGTTTTTTTATAAAATAATTGGTTAAAATCTTCTACTTAAGTAAAACAATCTTATTAAATTTGATGGAAAATTACAGTCAGTACTGGTAGATAGTATCCTTTGTTTGAAATGGCTATTTTTCCTTTTTTAGAACTTTATATCAAAGATGAAATATTAAATTTTGTTCTTAAAGTAATTAGTTGCCCATTAAATACTTACAAACGATGCTTTTGATGAAAGTATCTCGACGTTGTTTACTGCTTACAAGAGTGCTATATTTCCTTCCACCTTCAGCCCATCCTCCAACAGCAACTTGGGTCTTCAGACCAGGGAATTTATTTTTCAAGTTAACAAATTCTTTAAAACCACCTTTTTCGATATCGAGCTCAGGATCTATAACGAGGTACTCCCAGGTAACATTGCTGACTCCGATAAAGGAATAAATGACATGGGTACACAAATCTCCACGGACATCCTTGATGGCATAGCTTCCAATACCAGGTCTGTAAACTGCCCAGTTACTGAAGTAACATACGACTCTGGCAGGTTGTTCTTTTCCTGAAATTTTATTTTAAAAATTCAAGAACTGACCTAGAAACGTTCTTTCAATACATAAAAAAAAAGGAAAACTCCAATTACTTACCGTAAATACCAGCTATTAAAGCTGCAAGTACAGGAATTATCAGGAAAATTTTGCTTGCCAGAGACATGATTAATCCTAGAAATAAACATTTAAAAAGGGAGTATTTCTTGAAAGAGTCCAGTTAATTGCACGTAAAAACTAGACCCGCCCATAGTAATACTGAATGAAAAATAAAAAGTATGAGGAAGAAACGCTAACTTTTATCATCTTCACGTAAAAGATATTTTACAACCGGTTTTAATATGTAATTTTTTTAAATTATATTAATAATATAAACTCGCAACGTCCGGTTTCTAATCCTTCACCTCATTTTCCCTTTAATCAATTGGGAAAGATAATTAATTATATTTCGAGACGGTTTTTAATTTCCCAGTATAAATTTTTTTTTTTGTTTTTACAAATTAACCGATAATCGGATTACAATAATCGATTGTCGAATTTTATATTGGAATAATTGATCTACTAACAATCGATATATCGTTTTTTTCGATGACGCTAACCAATAAACTTTTTTAAAAATGTCAATAGATTTTTTACCAGCGTAGTGTAAATATGTTTCATGAAAAAAAAATATTAATTAACCTAAGTAGAAAATAACTTTAAATTATTTTGCACAATGTAATAAGTGTTTCGCTGATTCGAAGTGCTGTATTGTCGTAGTTCATTCACTAACCAGTTTCAGCGATCGAAATCACCAGGTTAAAGACTCTTAGAGGTCATTAAACGATGAAGAGTCCAAAGTAGATGCGTGGGAGGTGAGTACATTTACATAGTATTATTTGAATGATGATGATTTTGAAGTAAATTATGTTTATTTTTATAACAGTCAACAATTGATTCGATAATTGTTTTAATACCTTTAAGAGCAAAGATGTTAGGAGGAAGTTAAATTAAGATTGCATGAAACGTCAATAACAATTGGTACTTCAGAAACAAGTATATCCTAGCAATTAGTAGCATAACAACGTCATTGAGAGGAATAATAGGAAGAAAATCTGGAGAATTACAATTAATTCTTTGTTTTATTGTTGATAATGATAGCAATATTTCAAGTACATTATTAGTATACAAAGCTATTTGTTGAACTATTGGAGTGAAAATGTTATTCTAATGTTGATTTACTGAATAGGAAAAGAGGAAAAGCTTGACTGAAAGAATTATAATTTATTAATTACTAAAGGGTTTGAAGAGTGTTAATAATTTTATGTCCTAGTAGTGTTTAAAATTCGTAATGCATCGAATGAACAGTAGATATTCATTCAACCCAATGTTCTTTGAATACACAATTTTCTCTGTTGACAGAAGACAAAGCTAGATGTTCATGTTCTCAAGGTAGTTAAATGTATTGTTGAAAGAAAATATTTATTTTGTTTAATTTCATTGGACTTCAAGTTCAATACTAAATATTGATGAGTATCTACATTGTTTTGAGTTGATTCACTCGAATATGAATTTTTTACATAGTAAAAAAAATATCTATTCAGCTCCAAACAAGTCAAACTTGTCTATAAAAATTTCACAACACTTTAAGTCAATTTTACATATCAAAAATAACTAAATAAAATATTAAATTTCATACAAGTCTCTAAGAAAAGATGGAAAATTCCAATAAGCTCACGTCAAAAGAGATGTGTCAATTGTTGATATGTTTAAAAAGTTAGACTTGAATTTAGAAGTAAAATGGGATATTTTGATCTCTGAACCAAGTATAAGTATTTAAATGATTGTAAACACTGGGGAGAAGAAATAAGATGAAAGAGAGAAGTAAAATTAAAACTTACCTAGTCGACAGACCGGTCGTTGGAAAAATCATTGTAGGAGTTGCGATGATGGAGCATATATAGGCAGAGGAAGACTCGCGGGTCTCATTAGAATTCAGGTACACGGACCACACGCGATTGGCTGGTTCGTCGACCTGTTAGTTCTCCCGCCAACAAAACTGAACCAGCTGCATATGATTGCTGATCGAGTCGAGGGACATCGATTGAAGGGGAGGAGAGAATTTCAAAGAAGATGATACTTCTTTTTGAAGAGCAATCGGATTAGCAGCATCATGATCTGCTCTCGAGGACTCGTATGCTTGATTTATGATCCTAGAGATTAAAACATTAAAATAAATTGCTACCAGATCTTTACATTTGATTTTTATTAGAATTTAAATGCATTCATTTCTCAATTCCATTCTGCAATGACATGTTTTATTTAATTTCATTTTCTATTTACTTTATCTGATTCATATTGTATGTTCAAATGTTACCTATCAGTGAATTTTTCGGACTAATAATTTTGATGAATCACTTTTTGTTTGAGTTTAATATTATGACATAGTATTAATTATATTATCAATCTTAATTGGATTATGTATTATGATATTAAAGCTTATTACAAGCTGAATGAAGACAAGATGTAAATTTCACAGATATTCTCAGATAAGCTTTTTTTTTCAAGCGAAATATTACTACATTAACTCAAAGCTTTCCTCAGCAGTTAATAGCGCTATTAAAAGCAAAATATTTACTGATACTCCAAAGTGTCGAAGGGTTCAAAGTTTAGTGAACTCAAAGTTCAATGAATCCTGAATAATCAAAGAAGAGTGCAAAAATGCAGTTTTGATGCAAATACCATGAGAGAAAAAAAATGAAACTAGTGGTACCAGAAAATTTGGTGATATAAAAACCAGTTTATGTTGTTGATTTTTTTTCATACTTTGCTAAAATTAGTTTAAATTGCTTTCAAGCTGAATAATGAAAGAAACCGTAACTCTATGTTTTATTAGTATTGATCAATTTATTTGGAGTCATAAATTCCATTGTAAAATGTTTTTTTACAAATTTTCTAAAGTGCTTATATTTAGTTACTTAGGTATATATATTTATATAGTATATATTTAAAAATAAAACAATAATAATTATATCAACTAATTATTAACTAATAATAAAAATGATAATCGTTACAATAATTATAATAATATACACAATCATTGCCTAACTACAAAATATATTTATACTCCAAATGTAGAATTTTATTTAATATAATAACTATGCAATAATCAACGGATTAGTATATATTATGTATAATGAAAACAATTTAATTGAGCGACAAAAAATTAGACGATAATTGAGTACTTAGTGTTTCAGTATCAATTATATCGTCCTCGAGTTTCTAAAACACAAATCCAAGAATGTGGTTCAACGACTAATAGTTGTACCTCACGCAAGAATTGTGTGTGTATAATTGATTATCCTTGTTAATTATTAACTTGACTATCTATCATCTACGTTAATTTATATGCGAGTGAATTACATTTAGTATATCTAAAACGGTCTACATGTATATAACAGTTTAATCTTAAGCATAGTTTCCTTTTATATTCACTAAATTTACGCAGTCACATTTTTAGAATCTACGAGTCTTCTCGTGTGCGATATTTTTTTGTTTAATCCTGGTTTAACAAGCTCTACGCTTTACAAAATTAATTTATAATTTATTTTAAAATTTAAATTAATCAAATTAGACTTAAAGAGTTGACAAACAAGTAACAAGTTAATTAAATAAAACAATTTTGTGTTATAAATTGACAAATATTTATCGCTTTTATCAGAATTTATTGTTCAAATTTCGTTTCTTTTTCTCTTTTATTTATTTCCTATTTTTTATTTATTTATTTTATTTTATTTTGCGATAGGTATAAATATTAATAATTATTGTCTAAAGAGAGTAAAATTTTATTTAAAAAAATCGTGCATACCCAAGGGGAACGTGAACGGAATAAGGCTAAAAGATATGCAGTTAGGATATGAAGATAATTAAAAGGGCAGTGTAATCTTTTACTTTCTTTTTCATATCTACTCTCGAGGAATTTTAATGGAAATTTGCGATCACACTTGAATTTGATTAGTTCACTCATCACTTCACACTTATTTCTTGCGCTCCATTTCATCTTAAATGTAATTTTATCGCTAATAGGAGTTACGAAATTTTTTGTGGGTGTATGTATATTTTTTTCTCTCGATTATATTCTTAAAGCTGTACCGAAGTCATTGACAATTTAATGGCCAATGAATATAAAATATAAAAGCAAAAAAAATTTACTAAGTAAATACGATTAAAAGAAAATTAAAAAAAAAAAATCTTACAACCAATGTTTTCTTCACATCCATCTCCTGCACTCTTTTAATATTTTATTTTCATACAATATAGTAAATATTATTGACAACGACCATAGTGATCGAATTGCACAATGAATTTGGCACTGTTTTATTCTTATAATTAGTTGCAAGTACTTAATTATTATTTTATTTTATTAATAATTAAATATTAAATTATTTAATATATGTAGAAGTATAAGAATATTTGCTAATAATATGATAGTTAAAAAGTGTGATCGCAAATATCTTGAGGTATAAAAAAAACTATCATCAGGTCGGAAGATATAAGCTTATAGCTTTGAATCTATCTAACTTACATAACAGAATCACAAGATAGCTTTTATTATGTTCCATAATAATGTATAAAAAAAATTATTCAATTTACTTTCCTAAATTTAAGTTAAGAAATTTCTTTTTTACAAAATTGCTATATAATTATATTAATTCAAAACACAGAGCTTTTGCCCTCTAACCTGATCTTATTAATATTACAGGAGTAGTGGCTACTTTACACAAAGTTTACATACAATTCAATGTAAATTGTAAAATAAATGTACAGAGGAGAGTTAATAATTGTGCGCTCTTAATAACATTACATTATTCAATTTATGCCTATATATATGTATATATATTATAAATGATTTTATAGCACATTTGCATTTACAACAGGAATTACTCCTGGAATAGAAATTTTCAGTCCTTCAGTCATAATAAATTATATCTAAATCATAAACCATTAAATTACGCTTCAATAAAACGCAATTCAAAATCATGTAATTATAGTTCAATTTATAGAAGGCAATAACAGTATACTCACTACCTAGATTTGTGCCTTTTTATCTGTACCAACGAATTACTCTATGAGCTATGATTCGTTAGAAAAAGATGTAAGAAACATTTTTTTCTCGTACAATATGGCAGTAATTGATTATATCTATTCTTTTTTTTTGTACGATTTATTTAATGGTCTTTTGAATAAATGGTCTATTATTTAAGAGTAGAAATTTTCTCGTTGCTGATAAAGGGGTAATGGAGTCACAGGTGATAAATCGTCATCTTCGAAGCTCATCTCTGAATTCAGGGGTAGCGTTGCAAGTGCTTTCACTGTGAAACAAATTTTTATATTTATTATTTTTCATATCATTTATGAAACTATAAAAATTGAAAAGATAAGAATAGAAAGAAAGAGAGAGAGAGAGAGAGAACACGCAAGAAAATTTGAATAATGATTAAATGATAGTGATAAGTCACAAGAAAAACTAATAAAAAGAAAAATGAACAAAACAAACCTGAGGTGATGTGATGGACATGTCCTATTTATGGAAGAGAATGGAAGAAGCATGTCGATCAGTGTGCCGGGTTACCTACACACAGCACAAACGGTCCAAACAACACTCTACTAGTTATCGATTATCTATTAATTTAACAAGAAAAGCCATGCCGTATCGATTCGCGAAAAAATTAATTTTATAATTGTCATTTTTTTTAATTTTTATATTAACAACTAATAACTTTTGACTACAATTTTTTATGATACATGATTCATCTTCAACCGATAAATGTAATATAATAATGGCAATAATGCGAGTATGCGATAAAATAAATAATTCAAGATAATTGACAAAACAACTCGTGCGAGCAATCTGCTCTAAAATTATCAACACACTTGGATCATGCAAGACTATTTCAATTGATGGATTGATTATCTTGGTGTCGCATACCAGCCACCATTTTACTCTTTTCCATCACTTGCTTCGCCAGGATTTGATTGAGCTGAAGAATGTGGTCCCTTTGCCTCTTTTCTTCAGCAACTTTTTTCTTCAATGAATTCGATTTTTCCACATTGACATTGTCTTCTGTAAATCAAATAAAAATTTCTCGTTTTTAATAATTCTACAATCATAATTGCCTTTTGCTACAATAGAGATAGAATTGTAAGGTATTTTATTTTGTTATAAGGCCATAAAGATCATTTTTCTTTATTTTCTCAACTTTTCAAATGTCTTTTTCACTACTAAAATTTCAAAGTATCGCAATAAAATTACAGTATCTATGAGAAATTTTTTATAGGTTTCATTCCAATTCTACAGGATCAGAGAAGCTTCTCTAATATATTTATTTATGCATAAAAAGTATTCTTCTATAAATAAAATGTAAAAGCATGAACATTTTCGAAGCTCTAAAAAAATCCGTCTGATTTCATAAATAATAGATAATTAAAGGTTTGTTATCATTAAAAATAGAAAATTTAATTTGTAGAAGACATCTAAAAGCTATTATAATAAAAAATAAATGTACCATCGCCTTCAGGTGCAGTAACAGTTGTTTCTGACAACATTTTCCTAATCGCATCAGCCTTTTTAAGACGTTGTTTTTTCTCCTCAGGAGACAACTCAGGCGTCTGTTCAGGAATGTACCGTTCTGGAATTACTATTTTATTTGGTGTTCCCAGCAGTTGATCAATGGTACTTTCATTATACTTCAGCTCTTTGTGGCTGAGTGTAGATCTTACAACATCCGGAGCATTAATTCTCGGTCTGAGAGCTCTTTCCATGTCCAAATCATCTCGTGCTCTTCCCATTCCCTACATTAGTAATAGAATAATTTTTATCTAACTGATTGAACTAATATAAATAAATAAATAGACGTTAGTCAATAGCAAAGCAGCAGGTGAAAAAGTAATGAAATGGCTTAGGAGTTAAAAAGCTATCAAAATAAAAGGGTACCATCTTGGAAAAGGTGTCTTCCAAATCAAGCATTGGCTTGCTACTCGACACTGTGTAATGTCTCCTCTTCTCTTTGGGTACAGGTCGTCGTCTGGGATTGTCAGGTTTCTTCTTAGTCATTTCTTTGATGATCTGCTTGGCCGCTTCACTTTTGAATACGGGAGATAACTGTGGAGATTCTCCAAGGCTATTTATACTCGCCGCAGAGCCTGAGAGTTTATCCTGAGATGATGGAACGGACATGGAAGTTGTATGAGTAGGACTCATGGGACTTGCTAAACTCTCAGTTCTTCCAGATGACACAGAACCTGTTCGTGGTTGCGAGTAATTACCGTGAACATGATATTGAGATGAGTTTGGCTGACTTATTGATCTTGAATATGGTGAAATGTAATTTTGATTGCTTGGACTATATGATGGACTTGTTGAGTAGTTTGGTGAACTCATAGGAACGTGCGAACTTGATGTAGGACTCTCCGTATATAGTGATAGCATGCTGTCTGAACTTCCTTCATGATTCTCAAACTGCATGATGGTTTTAATAATAAAATATAAATAAATAAATTAGCAATTAAAATAAAAACATGCACTAAAGTGCAGGATGATGTGCTGAATGAACATAAATTCATTATTGAAGTCATAAATAAACTATTGTTTACCCGCACTCGATGGCGACGTGCCATTATACTTCTCAGGGCATTCATGCTGTCGCTGCGTGGAGGTGGAGGTACAGGTCCATTGTGAATTTCTGGCTGCGGCTTTTGACCTCCGAAGCCTCGTGGTAATGACATACTCCTTTGAAATTGCATATCATCTAATTCGGATAGTTGAACAGTACTTTGGGCATGGATCATTGGAGTTTCTTCAATAACTCTCCCAAGTTGTGTCTTCTGTGAAATAGTGTCATTTAATCTTTAATTAATATCTTAATAACCAAGTTTGGACCAACTAAATTGCAGCTTTATTAATTTAGCAGGAGTAACGGACCAAGTAAATGAACGATCAATCAATCTCTTAGAAACTAAAAAATTTACAATCTTCAAGTAATTTACATCAGTATATTTCCAATTCATTTACTATCAAATGAATTTTTACCTGTTTAAATAATTTATATACTATATGAGATGATATAATTCTGAAAAATTATTTAAACGTTTGAATATTTAATTAATTTTCTTAATAACCATTAATGATATCCAAACCATTTATAAATCATTCATTTACTAAAATAAATAGTAATGGATATCTATTTCATTTCAACCATTTTTCCAATAAACCCAGAGTCTCGATCAATATCAATTTATAAAATAAACATTTCAACAGTCAAATAAATGTCATGTTGAAAAATATACTTTTTGTGACAAATAAAGTTATTTGAGTTGAACGGATTAAGTTTAATAACTACCTCAAATTGTTGGGAACCAAACTCTTCTTCGTTTAATCTCTTAGCTCCACCTGGTGCTTGGAGTCCATTTGTCAATGGGATTCCAATATTTCCGTTTCTATCCCCACGGTCTCTATGACGTCTTTCAGACTCTCTCTTGACAATCCTTACTGTTTTAATCTCCTGTTTCTCACGATTGTGTAATCCAGGAAATTTATTATCCTCGTTTTGTCCGTACACTCCATTCATTAGAACAGCCTCTTCACTTGGAGGAGGCGGTGGAGGAGGAATGTATTCAGGTGGAGGTAGAGGCATGCCATTTGTCGAAGGATCAATTCGTTTATATCCATCATTGCAGTTAATTCTTCTCATATCAGTAGTGACATAAAGCGGTGCAACGTTTGCTTGAACTGGACTCGCTTTCCCTTGCATTTGGTCTTTGAGAAGTTGCTGCTTCAATTGATGTTGATGGATTTGCTCTCTGAGCTGAGGTGATAATGTGGAGATGTGATTGTGTGAGAGCATTGAGTCTCCTAAGCGAGGATAGGATTGAACATAAATTGGTTGATGATTTGATTGCATCTGTCGGTTGGATTGAGTCGGAGAGAAACGATGTGTCGGTGGTTCTTTGTCCTGCGGTGAGGGAATGTGCTGATGAGGACTTCCGGCCTGACGATTACGTGGTGACATGGACGAACTAGAGCTTGATGGAGAGTCTAAGCCATGATCAAACGTCATTCCGGAATCCAAATCGGTCTCAAGCCAAGAACTTGGAGCTCTTTTCTTTGGATTATGAAGTTGAGGACCAGTTACTGTTAAAAAAAAATCATTAAAGATTATTATATCTCTCTACCTTGATTATTGGCACTTAAATAATTGTACTCACAGGTTGAGGAATCATTCGGTTTGATTTGCTGAACTAAACTTTGAGACTTCTCGGTCAATTGTCGAACTTGAATGCTCAACTCTTGCCGCTGTCGTTGAAGATCGCCGACTAACTGTTGAACACGTCTTAACTCAGTTTCGAGAGCTGCAGTTGTTCCGGATGGATCTCGCGTCATGTTTCCAGCGTAAGTTCGTGATGCTTGAAGTTTCTGTCTTAAAACTACCAAATCCTGCTCAAGTCTTGCATTTTCAGCGACTGTCTCTTCCAATTTCTACAAAGTATCAAAGAAGATAACTTAGAAATGAACTGATTATTTTTATATCAATTACATTAATTGAAGACTAAGAAAAATAAAAATCTAGAAAATAATTATAATATCTTCTGCATTAATACTTGAATTTACCTGGAAGAAAACTGGTTTTACCTGGAAACAACGAAGGATAGATTTAATTCACGGTTAAGAGGAAGTTTCTATAGTTTATCTACTTTTATCCGAGTCTTCCTCTCAATCCACGAATGATCTACGTCCTACGTTGACTACATCGCGTGAATTTGATTTATATTATATCGTATATTTTACACACTTCAACTATATGAAAAAATATTTTTTGACTTTGAAAGAAAACCCTTTAAAACAACTCATAATAACTTTATTATTGAAATTATTGAAGCCGATGTTTTGTAACTTTTTTTAAAAATTAACTTCCTTTATAAAAAAAAATGGACATTTTCAGAATGGATATAAAAAGTAAAAAATAATTCATAAATTTACCTTGGAGTTATGAGCAAGAAGCATTCGAATTCTGCTGAGCTCTCTTTCTAACAACATTTGTTGTTTCCTATACCTCTCAGTTTCCATGGGATTGCTTCTGCTGCCTTGAAGTTTATGTCGTAAACCACTTAAAGCCTTTTCCAGTATCTCCTGGATAACATATAAATAAATAATTTTTTTAGTTGATCACTCGTAAATGAATCAATAGATTATTTTGCATCTATAAATATAAAATATCAAATTACCTTATCTTGTTGAAGGCTATGAAGAGTACCAGACTCTTCCTGTAGTAGTCGGTCAAGTTTATAGAGTTGCTGTACTTTGGCCTATGGGCAGAAAAAAAAATAAAATAGAAATAAAAATCATCTCATTATCTTTATTTAATGTAACTCTAAAACAACCACAAGCATAAGGGATCACATTATAACTGCAGTTCTAGTTAGCAAGACTTGGTGACAACACTGTCTATGTTTGCCGCATATCTGGTGTCTCTTCTGTTCACAACAGTGCTTAATATATTCCGTTAACTATCGGAGAACTCCGAATGGTGTACAGGACAGGGATGCAGAGATGAGGCAATAATTAGCAAGGAACAATTGAGTGTTTGTTCCTCTGCAGCAGCTGTGAGATCTTATCGTGTGGAAAAGCGAGATAATAGTTATACAACATAGGTAAGCTCAGCTTTAATATACCCATTACCACTGAAGATCGTTACAGAAATTCTCTTTAAAGACTCTGAGGTCATTTATATATGAATTGACTAACGGATTAATTAATTATTTAGTATTTTAGTGATTTATTAATACCTGAAGCTGTCCGTGATCAGGACTAAGTCTTTCCCAATCTCGTCTTTCTTCTGCTAGTAGCCTTTGCTCTTGAACTCTCTGATTAAATTCAAGACGGTCTCTCTGCTCTCTCATACTCTCTTGAAGCAAATCATGACGAGATCCAGAGACACTCCCGTTGACTCCATTACGATTATAAAGTGATCCCAACTTTACCATATTGTCAACTAGATTTACCAGTGGCTTTCCTTTCTCATACTGCAATCATAAAATTATTCCATTTTATAACCAGTTTTTATTAAAAATCTTATGTTAATTAATTAATTTTATATATTTTAAATTCTCAAAAAATCGATTTAGTTTAATACGTTTTTCCTTTCTAATTTTCATTTTATTTTATACAGTTAACTTTACTCGTTAATCTTCTTCTGTTGGATTACTTTTATTATGAAGATAATAGCTCATATAACTTTATTAAATGTAATTATATTATTAAAATAATTACCTGTTTTTCTAAATTCATTAAATGTTTTTTCAGTTCTTCCAACTTCTGAAGGTTCTCTAGACGACGTGGAGCATCCAATTCTGCTAGTCTTGCCTGTGGAATAACAGTTTAAATTATCATCAATTCATCATCCTATTTTCTATTCATACATTTTTATTCCTACAGACATTTACAGAATAGAAAACCAGGCCAGGAAGCACTCATGCATTTTTGTTGAGGCGTCAGTTTTGATAAAAAAAAATCCGCCTCTCGTAAACAAAAGGATGTGAAAATAGGGTGTAAAAACTTTTAAAAATACATATATGTGTGTTTCAGAGAGTAAGAGAAGTCGATACGCACAGCGTCACACCCGACTAACGTCTGGATAGAATCTCGATGTGTTTGAAAGGATATCTAAGCATTCTCTAGGTCTTGATAGAAAGCTAAACGGGTCTTGAGAATGATCTGCCATCGTATACTTGAGTCAAGGTAACATCTTTTATTCTTAATATAATTAAGAAAGTTAAGAAAAAAATATCAGATAAATTTTTGTTTTTATTCATGAAAATATAAGTGATAAATACTATTTATCTGATTCAATAACTCAGTGTTAGAAAACTTGTACAATTGCAGTATTAAATTGAGGCCATTCGGTCAATGCAAACTTTATAAAATTCTTCATTATAAAAACTTTTCAGGCTTCGAAGCCTTATCGTTCTCATTTCCACTATAAGAAACTCGTCAACTTTCTTAGAATATACATCACGATTTTTTTTTTATTGTTATTTGAGTGTAGGAAACTTTATCATCCAACTCCACCAACTGGAATCATTTAGCAATGTAAACTTCTTTCTTAAGATAGTATAACACAAAAACAACCAGCAAATTACAAAAATCTTTTCTTATAGAATGTTCGACTTCTCTTTAATAAATCTATGATAAACTTGTTAAAAAAAGTGTTACTGAAGCAGTTGATCAAACAGAAAATGCTTAATTTGTGAATAAATATAAAAAGCACCGAAACAAAATGAATGAAATATTTTAAAATTAGCGTCCCAGTGTCAAGCCAGCTTCAATGAAGATTCCACCAGAATAGCAGTCCCTGTATTTGAAAAAAAAGTGATAAAAGGTTGAAAAAAAAAATAAATAATTATGACTCTAAAATCAAGACCTGTGCCTCAATCTCCATATGGCACGTTTCCATGGCCTTGCAGATAGCTGCACTTTGTCGTCTTAACTGGATGAGTAGGAGTACCAGCTCTTCATGGGTCCTTCCCAACAATTCTCCAGCCGACACTTGTACCAGACGTTGGGTGCTCCCAGACGATCCAACTCGTGATCCCAGTTCATTCGTTACTGTTTTCTGCTTGGAAATCGTACTCGTCTGTCGTAGAAGGATGGCATGCAACACATGTGCGCGATATAATTATAAAAACACAAAAATGGTGACAACGAAAACGTAATAGGTGCATACGATTAGGTTCCATGCAAGGTTATTGTTATAACACAAGTTATGTTAATTTAGATAATATCGTTTCTACTTGCACGAAAAGAAGAAGACGAGATAAATAATATTTTCAATCGACTTGAAGTGTTTGAAAGTAAATCTTGAAGTCATTGATCCCAATACTACATTTAGTGATTCTTCAAATATTTATTATCAATATAAATTTTATTAGAGGATATTTTTTAGTATTATGTTCTATTTAATTGATTACTCGACTATTTTTATGTTTATATATTGAACTGATGGAATTTTTTGACTCTCTGTTAAAGAATTAATCTTTATAAATTATCAAATTGTACACGAACATAATCAAACTGATGAACTGATGTAGCTTTGAATAGATCTATTGAATATCCACGCCATTTATATCATACAAACCAGAATTTTTTATTGCATTACATTATTTAATCCAATGACTATGAAACACACACACACACATAATTTTAATAATTCGAAGCTCACAAATTTTTTTGAATTGATTTTCAAATCATTTTTTTTTCATCTTTGAATTACCTAACTCTTACCAAAAAAAACAATAGCTGATTTTTTTGATATGAAGTATTTTTAAATTCACTTGGAGATCTTGGTATATTTTTTCAATGATATTATACATTTACAATCCACTTTAGTTTATCTTCAAATTATTTTAAGGCAAGAAGAAATGTCACCTGGATAAATTCAACATCTTTTAGTGCAGGCTTTTACTAATCCCAGAAATTTCCTAGCAAGGTATAGTAGTTCAAACTTTATCAAGAATTCTTGAGATATGACATAATACACCTTCCTCATTTACTTCCTCAAGTTTTGTCTATCTTGATGTTTTGCACACAGCATCGAGTTTTGATAAACTCCGACTCGAAAGAGAAGATTAGAGCATTACTTGTAAAATGTTGAGAGTTGCTTTCAAGTGAAATATTTAGATGTTAAAATAGAATTATGTAGAAGAGATTGAACAACATTTCTCTCTTTCATCTATACTTATACACTTTACTGAATAATATTTGAAATTACAAATATTCAATGAATTTATCAGATACATATCACAATTGAAGTCTGCTCTATAAAGACTAACGTGAGACTGGCGTCTTGCTTGCTTTTGAAGATTCTTCTGCAATGCGTTCTTTAAGCTCCTTCCATGCTTCGGCAAACTTTCTCTCTCTCTTCTTCGTTTGTAACTTTCCTCTTGCTTCTTCCTCTGCTCCATTGTTTTGTCTGTTTTTCTCTCAGTATTCAGTAACGTAGTCAAATGTGGAGAAAATTTTCATACAACTATTTTTTTTCCTCAACTTTTTTCACATATACATTACTGACAAGAAAAACCGTAAAAACCTTCTTCAAGTATAGAAATGTCATTGTTCTTATATAAATTCTTGAAGCAAAAATAATTATAAAATCATGTAATAAAAGGAAGAATACTTTTATTTTATAATTTTCTATTAGAATATTTTTTGTTTTATTCCATCACAATTGACTAGTTGGTTTCCAAAGGTTTTATTAATCCAATCATTCAAAATTATTTATTCAAAATTAATAGAGGATCTTGTGAAAATAGAGTAGAGTTTTAATACTCGTCTTTTTTTAGCCAATATTCCCTATTAATCAAACACGAATGAATTTTGAAAGTTCCGAAAGGCTTTCAAAAATATTGAAAATTACTTGAATAGCAATAGACCTATGAGGGAATATGAAAATGTAGGAAACGAAGTGTTTTTTCATTTTATTGATTGAATTTTTCGAGTATTTCAAATCCCATTGATTGAAAAGATTATTTTATTTTCAGGTTAAAATAATGTGAATTGAATTTACGGCACTGAGATGGTAAAACCAGTCTCAGGGTCGGAGCCCTTTGGCCAGCCAGGATCAAGGCTGCTTGCCAATTGGCCGAGAAACCTCTCTACCTCTTTCCTCTTTATCCTACTCTTGTTCATCTCAACGCGGATATCTGGCATCCCGTACTCTCGCACAACCGCCTTACGAACAATTGCGGGGCTTTGTCCGGATAAAGCCCGCCGGATTTATCAAACCCGTTTCATCTAAGATCTGAGTAACTTGGTTGCGGAAACTGGTTCCTCAATCTTTTGCAGCAAAATCGTTTGTCTCAATCTAACGATGATCACTTATAAAATTGACTTATAAAAATTGTATCTAACTCACTTACATCTATTTTAATTAAACAGAGACAAATTATGTAATTAGTTTAATTTATAACAATCGAGATTATCTTGAATATATTAAAATACTAGACTTCTGTGTATAAGATACTTGTATACGACCTAAGTGTAAAACAACTTGCGGAAAAGTTCTAATTACGTTAATCACTTCTCTACTGAGACATTAATTTACTGTCTTAAGAGTGAATAACACCTTGGTGCCACCATTAAAATAATCAAAAGTATTATAACGACTATGCTGATGATATTTAATATATTTCTCCAAAAATATGCTACTGTAAAACCATTCTTCTTGGTTAAAAAAAAAAAAGAGTTCATTAAAAGACTGGATAATTAAATACTAACATCTTTCCTGTTAACTACGGTCAATGACCTTACAAATAATTCTAGTAATTTTTGACAAATTACTCAGAGTTTTCATCATTCGTAACAAAAATTCTCTTTTCTTGGTTATTTTAAAATGCTTTAATTCTAGTTGGAATATTTATTTTATCATAATTTTGTTTAATTTTATTCCAAGTAATTTAGAATATTTATTTTTTAAATTATAAATGTTTCCATTTATAAAAAGAAAATCTCCATCTCAAGTTTTTTTTGCTACATTCACTCTTATATGATTTTTTATATTTATGTTTTCTTAAATTTTTTTATCCTCTATTTATTTTTAATAATCATTTCTGCAATATTAATTTTTTATTCGACAAATTACCGAGATATATTTTTTACTACTTCATTTTTAATTAGTTTATTAACTTATTTTTAAATGAATGCAAATTTTCAGTATTAAAAACAACTCCATGAACTATTTTTAGTGTAGAAAATATTGATAATCTTCTGTATATTTACTTCATTTTATCACTTGTTTCTTCACTTTGACTTCAAGTCGATTGTTTATTTTAAATTTCACCGGATAAAAAAATCATAAAACTTCTTCTTCTTCTTCTTTTTCTTTTACATCTGTTTACACAGCACTTACCCTCTTGTGCAGATCGTTAGTGCTCTCACAACCCTGCACAATTCTCTGCATGTGTTGGACACTTGCACTATCACCATTCATTTCTCTCGGACTGATTGGACTCATTAATTTCCTCTCATCTGAAAATCATCATATTTTATTAATTTCTAATTTACATATACAATTAAATATATGAAATAACTATAGAGTAAATAATCATAATAATTATTATTATACTAGCAATAAGGATTCTAAGGTAATGCGGATTAATTAATAGTTTGTAATACTCGTAATTTTAGTGCATGTATGTAGGATCGGATAATGTATGATTATAGTACATAGGAAATCCCAAAAGCGTCAATGGTCTATGGTTCGTCGCGCACCCTCTGTTTTGTGAGCGAAATTCGATGAAAGTGAATTTCACAAGGATAAAGCAGCTGGAAATGAAACGATGCAGTTGTATTTGAGAGCTTTGCATGTTTTTGATGTCTACAACATCGCGAGATGTTCTACGACAAACGATGAATTATTCAAATATTCAACCATCTTGTGATATCTATGCTTATGGATTCAGAATATAAAAATGATTCAAAGTAACTTTGTGCCTCAGATAATAATCCACCGTGTATAAACTTAAAAAAAAAAATGGAACTGTAATTAGTTTGAAGAAAAAAATAAGGAATTATTGATGAAGATGAAGGTAAAGTTGGAAGGAAAAAGTTTTAATCTATTTTTATATATATGAGTTTCATTCCTAATTAAAAGTTTTAAGTTTATTACAACATAAAATGATTAAATGTTAATTGAAGAATTCATTTAGTCCATATCAATGTTAAAAGTATTTACAAAGTTCAAATTATTTTCTTTTCCATGAGAAAATGTCTATTGCATCCCTGAGAATGGAAATAAGTTTGAGCTGAAAAAGTATAAAGTTTAAGTAATTAAAAATTAAATGTATTTTTTTAACGAAATTTTTTTTTAAAAAAGTTAAAAAAAAATACTTCTAAAATATCACTTCATTATTTTTATTCCAACAATAAAGCAATGGTTTCGTTATCCATAATAAAAAAGAATATTTCTTAATAAATTCCTTTTAGCAGGAGGAGGTTTTACATAACAAAAGAACTCGGTTATTTCAATTTTTAACTCATACAATTCACTTAAAAAGTTTTTTTTTTCAGCCATAATAACAATATTTCTTCTCGTTGTATGTTTGTTGTACACTCTAATATTTTTAACAACACTTGTGGGTAGCATTAAAACGAATATTATCAAAGCAAATGGATCAAGAAGGTCAAAGCATGTATATGCATAAAAATGATGGAATAATTACTAGTGTGATGAAGAGTATGACATGGAAAATTTATATTGGTATCTTCCAACTTTGGGGATCTAGTTTGTCGAGTCGTTTATTCTAGACTCGAGCTTCTAAAGGCTTTTCTTGTTCATGTCGACATTAATCTCTATTCTAGGTCTGACGATCCAACTACTGCTGCTTTACACATCGACGCTTGTGTTCAACAGTACAAAATACGGAATCTGGGCTTACATAGCTTAGTGAGAACGTGATTGAGAAGCAACGAATTATCACACATCATGCTAATGATAATATCAATCATGTAAAACTAAAGAAGGATTGAAATACACAAGGGAAGTAACTTTAATTTGATTGAATATATTCCTCCCAAGTTAAGTCTTTATGTTTGATTAAATTGAATTCAATTCAAATTCAACGCCTAGAAATGAATAGAAACCTCAGGGCTTTAGAAATTCATGTACAATATGTAAACTGGATGTAAAATTACCTTGAGAAGTACAGAGAATCACGTTAAATCAATTTTCATAACTCTCTCGTATAGTTTTCAGGTCAATTGTCATTTACTGGCAATTCAAAATAACATCAAATCTATTTTTCTGATAATGTTTCATTTGAGTTTTACTTCGAGTTTCACTGTTTTATTGTATGACAGTACATAATACATTTGTATTTCATTGTGATTAAGTTTTTCTTTGTCTCTGAATATTTTATAAATGTGCTCTTAGTTTCGATCGTTCGTGGAAGCCAAGAAGAAATATCTATTAATAATAAATAATAAAGTTTAATCTAAGTTGAGTGTTTTAGTATATGAAATAGAAAAAATATGTTAATACTTGATATGGACTATAACCATATATTTACGTATTAATCTTTTAAAAGCAATCGAGCTTTTATTGCTAAGAATATACTTAAAAAATAAAAATAACTCGATAGTTATTTTATTGGTGATTAGTATGCATCATATAGATGATTAAAATTCATCAGAATTTTTTTTTTATTTCATAATAGTGATGGAGTATTTTATTTCTGGTCTATTGGCATTGTATTCTTCTCATTATTGATGAATATTGAATTAACTTTTTGGTAATTGTTCACTTCTGTGAATATAAACTTACAATATTGATTAATTGTCAGCTTCAATTCATGGTTTATTAATAAAATGACAATTTTTACGAAAGAAAAAAAAATCAAACATGTAATTCTTTAACTGTGAATTTTATCAGACCAATTTTATTTTAATAATATACAAACGTCAAGTTATTTGAGAAGCTTTCAACATCCATTAAATTTTTTCTCCCCATTTAAGCACAGTAAAATAGAATGTAGTTAAGAGTTCTTGAGAAAGCCGGAAGAGAGTAGTTATGACAATAGAGAGATGAATAGTTGAAGACATTGGTTAAGAAGCTGAGGAAAATGGATGGGACTTTGAAAAATTTCCATTCCACAGTTACGTGGAAATGCTTACTCTGGCTTGGTATATGTTTCTCACAATCACTGGGACTAGAAAGCCGATGATCTACTGGAGAAATCACCCGCAAGTTTCTTGATGGGCTGATCAAACGTTGATTACTATCACTGGTACTGTTATTTACTCTGAAATAAAATGAATAATATTTTTGATTACAAATGAAATAAAGTCTAGGAAAGTATTACTTCATAATTGTAATATTTTTCAATCAATAAATTAATATACTTACAGAGTTGATGGTGTTCGAACATCACCAATGCTAGCAGCTCGACAAATAGATGAATTGCTCTCATTTCCAGAAACTGTAAGCCTTGAGGCGGTGGACTGTGGTGTCGACTGATGGACCGGAAGTCCACTAGTGATTTGCTGACGTTCACGTCCATTGACACGTGAGTGTGGAAGAGTTGAAACGGTGACTGGTGGCTGAGTGAGCGGATTTTGAGCTGCTAACTGAGACGTGCTTACTGCTCGAGGTGGAAGAGGATCTCGACCGATTATCGAACCCGAACCGGAGGCTGCAAATAGTAATAACAGTTTTCAATTATTCTGGAAAAAATATCGTAGATAGAAAAAACTGGAAAAAGTGTTCAATGTAGGTTCAGATTTTTAGTCAACAGATTACTATTTTATTATTAGCAAGATATTGAATTTATTATTGCAATAATATTCTCAGTTTAAAAATTGATTGATTTTATGAGAAATTTTTGGTTTTTTCTATTAATTGAATGATTGATAAAGTTATTATAAAATCAAACAAAACTGACAGCTGAGATATTTTTTTGGATATTTGAAATTCAATGTAAAATTAAATTCATTCAATACTGAAAATTTTTCCAGAAAAATTTTACACTAATTTATTTCCATTTCATCGTAAAAAAACTTTTCAATTATTTGATAGGAAAAAGTTCTAGTATTCTAAAAGTGAGCATTTAAATATGAATAAAAAAATAAAAGTTTTGAAGTTTTAAAATATGAGTAAAAGAATAAATAAAAAAATATGACGTAGCATTAACAAATAATTCATAAAAAATATATCACAACTTTTATTAACAATTTTATTTCATCGTTATGATACATAAAATACGATTCCTGTAAATCAAATAAAAACTATTAATAAAAGTACTTCAAATTAATAATTACTCTTTTTTATAAGCTACATTAGAGTAATAAAATAGTGATAGTAACTGTATCTTTAAACAAAAATGAATTATTATGATTCATAAAAATACAATTAAATTTTTTTTATAATAAAATAAAATGACTGATTTTAAAGTTTACTACCATAAATTTTACCTCATACTTGAATGAAGCTAATAATTATTTTGAAATCAATATTAAATGATTATTTGAAAAGAAATATTTTGCATTTATGAAAGAAAAGTATTTACATTGCTTATGTAAGATGATTAAAATATTTTTCTCCAGGGAAATATTCTTTCAACACTTTCTATAGCTGTAGAGCTTATATTGCAATGTTTAAGAATTAAGACATACCCTTTCTGTTGTACTGTTGGGCTTTGTACAACTTAGTAAAAAGTTTACTTTGAAAGAAAGTAGAACCTGTGATTGTGAAGGCATATAATTACCTCATGTTTCTGTCTACGATGTATAGCACACATTTTTTATCATGATGGAGATAAAGGCAAGTGATATCTTTGTAAAGCCTGCAGGTAATTAAAATGAATTTAAAATGTTTCCTGTGAATTATAATAATCTAAAGACACTTTTGAAATTTTTACTATAAATAATAAAGCTCATCTTTTTATCCAACTTTATCATATGCTAAATTTTCAGCTCTGATAATTTTTAAAAATAATCAGAAATCTTTTCATGATAAAAACAATTGTGCAAAACATCGTAAGCATTATAATAATTCTTTAAAAAGATTTTTCATCATCACATGTATTTTTCCATTAAAGAAAAAAATTCCTTTTAAAAGAGCATGTGACACTTGTGCATACGAATGCCATTTTGTTATATATCCACATCACTCGAAACAATTTATCATTCCTTACAAAAGGCATTCTTAAGTATTTCTGAAACAAGTGTTATGCATTTTTGTTCCATGAAGAATCCCATAAGTGCCATTCGTTTTAGCGTCTGCAGAAAGGAAGTGACACGACGTAGGCGAAAGTGCCATGGTATTATATTAGAGAAGGAACGAGAAATGGAAAATTTACTAGAGATGAGGGAATTCAATCTTAACACAAACTTGGAAGAAGAATGTATTCTTCTATCTATCACAGGTTTTTCATTGGAAATTAAACAGAGGATGGTGGTGGTAACAAAGTGACAGAAATCTCTATAGGAGGGTTGTCAAACTTCAAAATTTGATTTACCAAAGTTTGCTGAATCGTTCTGAGACCGTCAATCAACATTATTTTATTCACTTACTATCTTTAAAGTTTTATTCTTTTCACATTTTTCATACTACTTCTAGAACTGTCATGAAGTTTGGATATAAAATTTATCGAATTCATTAAAAGAATAGATTATCTGTAAATTTTTGTTTGAGAAAATAATTAAATTAGAATTAATATGACAATAAAAGTGGAGTCTAATAAAAATAAATGACCAGGAAATATTGATAAATATCTTGTCAATTGTTTTTGATGATTGAAAAATATTTAATTTAATTGTAATGAATTAAAAAAGAATAGCCTGTATGATTTTTCTTTTCATTCTGAATGGTCCCATAACTTCCATGCTAATAATGCTAGGGGGTTGATCGAGGGCTCATTTGGAAGATCTCGACGAGAGGAAAAAAGTCGATATAGTTAAAATCATAATGGTAGCATAATTCATGCAAAAATTGAAGCAAGTTCCGGTTTTACCCCATTTTAGGAGTAAAAGAATTAATTTTTTATATGTTTGACCTGATTCCGCATTTCTACGCTTCAAGACAAAAAGAATGAGTGGTCAAACTTGGAAATCGGAGAACTTTGATTTTTCACCCCCAAAAAATGGCAAGTGGTACCCCTTTCCATTTTTTTTGGCCAAAAAATAAAAGTTCTCCGATTTTCAAGTTTGACCACTCATTCTCTTCGTCTTGATGTGTAGAAATGCGGAATCGGGGCACCGCTCGGAAAAACTCACTTTAACACCCTCAAACAGGGGGTAAAACTGGATACACACTGAAAACCATCATCCCCTTGACTTTAAACCCTTATAACTCATGAACGGACGGTCCAATAACCGTTTTTGAGGACGTTTTGAAAACCTGAAAATCTGAGCTATCTGACAATATCCATAGATTTATTTAAAAAAATTTCTTTCACCCTTAAAATCGCTAAAACATTAAAAAAAATCACATTTTTTTGGGAGTTTGCCAACTATTTTGGCCATTTTAAGGGTAAAATAAATTTTTTATACAATTCACATGGATGTGTATCTTTAGCTTAGATTCTGAAGTTTCTAAAAACCTCCTAAAAATCATTATTACATGAATTTTATGAGAGTTATAGAGGTCCAAAGTCGAATGAAGGTCAAAAAATCATCTATTTCCGAACTTTGGACCTCTATAACTCTCATAAAATTCATGTAATAATGATTTTTAGGAGGTTTTTAGAAACTTCAGAATCTAAGCTAAAGATACACATCCATGTGAATTGTATAAAAAATTTATTTTACCCTTAAAATGGCCAAAATAGTTGGCAAACTCCCAAAAAAATGTGATTTTTTTTAATGTTTTAGCGATTTTAAGGGTGAAAGAAATTTTTTTAAATAAATCTATGGATATTGTCAGATAGCTCAGATTTTCAGGTTTTCAAAACGTCCTCAAAAACGGTTATTGGACCGTCCGTTCATGAGTTATAAGGGTTTAAAGTCAAGGGGATGATGGTTTTCAGTGTGTATCCAGTTTTACCCCCTGTTTGAGGGTGTTAAAGTGAGTTTTTCCGAGCGGTGCCCCGATTCCGCATTTCTACACATCAAGACGAAGAGAATGAGTGGTCAAACTTGAAAATCGGAGAACTTTTATTTTTTGGCCAAAAAAAATGGAAAGGGGTACCACTTGCCATTTTTTGGGGGTGAAAAATCAAAGTTCTCCGATTTCCAAGTTTGACCACTCATTCTTTTTGTCTTGAAGCGTAGAAATGCGGAATCAGGTCAAACATATAAAAAGACAATTATTTCACTCTTAAAATGGGGTAAAACGGAACAAGAGGAAAGTCGGTGAACGATATTTTTTCATACGGGTAATTGAAGCATCTATATTTTTTTTTTATTGTTCTATCTAGTAGAAAATAATTGGTGCAGGGGCCATTAATAGAATCATCCATTTAATTTTTTAATAGCCACTAATAAGAGCAAGGTCACCAATTAATGTGAATTTGATGAAATATATATTTAACTGCCCTATATAATTTCTTCATAATGTTATTTCATGCTATATTTGAACCAATTAATATCAGTCATACAATTAACGTTTATGTACTAATTAAACTCAAGTATTTATTTGATATGTCTCAACGTTTACTGACTTCAAAAGAGAATGATTTATATTTTAAAAATTGAACATCCATATCGATTGGAAAAAAAGAATAAAAAATATGTGGATAAAATAATTTTTCACTAGTGGTGATAGAAAAGACTAGAGTGTTGATAAAAAATTTCAATTAACGAGATAACTGCTTTAGTTATTTTTTTTATTCAAGAGAAGGTGAAAACTTAAAAAGTGTTAAATTGTGTTAAGACCACTTTCCACGGAATGCACTTGCAAAATGCAATGCATGAGTTTGCAAAGTTGCTTCTGAAGCAGAATATTTGTCATTGCATTCGACACAGCTTGTCTTTCTGTTTCACCATGTATTTTTCACGGCCAACATTCCTCAAGAATTCTCATAAAAACTTCCGGGATTGAATAAAATTCTTTCTCCATTATTTATCACTGAATGACATTTCTACCTGATGAAACTCCAACAATTACATCAAGAGCAGTCATTTTATTCACGGTTATCTGTTTTATAATTATAATAATTATTTTTCTATCATCATCACTTCAATTATCAGCTCAAACATTTTCTCTATTGCCAATAAAACTTTTAAAATAAGCTCTTTGTGAAAGATTTGCAAACAAGATCTGATGAGAAGATTGATGGAGTGTATTAATTTATTAAGTGATGTGAAACCTGATAAAAATGCTCAGTAACACATAGTTTTTCCTAAAACTTGTGTTTTTTTTTTATTAGAGAGTTTGTAATTTAGTCTAGCACTCTGTAATTTGCAATCGTGCAACACGAGTATATGAAAATTAGTCGATTACATTGATCGACATTTCTGACACGCTAAATCACGTGAATAGTGTAGAACAACAACATTTCTACCATGTAAACCATAAAATTTATGGAGAAAGTACACCTTTTCCTTGTTAATCACAGTTTTCTGAACTTTTGAAAACAATAATTGTCATAATTAACCCCTACATTATAATTATCAAAATAATTGGTTTACACACCATACAATAATTTAAGTAATTTCACATCAAATTGTTTTTGCTATTGATGCTAAATTTAAATAAATCAGCTAAAGGTGGAAATTAATTTAATATTCACCAACATCATTAACTTTTCGAGTTTCCAGGGAAATTAATTTAATTAATTTGTGAATAAAATTTCCCACGTGGTTTTTTCACTGTTATCAGTAAATATAATAGATGAATATTATTGAGTAAAATAATTTTAATATGTGATAATTTGCAAACAATTAGAGGTATTGACCTCCAGTTAACTGCATTTAGAGTGCATTGATGTCAAGAAGAGTTGCAGGGCTGATAGGGATGATATCATCCATTACTAATGTCGAATTTTTTTCTTCTTGGTGAATTGGATGAATGCACAACAGGTGCTGAGGTCGGTGACATCCACTACTACATCAAGTAACACACTAATGTCGTGCAATAACTCGAGAGCTTGAAAAGAGATCCCAGTGTATGATTTTTCTACATTTCCTTCTCTATCTTTTGACAATGATGAAACACCGGAATTTTTCTTCCATCACAGATTTTTATCTGAATATTAAGTTAATACATTTTCTCTCTGAAATTTAATAAGCAAATTCTTATTAAGCTGATATTATTTATACATACATTCTTTGATGTTTTAATTTGACATAATGTTTTAAATGCGTAATTAAAGTAATTATTCATACAAGTCACGCATACTTTTACTACACGAACTGTCGTTGGTAAGTTGAAAGCAGTGGAGAGGCAAATAACACACGTGTTGGCACCGGTCAAAGTAGTACTTGATATAACGGCATCGATAGTGTCGTGAGTACAAATTCTTACTAACGATAATGGGATTTGTATTTAAATGAATAAATCTAATCAAAGGAATTTATTCAAAGAAAATGGAATATTATTTTTATTCATTTTTTTTTTCAAGAATTTAAATAAAGTAAAATTGATAAAATTGTTGAAAATTTTATAGTGGAAAAATTTCAAGTTACTTACGGAATTTCTCAGTATAAAATCCGTCAAGTTTGAGTAGAGTTTGAAAAGTTGTGTGTGGAAACTAAAAGGAGATAAGTCTTTGAAATGAAATAAAAAAAAATAATAAAAAAAAAAGTAAGCACGAAATGTGCTGCGTACATTCAAACTCTTCTCTCTCGTCTTTTCTAAAGTCATTCCAACTTCTCTTGTTTGTGCATTACACATTGAAACCTCCAACTTTGAATTTCCATAAATAATCGAACCATTTGTGTAAATAACTACGTGACGTATTGCTCTGAATTCATTTCAGTTATGATAGTTTTATGGATTGTTATGCAAGAAAGCTGATGGCTTGGTGAGATGGTAATTTCATCATTTCAAACTAACGGAATTTATTTTTACACTGACATTTTATGTCAGTTGATTGCAAAAATTATTCTGAATCAATAATATTTGACTTTCGAACATTCCTTTGCTTACTCCAAATCATTTAAAATGCACCTTAACCCATTTAAAGTGCACTGCTTAATAAATAAACATTGATGAAAATTATTTTATCCTAACATCAATTAGAAATATTTGACTTTCACTGTGACAAGTTGAGTAAAATGTGGTTTACCTTATCTATTATGATTACAATCCAGTTAATCTGATAAGGAAAAGTTATTTAGAATGAATTTAATTCAGTAAATAACTTTGGTAGGTTTCTATTGATAAATACCTTGGATTACTTCTTTTTTTTCTCTTTCAATATGAAGAATTATAAATTTATATGATATTTAAATAACAAACTATTGATAGGAACACTGTTCTAACAAATAATATGTAATTATGAAACTTATTGAATGATTTCTGCATCAATATGTGAGCAGAACAGAAGTTTAACTAGAGACTGTAGGTTGGCTATAGTGAAATAAATCTTGTTATGTATACTAAACACGTTTATATCGAAACGTTTTGATCGTGTAACGGAATATTCGTGGACGTGATAAGTCTGATTAAATGGAACAGAGAACACAATAAACGCCAAAGAAAACAAACATAAAAATAGGTAATATTAGGTTGTCAATTTTTCAATAGACTTATTTAGTTATTTCAAGTTGTAACAATATGAGATATTTTAGCAGAAATAAATGTAATATTTGAAAAATAGGTGGTCGTAAGCAAACATAGAAAAGAAAAGAGGTGACCTGGATATTGGCTCCAGGAAAAGCTATGAGTTTGTATTAGTAGTTTTTTCTTCTCTTTGTTTTCTTTTTCTTTTATGTTCTTCTCGATTGCTTGAGCTCAGTAAGTCTGTGCTCTTTTGACTCCTTTCAATTGCCTCAAGCTTTATTTTCATTCAAAAGTACATATATGAACCGAGGATGCTTTCATTTAATCTCTCTAGATATGTGGAGAAAATTTTTCCCATCAAAATATGCATAAAAAATTTATCATCTTCTTTAACAATATTGTTCTTATTTTCGTTTCTAAAATTGCCAAGTAAAAATATGGAAAGAATATAGAAATTCAATTTTCTTTTAAAAACATGGTGAAAAAATTGTTGGGTTATTCATTCCAACCGACCAATAGATACTTTTTTTCAAGAGAAATTTCAATATAATTTTTCAATCATAACAATCATCTTTCCAACTATCGATTTTGTTTCTATACATTGCAACAGATGCCAAGAGTATATAAGCTATGAAATTTATTACATTATTGGCTTTCAATGATGAAGATTAATTTTCAATCAACTATTACACGTTGAATTAACTTCATTACAATCATGATAAATTTCTGTTTTGAATAATTTTCTCATTAGGAATACTATTAGAAATTAAATTGAATAATAATTGAAAATATTATTCAAATCTCTATGGTAATTTTTATTCCAATAATAAATCATTAAATACATTAAATGTAATTAGAGTGTTTCATTTAATCAAATGTTACTAATCAGTTGTAATGAAGTACGTATCTAATTTGATTATCCTCATGTGGAGTTGTAAAACTTTAGCACCTGAGATAGTGAAACATCCATGGTACATTTTATAAACGACATAATATCATAAACATTTATCGACAGACTCACTATTTTGCATTACTAAAGACAAAAAAATTTTTTAAAGTCAAAAATAACAAAGACAATATTTGTTTCTATTTTATGATATTGATTTTTTGTTTTTTTTTTATTAAAACAAGACAGTGTATTATAAAAAATATTTTTCATGGTGCACGTATCCAGAAAGCAGTATGACATTGTGGTGATTCGGCCTAAAATAGTGTCATAATAAAGCAGATTGACAAGCAATCAATGCTAATAAATCTGATATAATAGTCTTGTATTTTATCATCACCATGATAGATTTCTATAAATAGATTCACAGAGATGAGTTTTGGTGAATATTCAATGTGAATTCAAATATAAACCTGACTTGGTTAATGTTTATAGCCTGTTAGCTAGGGTTAATTTGATTTCGATAAACAGATATTAGAATACTGCTGTCGTAGTCTACTCTTCCAAGTTGACTTTTAAATATTAATTTCTCCAGTTAATAATTCCAATCAAGTTAGTTGAGAAAGTTTTTGATGAGTAACTCAATCTATTTGAGTTTGAGTTTCATGACATATTCGTTAGACATACATTGGAAAATTAATTTGAATATATTTTTTATAATTAGATGTGATTATATAAATATTTATTGATGTCATAATTATTCTCTTAAGAATCACTCAAATAACTTGAATAGTAATTATTGGATTTTATATAAATGTTAACAAAAGTTAAATCTCTAGAACTTGTATCATTCATCGCAACATTACTTGGCTATTCCTTTTACAGTCGTATATCTCTGAGGATTTCACGTGAATATCCAAGAGGGTATAATAAAAATTCTCGAGGATTTTCTAAGTGAAGTATAGATTGGTTTATTGTAGTAGAATTCATCGGAAGAGAAAAAAGTTCAATGCAAGAGACAATTCAAGAAAAAAAGAAGAATAAACGAACAAAGTATACAAAAAAGAACCAATTCATGTTTTTTACCTGAAAATCCTTTTTCATTTTATCACGTACATTTCGTTTCTCCATTTTTTTTCGCCTTTTTTCCACTTAAAATTGTGTATAATAAATTTGTTAGAGTTCGAGAAATTTTCAAATTGATGAAATATTGAGTTTATCTAGGATATTATTAAATTTAATATCTTTAGGAGTTGATTTAAATTTCAGTATCAAAGCAGATTCTTTGAATCATATCTCATTCGTATGCAATGAAGTTCGTTTGGATTTATCATCTACTAATTAAATATTATCTAATTCAATTTAAAGAAAAAAAAAAAATTTTTAATGAATAAAATCAACTCATATAAAGTCATTCAAATTTCAGATAGAAACTTTTATCTCCATTCTACAATTTTCTAAATTTTACACTTTTTAATTTTTGTTTCAGTAACTTTTTCATACTCAAAGTCCTTTTGGATTCAACTGGGTGTTCCTATGTGTAAATTGGACTTCCTAAAATAGATTAAAAGAATAATAAAAATTTTCAAATCAATTTTAATTTAAAAATAATTCTGAGGTTGAATTTTTTGATGCCTCAGGAGTGATAACATTGATCAAATTCGTGTGCCAATTAAGAGAGGTCTTATAGAAGAGCATCTAAAAATATTCAAATGCACTAAATAAATATTTCAAGTATGAGAATTGATTTAAACTTTTATTGATGACGAGTAGGAATCTCGATATCGTTTGCTAAACGATTCTTTCTGGCTGGAGGTATTTCCAAACCTCATGGGAAATTGCCCCAACAAGATCCAACTCACAGAAGAATTGAATGAATGAATGAAAAGTTCCAGAAAACCCAATTGAACATAGTCTAGATGTTCATGGAATATCTTTTATTCTACGTGATGCATTTCAGTAACTACTTTTATAATCTTTTCGGAAATGACTCGATTCTCAGGAGAGATTTACCATAAATTCATTAAAAATTCCTCTTTTCTTTAACTACTGCTGACTTTAATGAAATGGATCTTATCTAATCGTCATAAAAAAAATGATCAAAGAGTACTTAAAAGTTCAAATACCAACTACTCATTATTGAGCTTAATGAAGCAAATAATTTAATAACAATTAATGTCTGTGAATCCCTCAAATAATTCAAATAATACAATCAACGTGTGGTCACTCAACATTTCCCCTAATAATTTAAATTCCCATTGGAAATTAGCTTAACAATTTTCGATTTCCTATCATTGCTTTATTAACGTTTCTTATTGACTGAATATCCAATTTTATAGCTGATGAATTCACAGAGTCTTGTGTCTAGTCATAAATAAATTTTATTTATTTATTTATTTCCATTATTTTATTATTAATTCATTATTAATATTTAATTGGTTGGTTTATTCATTTAATTTTGACGTTTCAGATAAAATAGAAATACATAATCCAATTGTTGGGTTTGAATGGAATTGAATCTACTCACATTTTAACTCAATCTGCAAGAAAAGCTCTAGCCTTAATTCATGATCAAAATCAATTTACTTTATTCTCGTTATTTTGGATTAAATCCAGCAAGTCTAATAATACAATTTTGTGAAAAAAATAATTTTTTATCAAGCTTTGCTACTTAGAGATTTCCAAGCAGAGTGGAATTTTATGTAATTTAATATTGAAAGAATATTGCTATCAATTGATTTCATTTTTATTGCTCAAAATAGATAGATAATCATTTGTATTCGTTGATAATTTAATTACTAAAATTATAAATAAAATTATTGACAAATGAAGACATAAAAATATTTTTAAAAAATTAAAATATAATTACCAAGATTTAATTTTTATATATTCCAGGAAGTTATTAAAATGTTCAAGATATAAATAGCATTCATTATCTTTACATAACAATCATTATTCTTCATTGTTTATTACAAAATAACTGATGAAGATCTCTCAATTGATGATAAAAAAAAAATTTTTTCCAACAAATACCTGAAGCCATGTGATATGACTATGTGATTCATGCTCGAGCAGATAATTTGTTTATTAAACGAAAAAAATGGTGAATCAAGTAAAGAAGAAGATAACAATTGAATGAAAAAGAGTGACTTTTTGTGAAGCTTTCATCAAAATTATGATACCATTGATAATAATAGATAATTGTCAATGGAAGTAATTGAATCTACTGGTTTCGTGATACAGTTAAAAAAAAAACTGGAATTTTACCATTGAAAAACATTTAAAAGATATTTATCATTTTTTGTACACCAATAACAATAAATTCATTGCTATTAATCCTGCATGGACGCAGTTGATACGTTTTTCCGGCTGTTAGGTCGATGTTCTCTTCGGCTGAGCTCCCAAATCGATGGACTATAATCGATCACGAATTCTCTAGTGTTCACACATCTCTTTTATTTCCAATATTCGCGTAGATGGACTTTAATTCCGCATTTTTTAATTTTTTTTCAGCACTGTCAAGCTAAAATGGAATCGAATTATTTCACAAAATATTTTTACCTTTGCTAATGTGTGAGTCTGGTAGTGATGATCAAAATTGCTGGAATTTTTCCAGTGATTTCAACACAAGTTTCTGCTAACGGAGGAAAAACAACCTGTACTATAAAATACAGTAAGCAAAATGTTAGTTAAATGGAAGCACTTTGTACTTCACCATCAATCTTTTTTTATTTCCTTTTCTTATTCTTTGACTATGTACGTATACATACTCGCTTGAACACTCGACATCCCGTTATTGTGATGATACATCTTATGCGAGAAGCAAGTTGTGATTTTTTAAAAAATAACTTTTAACCGGTCTGACTTGTCTAATGTTAACCTGATTCCTGTAATTCCTCATGCATGAAATCAAGGCCGATACGATTATAATCATGGAAGAAAGTAATAAGCAATAATTTTTTTTTTCAAATGATGTATTGAGAAAAAGATTTAGTTACAGTTAACGATTAAAGTCTTTTTCTTTCAAATGTCTAAAAGAAAAGCTGGAAGGTGATAAAAAATATTTTTAATGGTATAATAATAATAGTAAGAAACACTGTGATAACAACTTGCAGATTTAATGGCAATTTAAATGCATTAAATTGTACTTTTATTTCATAAATTATTGATAAATGTCAATCAACATTGGTATCTAATTAAAATCTATATAAGTATTAATTGAGTTTATTGTAATTATTGATATGTGTATTTTTTTTATATTTGATAATTGTAAAATTATTTTAATGAGTGTATAGAAATTTTTTAATTACTTTAAACAGTGTTATTGATATTATTAACTATTTTATCTTTCAATTTATTCCAGTAATCTGAGTAGTTTATTCAAATTTCATATCCAAACAGATAGATTTAATTTCCAATGTAACTCGGAACGTGAAATACATCCAGAAGAAAGCTATTCATTTGTTTATAATAACAGTGCAAATCCAGGATAATTCAAGTGTTTAGCGATACAAATAAAATAATAAAATATTTAATAATTAAATAGCTATGTTTAGTCAATATTTACAATGTTGAACAACATAAATAAACTACAGCATTTTGTTGAAAGACAAGAAACATTTAATATTGTAAACAGGATTTGCAGTGAGTTTTATTCAATTTTTGCATAAATGTTTTGATAATTAGCTGTATGGTGGTAGTTGGAGGGTAGTAAAAAGATGGCTACATTACAGTCCACTAAAAAGAACCTAATTAAGACCACATGTGACCATAGTTCATTGCGACTTGGGTAATTATTGTATTTTTTAATGATCAATTTTGATGTTAAAATTTTCAAAAGCTCAATTTAATTTTACAGATACATTTAATATGTATTTTTATTATTTTTTAGGTTATGATTAAAAGATTAATAATTCATTACAAATGGAGATAAAATTGCGAAAAATGGATTGCAGTAAATAATAGAAGAATATCAGCTGAAAATGGTATCAGTAGTTGGAAAAGAGGTTGAAAAATGGTCTGATAAATGCCACCTCATTATCACTAACAATCTCGATAATGGTTAAAAAAAAATAAAAATCAATTTATGAAGTTAATAAGATATTTGACAATAAAAAGAAAGTTTGCTTTTATTTTCTCATAGACATGCTAAAAAAGCGAAAATGTGTGTGTGTATTATAATCAAGAGATTAGAGAATAAGGGTTAATTATAATCGGTAGAAAGGCAAAATTGTAGGTCGTTCAGTCGCGATTCTCCTTTCTTCTCGTATAGCTGGGTATATAATGGCAGTTGCGTAATGAAAACTCACTGAGTTCCTTCTCTTACCTTGCCTGGATTCATAGGCATTTACTATGGGAGAGCCGTTAGATCGTTAGACCACGAAGTAAATTCTTCAGCAGCCACGAGCGAGATAAGAGAATATGCACATGAATAATATAGTCACACTTGTTTTTCATGTTATGTACTCAAAAGGGAGATTATTAATGTCAGTCATTATATATGCATTACTTTACAAACATTCGCTGGATCTATTAAATTAATACATTGTTATGATATCCTTATCATTATCGTCATTACTCAATAATTCTTCTTTTAATCATTTTTCAAAATAAATCCCATCAATAAATTCATCTTTGATATTATTGTAGAAAAAATATTTATTCATCTTTATTCCTAATTGTTATTCACGATTAAATATTTTTTATTAAATTTAACAAAATTGTTCTTAAAAAATATTTATTAATATTTCGTTAAAGATTAAAATATTATTTAAATATTTTGTTGATGTCAATTCAAAAGAAAAATATTTTATTACGACTATTTAAAATTTTTATTGTATTAATTGAAAAAAAAATTACTTGTTCACAGTCAGTTTTTTTCATTTCTATGGCCATAATAAATAACAACACCTGAGAAACAATTGAAACATTTTATTTAGTTGATCTTTTTATCAACTTAATTCAATAACAAAAATGTGTGAATTGTTTCGAAATTGATTGACAGGTTTATCGGAATTGCGAGTGATTTAATAACGATATTAAATGAAGAGAAAGTTTTATTTTATGGAAACTATATACAGAAGGTAGGTAGATAAATTGAGAGTCAGAATATAATAGACGTTTTCTCTAAAGCTATTATTTTCTTTCGTCTAATAATTTAGCATCAGAAGTAATAAACTTTTCTTGAAAAACTGATGATAATATCCTTCACATTATCTATTATTATTGAGAATTGTGAAATCTCATAGAACATTTCGAAAAAAAACAAGACTATTTTTATATTCGATTTGAATTCAAATCGAAATCCATCAGTATTGATGATGATAACAATGATAATATTCATGCATAAATTTATCTTTGGTAGCTGATAATATTTTTAAATGAATTTTCGATTTATCATATGCATCCAATATACGTAAACAAGTAGACAAATATACATATATATGGAAATAATTATGCTTCAATGATAAATCATTTAGTATTCGTATTAAAAATGGCCATAAATTAGTACCGAAAATATTAAATAATTGCTGAGGAATTTCTGGCAACATAAATTATTGTCCTCATTAGAATTTAATTACAATTTAACTGATAAATGTGATAATAAATTACTCATTTAAGTCATTATTTCTATTCTATATTTTTAATTTTTCAAGTCCATCAGACAGCAAGTTGAATTACTTTTATTTGTCGTCCTCTTGTCAAAGTCATTTAATTAAATTTTTTTTCACACCAACGGTCACATCTGTGATACTCCATTGTTATTTCGTGCATCAACGCAGTACTGTAATGTATTCAAAACGTACATGATGTAATTTTATTGTCATACAACGACGATGAGGAGACATGGGTGGAACATTGTAACGGTATTGATAGAAGTCATATATATATTTGAACTTCTTTAAATGATTAATACTACTTTTTTCAGTAATAGAAATGAATGTGGATCAACAAAATAATGCAAAGCTTCGACTAAAGAAGAGAATAGAATCATGAATGAATACTGAATTTAATTAGAATGCATTTCAATTTATTTATGTTTCTGTAGTCGACTAGTGAATGCATTGATGTTGTGCTGGTCCTCATATGAATGAAAAAAAAAAATATAAGAATAAAAGCAAACGAGGGGAAAATGTCTATTTTTTTTTGTTCTTTTTCTCAAAAGTTGTGGTGCCTTTATGGTATTTGGTATGGATTCTATATCCCACTTTGATACATATAAAGGCGTGAACATAGTGGCAATTTATTTTTAACACTGTGAGAGCGTTCTTGCTTGAGGCTCAGCTGTGGCCCGGGACGTTGTCAGAAAATTGTTGCGAATATAAAAGTAAATGCTTTTCAGTTGGCAACGATTGTTTTACGAGCACAGAAGCACTCCTGTGCATTAGAAGAAATAGACGTAAAATAAAATACTAGAGCTATCGGCAATTAAATTATCCATGAGGTATAAAAACTAGACGAAGGAGAAATATAAATTGAGGGATATTTTTTTAACGAGTTTTTTCTTTGTCTTAGAATAATGAAAATAATCATCAAACAATAAACAACACAACTTATCTGTTCTTGTGATTTTAAATTCCATGAGATTTTAAAAATTGATTTTAAAATTAAAAAAAAAAAAATTTTTCTGTTTAAAAAAATCTTGAGACATTTTTTTTTTATTCTTTAAATTCAATATTATTTATGACTCGTCTTTCTCGACTGATTCTTTGTGTAAGAAAGAATCTCATTTTCTGAATGATTTTTTTTTTTTTGACTTTGTTATAAGCTCCTTAACAATACTGCAAGCATAAGCTTGGATATTCTATTTTCGAGTGGCAGAATCACCTTCTGAAAAATGTTGAAAATATAAATTTGACCACCGAAAAGCCAAAAGTCCAGTGGTCGAACCAGTTTATAGTGATGATTCCTCTCCTGAAGTATATCTCGAACTGGTTCCAGATATTTTTGTTTTCCCTCATTGCTTCTTTTTCATTGAGTTATTTTATTCTTTTATTTTCCAGGCAAACATACACACCAAGCAGCAACTGACTTGCTCACGAAAACGTTGACCAACTGCCTGAAGGTAAGAACGGTCCGGTGATGAAGCCAAAGAGTATATGGAGGATAGAAGAAAACGCAGCTCGTTCGTTGAGACAGCAATTAAGAGCCCGTTAGTATAGAGATGAAAAAAAACGTCGACGGCGTGTGCGACCTCGTTGCCGTTGCGTTCTTATCTATGACTATATTGCAAGTGCTTTATTGTACTCTAGACCATGTCGAGTAGACGTCTACTTTTCTACTTATATTTTTTACTTATCACTCCAACGACTTGAATCATTCCTTTTTCTTATATATCATGTCCAGAATTTTCTAATTTATACTCGTATTATTTTCTTTTAAATTCTTTACACAGCATGCAATTTTTTAACCTTTTGTAACCCAAGATCTTAGAAAAATATTTTATGTTGATAATGAGATAAATTTAGTCACATATTTTTCGAAACTTAAAAACATTTAAAATTGTTAAATATTAATTATTAATTAATTATTGTCATTATTGTTGTTAATTATTGCTATTATTATATTTTATTTTTTACAAAAATTTCACATGAAGCTACAAAGGGTTAAGTATTTTTTCAAAGGTTTAAAAAATTGTTTACACTTTGCAAGTCAGCTTTAATAGGTTCAAGGAATGATTCTACTCATTTTTCTTCCTAAGCTAAAACAAATATATAAAAAAGTACCTAGCTTCACACTAGCATATTACACCACGTCAATAATGACACAACATGACCTCATTGTCCTTTGAATACCACGACGATTTGACACTGGCCATGAGTTTATATCCCCCGGTGAGTCTGTCAAGTCCTATATAACAAACTACAGGACAATGAGGCGCCCCATTACGCTAACATATGGATCCGGGGGTGGTCCGAGTAAACGAGAATTGTATAGTGCTATAAAAAAGAAAGCTGAATGGGAATTTGCTTCTACAGAAAATGAATTAACTGATCCAAGGTATTTTTTCTCTCAATTTTCTACCCTCAACTTGACTTCTTTTTTGTCTACCAAGTTTACTGAATGACAAGAACAATACTCTTCCTTATTGGAGGACATATAAGATTTCAAAATACATCCATACATTCAATGCAGATTTACTCCTAACTCAATTCTATTCCATTTATCCTTTCAATCTTTTTTTTGTTTTTTTTTTGAACGATGACTTTATTTGTAAGGAAAATTGAAAAATTATTTTACAAATAATTTGATGATTTGTTTATATTTTACTAAAAAAAAAAAAAAGAATCTAGATAGTAATAAAAATATATTTTATTGATTCTAATGAATACGTACTCCAATGCTCTTCATCTTTTGATGCAATATTGAAACATCACATTATTAATTTTAATTAAATTTCATTAGTATTGTTTAAATAGATGTGTATGTTGTACTGTAAATAACATGACGATAAAAGGGTACCTTATTTTATATTCATGAGTTACATTCAATGAGAATGGAGAATTTTAAATAAATATTCTATTTTGAAAATAATTGAATCAATTTACGATTTATCTGAGCAAAGTTAATTTATTATCAATTCTACTATTAAATACTTGACTTTTAATATGAATTTTGTTAATAAAAATAACACTTGAAAAATAATTCACTGAAAATAATCGTATAAATAATCTTTAATATTTAAACAAAAGTTTTTCTATTAAATAAAAAAAAATAATTTTTTCCTGACAATTCGATGCAAATATTTTTTAATTAAAATTAATTAACAATTTTTATATTTAATGGAGAATTCATGTCTATTGGAATCCAGACTACATTTAAACTGAATTTTTATGCAATCCAAGTCTGATGTATAAAATATTTCGTAATAACTATTTACAGATAATCTGATAAATTTTTCCTTAATTAAGAAATAATTTTACTCTTCAATAAACAAGCATATTTAATATCCATTTATACGTTGTATATTTTGATGATTTTTATACGTTTATTTAAAACACACAGGTATAACTTCATTACTTTTAATTAAATTCCATTAAATTTGTTCAAATTTTTAATCTTCTTATCAATATTAACAGCACACATATCATAAAAAAAAGCAAGAAGTTGAAATTTATAAAAAAATATCTTCTCATAGAAAACATTGAGTTAATTTTAAATATAAACTTGTCGCGGCAATGGTGTTGATAGAGAAAGATAAATTCTGTCAAGTTAAAAATAAAAGTATTAAATTGAAAAATAAATATAATTTTTTATTCGCATTTTTTCCATGTATTTTTAAAAATGAGACTGAAGATTGTGTTACTAGCTGTATGCTGTTCTGGCAACATATAGCAGAAGTTTAAGTATAAAGATGCAGCCGCATATTCTGAAGTTACCTGAGTCATGTCATAAATATTCTACGGATAAGCTAAAACACAGCTCAACCGCAAGCTTAAAAAAAAAATCCAATGTATATGATGTTTCTCTGGTTGAGCTCAAGATATCTATTCTCATTTAACACAAAAAAATCTTTGGTTAAGATATTTATATCCAACAATGGACGGCTAATACATAAAGAAAACGAAAAAGACCAAGACTAGTGGTGGTGTTACTAAGTATGTCGAAATCAATTGAAGTGAAGAAGATTGAAACGCTTCAAGGTTTGAGATTCTAGGTCGTGGTGGAGCGTCAAGCACTTATTGGATGAGTTTTTAATAGTGTCAGTGATAAACAATCAATGGTAATATCACGTATAGTGTAGTGTACTATTACGTTAATAATAAATAATCGATTACTACAAGGTCGAGAAGCTCTTGTAATAACACAATGGAATCGTTAATTCAAATAATTCCAACCTTTTCAGCATTGGAATGAATTTGCATTCAAGAGTTTGCAATTGTTTCAGGCAAATAACAGTGACATCAGTTTAATTTGAAATTTACTCTCTCGGTGAGGTCAACAATTAAATTAATTGATTACTGTTTCCTGGTTTAATTTGTCACATCAACTAATTTCTGCAAGACAATGTCATTGAGAGGATCAACAATGATAACATAAACTATCAAAATATCCTCTCGCCAATTTTGTTTAAGTTTTTGCTTTCAAAGCTAATGTTGATCTGTTGAACATTTTCATAATACTCTGCTTAATTCAATAATTAATTGATGAGATATATTACTGATGATGATAATTTTTTGCCCAGTTTAATTTCATGTAGACAAGTTAAATTCGTTAAACAAGACTAAATGATTTTGTTTTCACGATATTATTATCATCATCAGCATGAGAAAAAGCACATTTATGATGTGTAGTAGGATATGTAGAGCTAATGAAAATGGAACAACATATGAAAGGAAAAAGGGGTTTTGTGCTAAGAGCGTTGACTACCATAGAAACACAGTTCTCGCTTATGTATAAGTCGTAGACCGTCCAGTGAGGACCGGAAAGGACAATTTATCGCGTGCAATTAACCAACAAAACGAGGCCGCTATATTACGGGCCAATCTAGTTGCACAAGTCCAACACACAACACGAAAACTGCTTCTATGTTTCCACGCTCTTGTGTCAAGTTACTCGTCGCATACATTTCCTCTATCCTATTTTTTTTGCTTAATGATTAAATTAAACCCTGGGAAACTTTTTCCCTTCAACTGCACGAATACAGGACGAAAGTGAAGAGAAATTGTTTTAGCTTGAAATAGATAACGAATGAAGAGGATTGAGGGAATTCTATTTTGTCAACTCGATTGACCCAATTTGATTCTGGTAATAAGGATCCTACTCGAGAAAACTTATCCGTTTTCTATTATATCACTTTACAGATGAATAAGACACACTTGGATAGTAAATATAAACGACCCAATTGGCAAAAGTTCTGGAAAACTAGAAACATGAAAAGTCTTTTAGTGTTGAAAATTTGCTTTGTGTTGGGTGACTAAGAAATTAGTAAACTAAATCATTTATTGATGATCAATCTGGGGGTAGTTGAAGATCGAAGAGAAATTTGAATTGATCTTGTCAACTAAAGCAATTTATACTTTGATAAATGAGTTACCGAATGTTGAAGAAAATAGAGGTCAATGTGCTAGAAGCTAAGTTTAGAATTTTGCAAACTATCCAACTGTGTCTGGCGACACAGAATGTCTAGCCGAGACTAGAGATTCTTTGATGTCACAAGAAATGTTTCACTTACCAAGGTCATAGCAAGTTTAAGTACTTTGTTGCTATTCTGATGATGTCTATTGGACCACCATTCATAGCTTTTCGAAGAAAATAGAATTAGTGATGATAGTCATGCACAAAGCAGACAATTGTTACAACAAATGGATCAATTGAAAGAAACATTGTCATCACTTACCAAGTAATTATTATTTTGGAGCAGAAAATTATTTATTACTCCAAAAAGGAAGCTGATCTTTTTTAATTCAAAATGATCTTTCAATTTTGCTGGTCATGTAAATCCTTAATAATCTGAACAATCATCCATTCAACGATGCTAAGAAGAAGCTTTAAAAAAGGCTCCAATCGTAAGAATTCCCAAGTATCGATAACAACAATGAGCATGAGGAAAAATGATAGATGGAATAAAAAAGCAAGGGATTGTGCGAAAAAAGGGTTGGAGAAGATCTTTCATAGGTTAATAGCTTTCTCTGAGATGTCGGAAGTCAGGAGGAGTTGGGGTTGGCAGACGAAAATCCACAATTTCAAGAGAACCTACCAAAAAGCCGATCTTTCCACCACAAGCTTTCTCGGTCGATCGGCTTTGCCTTAGGAAATGGGCGTGGAAAGCAATCTAACTGTCGACTTGAGCTTTTTTGTCTGCCAGTTTATCTTTCTTTTTATTTTATTCTTAAAAATTTGTTGAGAAAACTTCATGTTTCTCATTCAAAAATAATATAAAATATGTGATGTCGAAATAATTTAGCTTTATTTTGATTGCTTTGATGATGGGGAAAAACATGTGTTGATGGTATTTTAATGGCTTTGTTTATCACATTATCTCCCACAACAAACGACCAATTGATAGAGTGCCACTTCCACGAGTCAAGAAAAAGGGGAGAATCGAGAAGCCCTTTTTCTAGCTTATTTGTATCAAACCTGTTGCTGCATGTGACAGTATTATAGTCTTCTTTTTCTCATTATTTTATATAATATTTCATTGCTATTTTCTCGATATTTTTTCCTATTTTTTAAGTATATTCAAGTGTTGATAAATTTTATTAGAAAAATTCACAAACTAATCGCTTAAACCGATTTATTCTTCAACGAATTCTCTACTAGTAAATTATTTTACAGTAAAAAAAACCCTTATAAATATGCATAATATTTTTTTACTGAAATATTTGCATTATAATAAAAACTATAATTTTATTTTGCTTTATTTTGCAAATTTTTCCTCAAGTATTTAGCAATAAGCTGTACGATAATAACGGTATGTGTTGCAACATTGGATAGTAAATCATCTACTTTAGCTTATTAACATTCCATAAATAATCAAAAAAATTAAAATTCAAAACCCACACAGATTTAATAACAATAAAAACTTTTTTAACTTCAACTAATTTTGTGATGAATAAAATTTAATGATTTGTTGCAAAATATAACAGAAAAAGTAGGACATTTCTCACACGCAAAATAAAATATATTTCTCTACTAGATAACCACACCTAAGATTTTTTTCTTTAATTATTCCCCTCACTTTTCTTTCCCTCTCTTGCACTTTGAATAGCTCGCAGTCATCGATAAAGAAGTGAATGACCAATAAAAAATTCCTTTACTTTGATATCACGTTTAATTTATTTCGAACAACTAGCTAATATTAATAACTAAATGTTTATAAAACTATATCAATGAAGTGTAAAATAGGAAATAAGTATTAAATTCAAGTTTTTTAGCTTCTAACGGGATTCTTAGTATCGATTTAGAAGGTTGAAATCACCTGAGATATTGAGCTACGCTTTACTAACCATTTATAATACCTTTTCTATACCTGTAAGAAATTTTTTAAACCTAAACCTTGAAAGTTTCTAGTACCTAACTTAAAACTGCATGAGATCTATTTTACGATCTATTCTTTAGTCATTTACTGGTAAAAACAATGACAGAAAAGATGAAGATTATTTATGTGTTGACGGTGAAAAATTACAATCATTTATATTTTTTCTTTTTCAATATTTTTTAAGAAAATATTGCGGTAATATCCTACTATTTTTCTCTAAGCAATCATAGATTACATAAATATATGAGTATTGTATAGTTATGTATTGATGTTTTTGCAGAACCAATAGTACCGGTCGAATCGACCATTCATACATACATGTCGAGTTATAGTACATGTGAGTAGCAACTGCTCACAGACGTATTAGAGTTGGATGTGTACACATGACGTTTAAATGCAGGACACGAGAGAGAGTTGGAGATGAGTAAGATGAAAAGGGCAAGACGCATCTTCCAACGGGAATTCTGTGTGATTTGTCGTATACTTTTTTATACTGTCTTTGAAAAGCAAATATTATGTATGTTTTATTTTGAAAGAGAAATGAAACATTGCTCATATGATGGAGTTTCAATTCATGTTTTCCAATATTCAGCAAAATAATTTATCATAAATTTATCTCAGTCTTTGTTGATATAACTGTCATGAATTTATACTCTAGCATCAAGTGACTCTAATCATTTTATAAAATCCAAACGAAAAGAAGAAATTATAATGATTATTATTAAGATTAAAAAAGCTTTAATTAAAATTAATTATACTTGATAAAAAAAAACAATTTGAATTATGGTTGGAAGAAATAATTAAAATTGTGTAAGAAGTTTAATAAAAACTTGCTTTTCATTGACTTCAGAATCTAGAATAGTACTACTCAAGTTATTTCATTCACTGCATACCAACATGAAGGGCCAATGAAAGGTTATCTTATGAAATTCAGCCTCAGGAATTTAAAAGGCCACCAAAAGATAGATTACTTTTATCACTTTTACTCTAGATTTTTCTCTTAGACATACAAGAATTCATGACTAATCTCATATTGAATTCACTCTAATCAAAACCAAAACCATTCCACTACTCTTTTTCACTTTCTTCCTTCTTTGATGAAAATTTATTTCGTTTAATCATTTCAAAACTTGAATTGAAACTCCAACTTATAGCTTCTCTCATCATTCAACATGTTTTTTTCTTAAAGCATTAAAATATTATTCAAAGTAATACCCTGAAAAATAATTTAGAAACGTTGTACACCAGTATTTTCGTATTTATATACATAATTATTAAATACATACTGTATTTTCCAGTCCAACAGCTTCCACAAATAAGTCCAACCTTGCCTGCACCCATTTCTTGAATAAAAAATTCAGAGGCTGGTAAACGTAAATGTAACTTTCCGTGAATCTCACGTTCATTCACTGTTGGTGTATGTATTACATTGTTGGTGGGTGACACCTCAATGCGGACTTTCCGCGACGTCGACGCTTCCGGTATTCACAAACAAAAGCATACGAGCAGTCGATTCGTCAAATGTTTGTTTCATTGACATGAATTGCTCCAGTAGGAAATGTATTTTTTTATTTAATTTTTTTGTTTTAAGTCAGAAAATAAACTTGATATTTTTTCTTTCTATAACACTTTAAAACATTTCCAAAATGCCTTTCAGATAAAAAATGAATCAATTTGAAATTTCTATTATTTTAAAAATATACATCTTGCTTTCATGGAAAATACATCATCTTGTGAAATATATTTTTGAAAGATATAAGGCCATGAATATCCTCACGTGAGCATGGTAACTGAAAGAGAACGATCGATTTTTTCACAGAGTCGTGATAACTTTAGCTTCCTTGCAATCTGTATCCATGAAGCTTCCTCTGCTGAATCGGACGTTGAAGGTATAGAATCAATACTGTACTCTCTCCGAGTTTGCCGAGTCAATCAGCTATAATTTAATTAGTCCAACTGCACTTGCAATCAGCTTTGAGTTTCTCTCTGTCTGTCTCGTTTGCTTTTATTTCTCATAACTTTCAAACTATACTACTTCCATATGTCACCTAACTTCTTCATTAATTATCATTTTTATATCATCAGTAATCAACACTTTTACTTGTTATTTTAGAATAAGTTTGATTGTTATATTCAATCAAATTGATGTTCAATCATGCATATAATAGTATTCTAAAATTCTAACCTATCATGCTCTGATTGTCAATTGTCACATTGTTTCACTTTGGATCGTGATGACAGTACTAAAAAGTTTGGTTAAAGTTTATTTAGTATAAAAATACGTTTCTTATTTAAATTCCGTACATGATAAACTCTCAAAAACCAATGACATTGATAGACAGTCGAGACACATCGTGTTCAATAAATAAAATAATATTTCAAAGACGCGCACATGATATCGCATGGAGCGCCATCGGCTGACTGACTTGGTTCTTTCGACCTGTTTGACTCGCACGTTACTCTCACCGAACCAAGCTCGCCCTACTCTCCTCATGCTTCAACGTTTGTCAACCGGTGGCTGTTATGAACTACCGGGGGACCCGCTCTTTTTCTTCACTGTCTGCTGTACCATCAAACGTTTTTTTTTCCTACTTGATCGTCAATGAAACGTAAATTAAAATCAACTTCCGTAGCTAATTTCAGACTGGACCAACAATAAAAACATTAATAAGGTACGAGAGCATCTAATTATCTTCTATAAATCATTATTATTAGTAGTTATTTTAATTAAAAACGAGGTTATGTTCTATTTAAAAACATTGATGATGAGAGTAATTAAATAATCATTTATTAGATGGAGTTTTAAGCTTAAATAAGTGCTGACGAAAATAAAAGAGGTGTTGGATATTTGATGGTTTTCCAAGAGAGAAAATTTGAAGCAAGTATTGGTGACCTACTGCTAGATAACTATAGCTTTACACTTGTGGATTTGTACATACAATACGTCTGTAAATTGAAATCTACAAGGGATCGATTCTTATTGTATGTTATACTTTGTCAATACATGACTGCTGGTACACATGTATACTTTATATACCTTGTATAGATCTTTGTTGTGGTTAGGGAACATCACACACTTGGTCATCAGTGTTATTGAACCTTGGATAAAGTGCAATGTACAGGGAAGAAAGCAATGTTGCGGAAGCTTGAGAGCTTATTGAGTTACTGTTGACCAAAGCTTCATGTTATGTCTTATTGAACATCAAAGACTATAGAGATTATAGTCAATAATGTTCATTAATGTCGTTCAAGTCTCATCTTATTTAAATTGACTGATCTTTATTCATTGTATTGGAGTTAATGGAATTAGTACAAGTCTAAAGCTACAAATAGTATTCTCTATTTTTGTTTTTTATTAATGAAATAGGATCGGATATTGGACCTTTTGGGGGGGAATTAATGAGCATGAAAATAGAATAATGGAGTAAAAAAGATTAGGTCGGCTTGAAAATGATAATTGATTCTTTCGAATATCTTGAAGATATGATTGAATTTTTTAGGACTAAGAATGAATTATTAGATGAATAAATAAACAAATAAATCGAATAAAATTTTGTAAATATTGCTTGTATTGCCAAAAATAATTTTTCAATCTTATTTACAAGACAAGATATAGTCGATTGATATATCAATTATAATTAATTATGTGCTTATTAGAAGTAATTATTTACAAAATTTTAATGAGAACTAGTTTATATTTATATCTATATATTTTTTCTCTCACTAAAAATAGAGTAACTGATAATAATAAAATATTTTAAAAATAATATGCATTGTAAAAAAAAAAACATAAGATTGATCTAGTTAAAATCAGACTAATGATAATATAATAACAACTATTATGTACAAAAAAAAAAAAATTAATTAACGCTGACCAAGCTTAATTTTAACAAAATTTCAGTCCACTCTTCAGTCTAAGTATCCAAGACAATGAGTGTAATATTCAGATACAAAAATTAAAAGAGAAAAATACATCTGGAGTCGTTGTCAGTCAACTATTTTCTGAAGCTGAAATTATTCAGCTTTTAAAACTTTTATAAACGCTTTAGCTGGCAACTTGCCTTCGCATTCGTTTTTAGTTCAATTTTTTGATACGGTCATGACGCTTATAAGTCAGTTGCAGTTCATGAAAAATTCGCAATTATTATATATGTATGTATATAATGTATTATGTATAGAAAATCTATTTTAGAGACACATCGACTGGCAAATTACCCAGGCCGCGTTCCAACTCGAATCCGTTAAGATCAACTGTTAAATGTACTGTAAAAACGAGACTTTCCTGTGAATGAAAAATAATAAAACAAAAACTGTCCAAAAAAAACGAGTTGGAACTCGGTCCGTTATATATTTAAAAACTAAAGTCTCGTTATGTTGACGAATGTCCTGGCAGTTTTCTACAAAATCAGTGAGAAGGCTGAGGCAAGGGACTATGTTGGAACCCGGCTTGGGTGAACGTCATGTTTACTTCCTGAACCCAGCACCAGTCCCAAAGTGCCACTCACCTCTGCCATTCTCCTTCTCCTCAGTTGACTTTTCTCCATCAATCATCTCAACCTTGTTACCACTACACTCTGTCCTTATTTTTCGTATCCTTCTCTCCTCCTCCATCATCATTATCATTGTTGACACATCATCTTGACCATCATGTAAGATGCGACGCTCTGGCAACCCTCTCCCTGACTCTGCCATCGAAGTGCGTTGTTGTTCTTGGAGTAAACAAGCACTCGACAGAAGATCCCATTGACGTAACTTCTCGCGATCGAACTCGAATGAGCGTGATTCTGTTTGCTGATGAGTCTGGGGAAGGTTGCCTTGGTCTAAAAAATTACTTGAATTTGTTTGACTTGATTGTCTGAATGATTCATTTTCAGTTGGATTCCAAATGTACCCTCCAGCACTTCTATCCATAGCAAGAGATTCATAAGCTCCATCGTCTTCTTGATTTACTTCACTTTCGTTTACTTCTACTCGTCTTTTAACTCTTGGTCGTTCTTGACTGTCTTCCGGTGAAGTTAAACGTTGCAGAATAGCTTCATTAACGTAAGTAGCACCTCGAGTAATTTTTGGACGAGCTTTAGTATCATTTGGAACTTCACCAGATCTTCCTGGGCTGTCTAAATTATCTAAAGACCTGGCATGGCGAAGACTTACTCTTCTAAGACTCTCTCTCCATAAAGTATCCTGCTCCCACGTTTCTTCACCTTCAAAGGGTTCCTCTGAATTAATTCGAGAGAATGTTGATTGTCGAGAGCTATTATTCTCTACTTGGGTGTTTGTAGGAGGTACTGAGGACACTCTGTTAGCTCTGTTACGTTGTTCTACTAGATTTTGTAAACCAACATCATCTAAAAGTCCTTCTAATGACCTAGATCTTCTGTGAGAGGGCTGGACTATTGCTTGCGATACTTCTTGAATAGATTCACCAGTTGCTAATTGTGTTTGACTTCCGGATTTATCTCTGAGTCCATGAGGATACAAGTTTATTGTACTTACATCAGGTAGAGGTACATCAGATAGTGGATCTGTAGATTTGACTCGTCTTAAAGTATCTGATTCATAAAAATTTCTCTTATCTACTAATCTTGATTTAGTGTCGGCCAAAAATTGACTTGATGTCTTTCTTAATTCTGCTGCAATTCTTCTAGCTTCATCAATGTCTTCTACTTCAATTCTCCGAGGCATTTGTCTGTTAATGGGATTCACAAGTCTACTAATATCATTTCTTTTGTTTAATCCCGAAGAATCATCTCGTTGGTTATTTAATTGAGGTAGTCGAGATGTATGAGCAATTAAAGTTTGTGCTGGTCTTGATGGCGGCTTCTCAGCTCCACTTACAGCTACTTGTAGATCTGAATAATAATATGGTGCCCCCGATTGATCATTTTCTTCATTTTGTTGATTATTACTTTGATTCAAATACGCTCTCGGAGAATTTCTTGTATTTTGAGTAGTAGTTTTAGCAACAGACGACGATGAAATATGATTAGAGTCTTGGCTTGATGATGATTGATGATTAGGTGATAAAGAATACCTAGCAGAATCTTGGCTAGCTGATCTAGAATGATTACGAGTCCTTTGATCGTTATAAGGTGATTGACCACGTGGACAATACGAGTTTGTATGACTTCCTGAAATTATTGAATTCACTTGAGAAGCCATTGGCATTGATAAAGCACTATTAGGCCTCTGATAACTAGCAGAAATTGCGTTAGATCCTCCAGGAGTTGTCATGGGATAACTAGAGTCTCTAGTGTGAGATATATGTGGCTGAGCTTGGTTTTTTTGGCACCTGAAGTCTTCCTTCATTAGTTCACCTTCCGATCGAACTGCTGGCGAGCTTCTAACTGGTGAGAATCTTGCTACATTCTCGTAATGAGCATCCCCCGTAAATGATTGTGAGTGTTGATGACTGGGACTGGGTTTATCGCTGACTCTTATCGATGGTAAAGAAGAAACTGAGCTTGTTTTTGTTCGAGAATTGTAGTGAAATGGTTGGTCTAAAGTACTAGGGTTAAGACTTATCTTTGACATCTCTTGGGACGTTGTCTTTTGGATTTTATCAGTGACCAACATATTCTCGTTAAGTCCGTAGATCCTATTGTAACTTAAATCTTTAGCGTATAGATCTACTAAGTTGAAGGCATCTCGTGCTTGAAGTTCTTCAAGATATTGATCAAGGTCAATACTTGCACCGTCAAATCGACTTCCAAGTGATTCCAATTCATCAAGACTATCTAAAACTTCGCAGACTTCATCGCTTACTGGTCGTCTCTTCATTCGCCTGTGACGAGCTTCTTCATCGGGGTTTCGTAGTTCTAAAGAATCGCTTCCAGATGCACTTTCAAGCGAAATACGACTATCTCTAAATGTAGAACTTATTGTAGCTTCTGAGAATCTTGAAGGTGGTCGTGGAGTTTCAACTTGGCCAGTTGCTTTATTCCATGATTTAGGAGAAGATCTTGTAGAATCTCGATTAACTGGAACTTGAGGTGAGCATTTTTTTACCTCCAAAGTCTCTTGCATGTCTAAGGAATCTAAATCATCCATTGGAGGCGGAGAAGTTGGTATCGGAGGTGGAGAAACTAATTCGCTGTCGGAGGAATCGTGTAATTCTGCTATAAGAGTTCTACTTGCTCCCAGATAATACGAAGCAGGCCTGAAGGTATCAGATAAACTAAATCGAGGATGTCTTGGTGCATCGATAGAATCTAAATCTCTAGAAGATTCATCATCAGCATCAGAGCTATCTGATTTTAATGTTGTAAGAATATCTGGAAGATCTGTACGAGCTGGTCGTTGATTATTTTCACTTGAATCTTTTTTCTTCGCAGGCTTTTCAACACTTTCTTTTTCTTCTTTTTCAGCAAGTTGATTCAATTCCATATAAACAGGCTCCATTTTATTATCAGCGACACAAACAAATTCATAGTGTGATGCATCTAAGGTAGAATAATCACCAGAATCGAGTTTATTATCGTTTTCATTTGGTGCTAAAAGTGAATGACTAATTCCATTCTGCGTCATTTCAACATAAGAGCTTTCCTCATGACGTAAATTAGCAAAGAGACTCTTCATCATTTTGGGATCAGGTCTGTCATCATCATTTGGATCTAAAATAGCTTTTCGTGGTGACATTGGAAGATAATGGTCCTCTGGATTAATATCTTCAATTTTCGGTTCGGGACTATCATCTCCTTTTGTCGATAATTCATCTCCGTGAGTCACCATAGATTCAGTCATGCTTAATCGTGCAAAAGCATCAGGAGTCTCATCTATACTTAGTCCAGCAATTGTTTCTTGAGAATGAAAAGTTTCTTTAAAAGCTCCTTTAATTTCTTTTTTATCACAAAGACTTTTTTCAACACTATTCTCATGAAGTTGTTTCTGTTCTACGTTTTTTCTTTCATCAACTTCTTCTTCACTTTTATCCAATTGATCAAGATCACTTCCAGTATCATATAACAATGTTTCTGTATCACTAAAAACTCCTCGATGTTTTATTTCTTCACGTCGACTATTTTCTTGATGTCTAACCTGTTGAGATTTTCTTTCAAAGTCTGCAAGCAAATCCTTGACTGATTTACTTGTATCATTTGGTTTTTCTTCATTTTTCATTTCATTAACTTTATTAATATTTCCATGATTACCATTACCAAGTGCGAATTCACGAATATTTAAATTACCTTGTCGTGATAATTCAACTTTAGCTACATGAGCTTCAGTAGCTTGTGGAGGTGATAGTTTCAAAGGATCTTGCATTGATATGATTTCTTTAACTGATGCCTTTTCATCAATACTCGACTCAAATGATTTAATTCTATTTTGAACTAGATTTACGGATTCTTTAATCTGATTTTTTTCATCAACTTCTTCAGCTTTAATATACTGATAAGAAAACTCTTTGATAACTTTACTTTCATCAATTTTCGAGTCCCAATTTTCTTTATCTTCCGTTGAATCCCATTGAACATTTTTAGTAGTTTGCCAAGTTTCTCCCGGAATATATCCAGCGAGAGTATTCAGTCTTGCTCCATCGTTTTTATTGCTTTGTCTATTAGGAAACGACGAGGGAGTCTTGAGTATTCCGGGCTTCTTCGGTATTTTAACAATGAGATCATTGTCCTTAATTGATTTCATTGTTTCTGTGGTACAGTCCTGAAGGGGCGGAAAACTGACCTCTTCATATCCGGCATCCGGCGGAATTCCACCAAATAGAGCAGAAGTAAATGAAACTGATGATAGAGTTGAATTAGATCTTCCTTTGGCACTGTCTTGATCTCCAGGATTAGTGTCAGCATTCTCGTCGCCGGTCTGTCGGGGGCTCCGCCCTGCGTGCGAGGGTCTACGCGTTCGCTTCCTCCGGACATCGCCAGGCTCTGATAGATCGTGAGAAAAACAGACACGAGGTGCTTCCATTACTCGTAAGTTCAATAAAAAATAGTGAAAAAAATTTTTTTTTAATAAGCATACCAGGATAACCAATGAGTCACTGAATTCAAGCAAAGGTGAGGAAGTTAGTTAGAAAGAGAGGACAAAATCCTCGTGATTAGTTTGATGATAAATTATTTGAATGGGATATTAAATTTAATGAATGTCTGATAAAGAGTTAGTGGATGCACCTTGGCCATGCCATGCTCATCGCCAGAGCCTATATAAGTCGGAGTATACATCGACAATTGTTACACTATACATTAAGTTGCTTTTAACTAAGTGTTAATCTCTCCATTCACCAGCGAGCCAAGACCCCCTAACAGCACAGCAGAGAGAAGGCGCCCCGAGACATTACCGCTACGAATTTAATTTGACCACAATGTCAGTTTGTTGTCTTAGTCTACTACAGCTACAGTGTTCACGTATTTGCAATTTCGTGTTGGTTATTAGAGGAGCAGAGATCAAGCTATCAATTATGACTTTTTATACTTTGAAACTCTGTCCTTGTTATTAATTGTATACTTGTTTTTAAAATTTTTCTCTGTACAATGTGTCTCTTTGTGTGTTAGTCAGAGCCCACGTTACGCATTACAATTAGTCGACGCGCTAAAGACATGACGATGTACAGGCATTTGTCATCATCATGTCCTGACATTTTTTCAATTCTTACACACACACGGATATTATTATACTGGTATGTTAGAAAAGTGTTAAATAGTACGCGATAGTCTGGATACTCAGAATCTAATCTAATTATAAATATGAATAAAGCAGAAACTTATATAATAAGCTCGGGCGAAGAAGTGTCCCTACCTTCGTCGTCACTGGAGTAGCTGTTGTACCTCGACACATTAGCAACTGATCGACGTCCGTCAGAACTTTTGCTTCTCACATGAGGTCGATGAGAGTCTTCTCGTCTTCGTGAGTGACGTGCCTCAACTGAAGCTTCATGAGCTGCAAGATCCAACAGTACTTGACGTTTGTAGTAACTTGACAGCTCACTCTGAGCCCTTGTATTCCCATTTGCAGATCCCGAAGGTTTTCTTGTCAAAGGTGACTGCAGCATACGCTGCTTCCACTCCAACAGCCGTTTCATTGATTCTTCCCTCTGTAATATTTAAACAAATATTATTACGTCTTTACTCATCACTTATATCTCCTTTACTGAGTAAAAGAGTATCCAAGGACTGACGATTAAAGACTCGAGAGTGAGTTGACTATAACTAAACGACTTAGTCGTTAAGATATAAAAGTGGTAGAGAGGGAGTCTATGATATATACGTGTGTATCACGTTGGACATGAGGTGAAAGCTAACAGGGCGAGTGGTGGGAGCGGGAATGCATTTACCTGAAGGATTTTATGAATCAGAAGGTTTGAAGACGACTCGTGAGTCAGTGTCGATGACCTATGTTCAATGGAGTGAATCATTTTAAAAAACTTTTAATAACAAATACCAAAATGCTAAATAATGCAGTTGTACTAGGGAAAGAGACACTTGTTTAAATGTTACATCAAAGAACTAAATTTAATGAGTTTCAGTTTCTTTTATTTACCTGTTGAATTCTTCGCTCTCCATCTCGAGAGGGTTGACCTAAACCTCTTTCATAATCATTCTCTGTTGCATCTGATGCATTTGGATGTCGTGTTCTCGGTAATCGAGCCGACGCTGACCTAGAGAATTGCTGGTCATTCCAACGTCGAGATCCCGAATGACCAGAATGGTAGCTCTGCGACATATGCGACTCAAGAGGGTCTACTAATCTACCGTTAACCAACGGAGAAGATTCATAGTCACGTTGTATTCTCCGTGGAACTGTTCCTCCTTCACCGTGGATCAAAGAATCGTGGAATGAAGGGTCATAATTTCGCTCTCGCAAAGACCTTCGTACCATCGCATCATTTGTTTCAGGATATCTCTGGAGAGATTGAGTTGCTACGGGATGTTGTCTATATATTTGAGATTCTCTCGGTGACCTCCGTGCAGCTGAACATGAAATTTCATTAAGCGTTATCGATTCATTATGATCTTCAACTCGAGAACTTGATTTTGATGGTGTTGTCGCTCGGGAAAGAGATTGATTTCTCTGCTGTTGATGATGTTGCGGGTTCTGATGGAGGTACACCGCCGATTGGCGCATTTGAGCTGCATATCTAAACATAAAATTTAATTATCGGTTAAATGTACTCTTAAGATTATTAATTATGTTCTATTGATTGAAAAAAATATTGACAATAACGTTTTTTAAGATGAGTAATTACACGAATATTGTTTAGCGTAATAATTTTAATTATAATTACAATGACAAAACTATTTAAATTTATGATGTACATTAATTTAACTATCTTTTCAATCATTATTCAGAGTAATAATTTATAAAAAGCATTTAATTTTTTTTTATTTATCGACAAATATCATAAATGCACAGATTTTCGTTATAAATTTCCTGAAAATGTTAATAATATTTATTGCTAGTACTTACATTGCCAATATTTATATCATCTGTGCAAGATTCTTTGCGTTCTAGTGTAATAAAATAAATTCTGTTGGATATTTATAGTCAATAAAAAGACGCACACGATTAATTTAATTTTATTGTTGTTTCAAGATCGTTCATCGAAATGTTTTAAGCCAAACTGATGAAAGTATTTTTGTTCATTGAATTTAATAAATTAAAATTTGTTTTTACTACAAATATAAAGTTTGATTAGTAATAGAAATGATAAAAATATAATTTTTTTTGAGTAAATAGTTATCTTGTCAACATTGAACCCTAATGTGTTTAAAGTAATTGAAGATATTTCAAAGGATAATGTTTATAACATGTAACGATGTTAATGATAGTCATAATCTCCGTTAATTGTTCAAGGCTTGTCTCTCTTTATTCAAAACTTTCAAATTAATGATCAAAGCTATTACCTATCAGCTGTTAGAGAGTGAAACATTTTATAATAATTCAAAATCGTTAATGGTTTGTTTTCATTTCTCATTTATTTATGTAATTAGACCTTTCTTCAAAAATGAGTCTTTTATTGACGTTTAATACAACTAAAAACCGCGATCAAATTACAACGGAAATTAATTGATTGAAATAACTATATTTTCTTTACCTCTCTTCCGAGTAATAATATCCGTCGCCATTAGAAGTAATTTCAGAAGGGCCAACAACATCTAAACTAGACTTGGGTCTTTGTGGTCGCCTTTGTTGGCTTGGAATACCTCCATTCTGATTGACAGGTTGTGGACTTGGCTTTCTCGTAGCCTCGTACTCAAGAAAGTCTGCACTATGCGGTCGTGGAGGTGGTTGAACTCTTTGCTGTCTCATAACTGGTGGATTTGATGCAATAGATGTAAAAATTTGATTTGATTGATGTTGTTGTACATACATAGGAACAGAAATAGGAATAGGGGCTGAGCCCTTACTGTAACCAACTGGTCCAGGTGGTCTTTGATACAATTGAGGACCTGAATAAATATCTTCATAATCTCCATTACCTCGTGAATTTCTTGGCTTTGCACTCCTTCCATATGCATCAGGAGTCCGCCTTTCAGATGGCTGGCTTTGACTGTAACCATAATTTAACCCTGATTTATCTGTTCTTATAGGAGGCGTTGATTGCGTTGCTAATCTTGATGCATAGAGAGAATTAACTCTCTCATAATCAGGGATAGGCGACTTGGTGGACATTCTGACGTTTGGTTGAACTGGAGATTTACGGAAGTCTGGATCTGGAGAAGGCGTAGAATACTCTGTTGATCCATCAGTCAGTCTTCTAGGTTTTGGTGGGGCATTTGCATAAACGTGTTGTCCAAAATTTCTAGGCATCGGTTGGACGGTTTGAACATTGCTTGCACTTTGCTGCTGCATTTGTTGTTGCTGCTGAACCATATGCTGATGTTGGTGTTGCATAGCATTTTGATGCTGCTGTCGAACCATTCGTTGATGCATCAACGCTTGATGCTGTGGATGCATTTGTGCTTGCTGTTGGAGTTGTAATTGAGCAGAATTTGGCATCATGTGTCCATATTGTTGAGATGAGGTACTTGGTTGATTAAATTGTGGAGGAGGTTGCATCCAACCGTTAACCATCGGTCGTGGCTGATTGTCTTCTATTTTTTCTGGACTATGATGATTATTATTATTGTTTATACTATTAGCAATACCATGATTGCTGTTACTAGCACTGAGATTGGGAAATGAAGCAGTATTGATGCTGTTAGGACTGGAATTATTATTCGATTGACTTGGATCGTCTCTTGATTGTAGTCCGTGAAATCCAGAATCACTATCATCTGCACTTTGATTAAGAATAGACGATATTGAAGAAACACTTGGCCTGGCACTTCCAACTTCATCAGCTGGTCCTGCGATTTCCAATGCTACAGGAGGCTCTTCTCTGCTTCTGCAAAATTTTATTCTGTAAATTTTAAATTATTCAAAGACTGAAAAAGGATAGTGAAGGCACTTGAGAAAAGCTTCTCTTTATTCTTTATGATAATTGAATACTAGATAATCTTACTTAAATAAAAAGATTCCAGTCAAGCTAAAACCACAATTTGACTTTAGTTTTCGTAAGTAATTAAATTTGATTAAATTATAAAAACAAAAACATTACTCTTGTTTGACAAATAGTTTAATGAAATTCTAGTTCTGTATGTGCATCTAACACACTCTTGTATTATTTACAGTCTCGAGTATCAAGCATTCAATCAAATTAAAAATGTCTATTGACTTACGGATTGGGATCCTGTAAGAGTGACGCCAGTGTAAGAGCATTTACCCACTGATTCATACTCTCTCTAGTGTCAGCAGCAAAGTGGTAAGTCCTCATGTTTGCATGTTCTGCTTTGAAAGCGAACTTCTTATTGACCTTATCCTCAGGTTTACATACAGTTATCCGATAGGAAGGTAGTAAAATGGAACCCAGTAGCTTTTCTTCTTCTGGACCTATAGATACAAGTAACTATGGTTGGTTGGACTGTTCTGAGTACTCAAGAGTAGAAGATAAAGACCGACAGAACAAACGTATAACTCAAAAACGACGATCAGTTTACGTATTTACTCAGTAAATCTTAAAGTAAACTTAAAAATAGCATTTATTCTTCAAAGATATTTTTCAAAAAGTGAACAGTTAAATTGAAAGAAATATTTAAACTGTAACTTGAAACCGTTTTTTCTTTTCTTTGTAAATTACAAAAAAAAGAAAAAAAATTTTCAACTTTGTAGATAAGTTTTTTTATAATCCTCTCAGATGTACAAATAATTTTATATTTTTAATTCCAAAAGCATTCATAAGAGGTGTACGTCTAAAAAGTTAAATTTTTTTGCAGATGCTAAAGAAGATAGATTAACATTTGAAATGGAAGAAAATTTTTTAACTTCAGAAGAGTTATTGGATTAGTATAAATAAGAGACTCGTGAATTTAAAAATGTAAATTCGTGATTTCATCAAGGTTGGACACATGGCGCCAAGTGCAGTGTAGAATAGAAATAAAAAAATACCACCAGAAGATGAAAAGAATGTTATGATAATTTCAATGATGAGAAGGTTCTTGGGATACTAAAGAAGTAATTTTTTGAAAGATATTTTTACCTCCAGAGCAAACTCATTGGAATAATTCGAGTGCCAAGAAATGCTCTTGCCACGCATTAAAGAACTAGAAGCTATAAGTGAAGAAAAAGAGAAGAAAAACTAAAGAAGAGGATGGGTTATGATGATAGTAAAGAGAAGTAAGTTGAAAGACTGAGGTACTGGTGCCCGTCAACGATCTACATTATTAAAGGTGTCGAACTTTCTTTTTCATTTCAAGCATTCCCTCAACTCTAAAAAGAACATTCTTCCGAAAGGTCTTTCACTTATACGATATTTTGAAGCTTCAAAGAGGTTAGATTCGAGTGCGAATGACAAAGGTATAGAACGAATAAAGTATTTTAAAGTCAATTTTACAAAAGAAGTGATAGAGTATAGGTTCATCCCACTATTTTATCTTCCTAACAAACTTAATTTCATTCCTTTTAAAACATACCTTTATAATAGAAAAGACAATACTCCGACAAAACGAACCATCGTTTCTTCCAAAGCATGAGCCCCTCTGAACCTTGTTTGTGTAGCCATCCTTGCAGTGCTACCGGAGCTGACAGTGGCCTCTTAGCTGCTGGTGAACGTAAACCTTGGGGTCCACTTCGTCTCCTTGCTCCTGAAATCGATGCAACAACTCCTGAACCATCCAAGCTATTCTTAACTCGTGCTTGCTGGCCAGAGTTTGCTGCTGGTGCAGCCTGGACAACCTAGGAGAAATTAAATTCAAATTAATATATATTGAAAATTTCTTTGTAATAGTTTTACTTTTAATATCTTGAAGTTTAATATGAATTTTTTTTATTTCTAAGAATGAGGTTTCTCTAGTTCTTTCGTGAAACAACTTTTTTACTTAAACCATTGATTATTGAAAGCTTCAGTTATTGGTTTTGCTAGCATATTTATACTTTCTAGTCTCTTTTTTTAGTAATTTAATATATTCACCGCAAGAACCTTTCAAAAGCTTCAGAAATCTTGTTCGTGGAGTAAATAGGTCATTTTATTAATTTAATCTAATTATTTTCTATATAAAAATTAAATTTCTTCCTAACTGACAAGACTTCTTCACTTAAATCATTAGTAAATGTCAAACATAAATTAAATCATTTTTAGAATTTAATTATCAACTTTGGATTAATGTTTTTATGATAGTTCCTGAAGATGTGTTTAACTACTCAAATCATTTAAACTTTGTCTTAAATCTAGTTTTGTTTTTTATTCCAACACAAATATATTTCAAATAACAAACTTGACTAAAGCAATTTATATTTGTTGAATATTGTAGAGAAGATGAGTTGCGAAATAATTGAAACTGAATCGATTATTCATCTTGATGATTGATGCATTTGTTTCTATTATTTCACACTTTGAACAAGGAAGCATTAATATTTTTATGAAAGCCATCTATCTAAATACAGGAAAATAAAAAATTTTGGAGATTGAATTGACATTTTACCATTGATCGCAGCTGCTACTGAACGATTTGTGCCGAGAGTTTGCATCAAAATTTTATGCAGAATGTGCATTATTGAAGAACAAAAAAAAATAATAAAAATGATGAGAAAGTCTAGTGAAGAAAATAGAACAAGAGAAAATGAGGTACGAGACCGGATATTGGACAGACGTCCGGGACGACTCCGGAAGATCGAAAGCTTTCGTGTTTCCGTTTTTCTGTAGACCAGAATAGCAGAGAGGAACGCAGAAATAGAGGAATAAAAAATCAGTAAGCTTTAAACGATATTGAAACGGGATTGATTCTTCGATAAGTCTCAAAGTTGAAGAACTCATCAAAGTTTAAGCTACCAAATCTTTCACAATTGTTAGGAATTAGAATTCAGATAGAAATAAAATTTATTGAGAATAAATCTCCACTTAATAAGCTGTGATTAATTTTAACATTGATGAAATATTAACTGAATGAATCATTAATAAGCAGACCTAGTTTGAAAGAAATTAAATTATAATCATTTCTGGCATAAATTTTTATTTATTCTTTTTTTCATGTTTATTCAGGTCAAACTCTGTAGCTTATTTTCCACTCGCTTCCGGTGCACTTAGAGCTTTGAAATTTGGCTCGAGGATCATCTTCCGGTGTTGATAAAATATTTAACCATTAGTTGAACTGATCAATATATAAATTTCAATTTTTTTCTAAAAAGCTTGGAAAGATGCTAAAGGCAATTATTTTTTACTTGTTTTTGATTGGTTGCTTTATTGGTTGGTGCTTGTTTAAAAAAATAAAAATAAAAAATTGATAAAACAGAATCTCATAAATATTTTTCAAATTTATTTAAGTCAATATATTTATTTGTTGAGTCAATACCACGTTCTTGGGTGAATAAAGGATAGTTTCAAAGCTTCATATTTAGATTGGTGTCAGCACTAAGTCAATTAAGCTCTAGATGAACTTACATATGATGATTTCTCAAATCTAATAATCAGTTTACATTTAAAGTCGTAATTTAGAAGTAAGTCTCATTAAGACTTGGCATGGAATCCAAGTGTAATTCCTACCAACTTAGAACTCTGACCACAATGAAATTCCACATATGATTATTTGCCCATGAAAATGTTACATATCTTGAGGTAGGTCTTGATGAGATTCACAATGGAATTTATTATGTAATTACTGCTGACATTTATACATTAATTTCAAAAATGAATTGTTTTAATTATCAACTAATTCTGTTGAACTAAAATCTACAACAAGAATCTGATTAATTAACAGAACCAGAAATGTTATGTGGAATCAATAAGCTGATAAGTCAATCAGTTCTACTAAAATTGTAAATTTCAGTTCAATTGCCAACGCCAAATTCACGTTTCATCTTCGAATCAACTTGTTTACCGATAATTCAAACCATTACTGCCGGAATCGTATTAAAATTCAAGTAATCTCTGTATAGTATTCCCTATTAACTTCCATTGATCAGTTTAATTGGTTTAATTAAACTCATCAAAGTTATCAATTTTTTTTTTTTCTGAACTCAATTCTTAGTTGAACAAAATTTTTTCTGTTTTCACCTACTTGATTAACAATTGTAATTAAGTTAAACTATTCAATATGCATGAGCATATATATATTCAACATCTACATCGTTAACAATTATATTAAAAATTTACATTGTAATTTTTTAGATTTACGAATTAACCTAGAAAGGTTAAAAATTCGTTGAACAAAATCCGAGAAAGAGCTTTAGAGTACAGTTGTACAGTTGATGTAAAAGGGCACGATCTACTCTCATATTTTCTTTTTTGCGTCAGACGAATCGATCTGGCAAATACCGACGTCATTCTGCGCAGCTGGAGGATGGGATACTAGAGACTACGATAGTGACAGTATCGTGATGCGTCCAGTTGAGAAAAATTCCTTTTAATCGACCACACGATCAACCTTCAAAGGAATACCCAGTGATTTTACACTCTCATGCATCATTTTAATCACTCTCTCACGCGTGTAATCTTCATCGTGTACACACGTATTGCTCCTTTGTACTTTACCGATTTCGTCTGTTTTCTAATCCTTAAGATGGATCATATGCTATTCTTAAGTGATGCAACTGAGACGTTAATTAATCATACTCATTATTATTCATAAAGGCGAAATGAAGCATCTTGTGAAACTCAGCTTTATGAGACTCTTGAGAAATATTAAAGCATTTTCAAGAGATTGTCGCAAACGATAAGAAGAAAAAAACGAGAAAAATATGCATGACAATATATAACGATGGTCGCAGTGTAATTAAAAACTATGACATGAAAAATAATCAATTATGAAGTATGTGTTTAACTTTTTTTTTTAATATTGTTTTTATACATTTCTAATTATTTAATTCATCATCAATCTTCCTTGGGGTTACATTTTTTTTAAGATCCTATCTCAATGTTTATTCAGTAATGTTAGGTTGGCAAGACAATAGTGAAGCACTGTTACAATTTAAGCATTTTAGAATACAAAGTATCCATGACTGTATTGGAGATTAGAGTTTGCAGACTGTTAAATAAAAAATAAAATTAAAAACTGTTCTAGACATTTCATTATTTTCTTGCTAACTTAATATATGGTGTCGGTTTTTAAAGTCTGATAGGTGCTTTGGACATATTTTTAGTGGGTAAAAATTTTTTATAGTCCATTTGAACCTAAGATCTTTGAAAGGAATGCATTTGCAGTAGATAAAAATGTATTTGTTATAAAAAATATAAAATTTTGATGGATTTTTGTAATTTTTAGATCAATTTTTAAGTAAACTACTATGCAACTTAGAACTTTATTAAAAATTCGGCAACAAAAAACTTTATTACTTTTAGACAAAAATAGATTTACTTGTTTCTGGTTTAAAATTGGGATGATATATATTAAAGTGGTAAATGCACTACTCCATGAATTTATTATGATGTAAAAAATAATTTTTTAAAAGTATTTTTTAGCGATTGGTTTAATTATTTCATTTTGAAAGGAATGTATATATTTTAACCATTTTGTTGCTGATAAAAATTAATTTGTGATTTTTGTTAAAGGCTAAAAAAATAATAATAAAGCAGTAGAATGCAGAATAAAACAAATTATTAAATGGATAGCTTTTAAATATTCAATAAATGCCTGAAAGAATTTTATCGATGGTTAAAATAATAATCAGAGATGAACTTCGCGGTTATTAAATTTGATCAAAATTTTTATCTCGATAAAAATTGGATAACATATTTCCATAATTTTAGTTGTATTTTCTGGTTAAAAAATATATAAATGCATAAAATACTATCAAATAATTTAATTATAAATTTTTTATCACGATTAATGGTGTTAAAATAAATATTCATTATCATTTATTAATCTCCTTTGTTTTTGATTTTTTTTTTTAAATTTACCAACAAGTGCATATCATTTTTTATATTTTTTAAAATTGTTTGCTAACAAAAAATTTATCATCACAAATTAAATTTTTTTTCATCTCTTTACTTTATTTAACCCGTCAAGAATTAATCAGAAATTAAAATGGCACCTGTTACGTTGTTTAAAGTTGCTAAAAAGTTACTATAGCTTTTCCTCTAATAAATTTTTTTATACATATCACCTGGACTTGACTGTGTGTGACATTGAATAATTATAGCTGTAAAAAATGCATAAAACTCGAAAGAAAAATTTATTCCAACAATAAAGTTGTAAGTTATAAAACTCTGTTTTATCAAAAAAAAAAAAAGGGGGAATTTAGTAGTGAATTTTGTAGTCAAAAAATCAGTCTGTATTAAAACTTTTAGTAAACATGATATGGTTGAAAATGATATACCTGCTGCAAAGCTTCTTAAGTTGATATTACAGTAATACTTTCCCTTGATGTTTCATTCAATTCCCGAAGAGGTTACTAGAAAAGTAGGAAATATACCCATTCTCCAAGAGATACTTGAGAAAAGTAACAAAAGAAACCACGTTGGGAATACAAAGGTACACAATAAAAAGTTAAGAGCATTCTGACGAGGGATGAAAAAAATTGAGAAACTAAATTGGCTTCATTACTTTTAATTCCAAGCTTTGCATCTAAGATTTCGTTTTTTTTTTTCTTTTTTTTTCTTCACCATATTAGAGTGTAAATGCTATGTTTTATATCTATATACATATATATATATATATATAACTTTTCTAACACATAAAATTTTCAAACGAATCAACTCGTTGCATTGAAATAATCTTTTATTTTTTGTACAAATGAAAGAAAATTCCAGTGAAAGGAAGGTGAAAGAAAAAGGGAAAATATAAAAAACTAGAGTAAAAGCGTATGAGATAAGCAGAAGCAATTTTCTACAGGCGAGGGAGAAGGAATTACTACGTTGTAATTAAGGGTGATACACGAGAATGGCCACTAATAGCGACGTGGATGAGCTCTATTTTTTTCTCCACATTTTTTTAAATTTTATGCGTCTCGGTCAAGCTGAATTATTGTTCCCAACGTTTTTTGTCTTCTGCTTTTTAACCGGAAGTTTGTGGCTAAAGTTAATAATCAAAAGAGTACTACTTTTAAATTTAATCCTCTGACAGACGAACGTTTATATGAAATTCTAAAAAATGTCTTATTAAATCTACTGTTACAAGATAACTCAATGCTTCAGCTGACACTCATTTTTCCATTAGTTCCACATTATTTGAAATTTTTAATAAACTTTGTTAAATAGATACTTCATTATCGTTACGATGTCTTAATTAAATTGTAATTTAGGAAGGAAGCTTTTCCTAACAGCAAATGCTAAATTAATGCTGAAATTTCCCTAACTTATTTAACAGTAGAAATCATTATGAATTTTTGTTGATTAATTAAATTAAAAATAAAATATTTTTGTATCATTGAGTTTTAATTTTAATCTTATTAGACTTAGATTAAACCTGATTTATAAATAAAAACTTCAATAAACTTAAATTACCACTCAATAAAAAAATTACCTCAGCAAAAACTCACCACCGAATATTCCCTAGTTTTAGCTGCAATATTTCCAGCCTTATCAACGACAATAAAATGTAATTTTCAAACCATTAGATCTGAAGTATTGATAAGTCATATTAAAGGTATTCAAAGGTATAATTTAACAATTTATCTTGCGAATAGAAAAATAAAACTTAGAATTTTTTTTCATTGACCTCTACTACTTGGATGGATAAAAATAATTCACTTTTAATAACTTATTGTTGCATCTGCAAGGTAGATTGAAATGGATTGATACATTAATCTGATAGAACATTAATCGGCCATTCCAGGTATAATTAAAATGCACTAAATAGTAGATCGTAGTGTACAAGAGAAAATGTTGGAATTTATGAGCGTCATATCATAGCAGTGGATCCAGATGAAGCAATGTTAGCGTGTTATCAAAGTTTGTGCTTAGGAGTGAAATTGATTGGCGGGTTTAAATTGAGTAATCAACTCGACAATGTATCTATATAGTTATAAGATAGAATAAAAAAATTATCCTCATGAACATCAAACAAATTTTTCATTCTAAATAAAAAGAAAAAATTAATAATTTTATTATATTTAATTTCATTATCTTCACAATTCTATTCACTGGTGCTTCGTTTACTCAGTAAAATGTGTATTTCAAGAATGAAAAGGAAATGAAGGAAAAAAAAAATTCTCAATGCGGTCATAATAAAAAAGAAAGATGGAATCAAATTATTTTTTTATACTTTTTGCACACTATGATGTAACTGGGGTCCCTCCGGTAATTTGACAGTTAATTTGCACTCGAGAAATAGCCATTCGTATATAAATATATATATAGAGTCTATCTTGTTCGTCAACCCCAGAACGTTACGACGTGACGGGTTTGTTATATGGAATTACAAGAGAAGCCACTCATGACCTAGCAATCTGGACTGACAGAAAGTCCTCTAGGAAATCTTATTGTATCGCAGGGAGCAATAGGTGAGCATATAAAAGAATACATTCTCGAAGAATGAAATTGTTTCGTCTACTTTTCGTATTTTATTTCTCTTATGTTAAAGCCTATTCTAAACTCCTTCGTCACATGAACAATTGCTGGATTTATCTGTCTTTCAAAGCTGATTTCAATTTTCTTGATGATAAAAATATTGGCGAATTGCCATTTTAAATATAAATCTTCAATAAATCAGATCTTAATGGAAACATAAATATTATTTGAAAAACTTTTTGATTTATTTTTATAAAAATATTTTTAGTTTACTTTTTTGTAAGAATAAATAATTCAAATTGAAAGTAAACTAAAGGATAAATATTTTTAAGATTTTTTAAATAATTTATTTTAAATAATTTTGGTAGGAAAGTGTAGTCAGTTTGCGTGATTTATATTAGTTTTGAACATCATCTAGACTATTTGCATGTTTACACAAATTCATTAGTTGCATTTTTTGCATGATTGATGAGAAATTGATAATTAGATTTCCTGCCTAAAAGTCTAGATTAAACTAGAAGTTTATTATATTACTTATAAGCAACTTTAAATAAATTATTGTACATTATTTATCTTACTTTTTTGTCGTCCATGGCAGATGTTGAACTGGTCACCGGCTGGTCGAGCCTGCAACACACAATCAAACAGTAAATTACTAAATAATAAAACAATATCAATGTTTATGAAATAAAAATATCCTAGATGCATTAGATAGGTAACTATAAAATCATTGAGTGTACTGTGATATCAGAGTAAAAGCATTGTAACACTGTTTTGCTCTTATTTTTGCTTTCATTTTGTTTTTATTCATTACATGTTGCAAATGTTTTTGTATTCTCTGACAGAAACTCGCTTATATTTTCATAAAAATCTTTTTAAAATAATTTTATATTATGTAGTACTATTTATTATTAGTATATTCTATGTATTAATTATTTTTTAATTGAAATAAACTCTGATGAACTTTATATTATCACCAAGAATTATTTTCGATTTAGGAGTATCATTTTATTAAAATATTTAACAGTATTTTTATTATTTAAACTGCATTGTGTTACTTTCAGAATAATTAAACATTTATATCTTCAGGAAAAATGAGAATAAATGTAAATATAAGTCAGTAATTAAAGCCAGATTAAACAGTGTATTAAATTTCATAACCATGTAAATATAGAGTGACTTTTAAATTTTAAAATAACTTAATAAAATGACAAGTTTTATCACTGATTGTTTTTGAGTGTGCTAATATTCACACGAGATTGGAGTATTTTAATAAAAAAACATTGCATATGAGTTTCCGGAAATATAAATTCTTGAACTCTTGTATACATAGGAAACCAATACATTTACAAACACGAAATAACAAATTGTGGGTGTACTTTGAAAGAGTTTAAATTTCGTCGAAAGCTCCAGTTGATTGTATGTTCCGAGGACGCACTCTCATCGTAAACTCATTTGAAAGTGTAGTAATTTCCTGAACGTGAATTTAAACACGTTTGTTCTAGGAGAAATTTTCACTTTGTTCGAAAAGAGAAGTAAAAAATGCAGTAAAAAAAAATAAATAAAATATAGAATTTGCGGAGATAATAATTATTATTTAAATAATAATTATGTACTAATATTCAGGACTTGGAGTAGTTTTATTTTTTCTGCTGAATGATAAAAATAAGTTGAATTAGTCTTTGAAGATAAAAGAGAGAAATGATTTATTAATTAAAATTTTAATTAAACTTTTTAAGCTATTGGTAAAATATTTTTTATATTAATAATGAGATTTAAATATTAGACGTTAATTATTGAATGATAAAGAAATTTTTTTACATCCTTTTAAAAGTGCAAGAGATTAATTTATTCATAAAACTATTAAAAATAAATCTTCAGTGCTTCTTAAATTACCAATCTAGATCACTAATTTTGGCTGTTTTAAATAGCTTACAAAGAATGACCTTTTGTTACAATTCCATATAATGTTGTTGAATATTACATTATTTTCCACTAAATTCAAACAGATGATCTATTTTATTATTTTCAACATCAAGAATAACATTCATCTAATATTAAATCAAATTTCATTTCTGAATAAAATATGAAATAATTTTCTTCATCCATTGCAACTAAATATGATTCTAAAATTTCACGGGTATAGAAAAGTTGGATCAAAAGTTGTAAATTATAACTTTCTCCTCACTGGTCTTTGAAAGCTCTGAACATTCAAACACATCCAAAACCCATAACAAGTTGTAAATTTATGTGAAGCCATTTAATTTACCAAAAAGGTCAGATAACAACGAGTCAAGTTGGTTGTTATAACCCTTTTTGAATGAGCAAGTGGAAGGTTGGAATTTTCGAACGATCATGTGTGGGTAAGTAAGTAGATACAAGCGTTTGTGGTGAGACTTAGCTTGGCCCCCACCATCTCTAAAGGGTTGTCGACTGACTCATGCTATATGTCCAAGTCCACAGTTGGACATTTTGAACACATTACACAGTTCCGTTTTAACATCGGTTAATGCTGCTCTAAAGGAACGGATTCAACAATGGGGACCGTACCGTGAAAATATCCGATAAGGTTTCACTGAGAGCTATAGACCATAGCATACGCCTGCAGGGACTGACAACGATCACTGAAATGCCAACTTCCGCCACTCCTCGGGCTTACTTCAACCCGTATCATTCACGAACGATAGGGTAAAATAGCAATGCACTTCCGGGAGCGTGGAAATGAACCTACCCCTTTGTCATCTGTTCAGATTTTATGCAAACTGACATACTATGTCTACCTATAGAGTATTTGCAAGTGAAGCTATAGAATTCGAGTACATAGATAGACATTTTGTACCCAGAAACTACTGCTTCTGATTGTGAGATTGCAAATGACTAGCTTCTGTTGAATTTAACTTTAACCATTTCACTATTGTTTTATTTTACAATTAATTGTACGAAAAAAATTTATCACTGTTGAATTTTAACTCTCAGAAAAGGTTGATTTAATTATCACTCTATTACATTTACTGAAGAGTTTTGGAATATTGTTTAATCAAGTGTTTTTAACATCACACGTACCTTTTGATGGTACTTTTATTGTTATCTTCATTACTTTAGGTCTATCAATCAAATTATAAGTGAATTAATTAAATTTTTTCATTTTTATAGCTAAAATTAAAAAACAAAGTCATAGCATAGACTTAACATTGATTTTTTTGTTTAAAAATAACTGAAGGTTTTTTTTTATTAAATTTTTTTGTTGATATTTATAACCATCTTTTTTATTTTTAAATTATCAATAATTTAATAAAAAATTTTGTGAACAATTAAAATTTAGATAATAGAAACTTTATAAATATGACCTTTTAATAAATTACTTGAGTAATTATTGAAAAAGTTTTTACTGATATTCAAGTTATATTTAGATTTAAAAAAAAAGTAACTTTCAATACTTTGCACTTTTTTATGAGGAAATAAATGAAAAATGAAGTTGGAGATGGAATTGATAATTAATTAATGAAGTCTGTAATTGTAGATTTATTTACAAAATATAATTAGTGACATATACTTGTGTGTAAAAAAAATGACTATCTACATCAAGTCAGAAGTGCATAAAGATATCAAATTAGTGAACACGATCTTGTTCATACAAACGACTTTTCCTCGTCTCTTAAGAGCAAACTGCTTGTCGTACGTAGCTGTCACAGAGTTAGCTCACGTAATTGCGATCTTATTTGGAATGAATAGTCGTAGGTTTATTCGAGAAACGAGTTCTTTGATGATTTGTATTTGTACTGCACTTTTACTTCAATATAAATTTGTAAAATAAATTTCAGTTTTGATAAACCTCTCCGTTAATTCTATTTTATTATTTATTTTTATCTCATTAACATGATCAACTCTACGATTTAGTTGTAACGCAAAGATTAATTAAGGATGTGATCAAGTTGTTATGAAATAAACCAGGATTAATTGTTATTTTAATTAGGGGATATCATTGAATGCAAGAGGATCATTGTAGCAACATTGTTGAATAACACAAATAATTAAATAATTAATATTCAACATTGCTTTGATCATAAAGGTATTAATAAACAATTTCATGATCAAATTTTCATTTATGATAAACTATTGTCTATTTTATTTGTCTATAAATATTATGGAAATGGTAGAGGATGATAAATATTTCTTTTTTTTTTTTAAAATAGACCTAGACCAGTTGAAGCTAGAGCATGATGGAACTCAGTCTAAATATCCATTGACAGACAGCTCTTGATAAATTAGCTTGTGCTGTCTATTAAATGATAACGAATTTCGTCTGATCCATCAGCAAAATAATACATTACATTTCTGTAATGGAGAAAAATTTTTATAACCAGATAAGAATTTTTTGTTTTTAATCTACAAATAAATATTATTTTAAGATTAAAAATCAAAATTGAACATTTGAAATAATTTATTAAGAATTTATATTTTTTATTATTTATAATATTGCTCCACTTTACTATAACATTATTTTCAATAACCCTTTGAGATTGAACTCGAAAAATTTTATACTGCTTGTAAATTTGTTCTTCATTCAAATGACTAATTTATTCGTTCTAAAGCAATATAACCACCGAATCCAGCTTACGAGCTATATAAATTTATGGCATAAAAAAGTTGCACGATCACGAGTTACCCCATTTTATTATACCTGTAATATAAAATATCAACGTATTGTCAATTTAATTTATAATAAGAGACATAATAGACAGACTGACGACCTGGAGATCCAATTATTAAAATTCTCAATGAAGATATTATTAAGGAATTTTGTGAATACTTTCAATTAGTCCAAAAATCAGTTTAAAAATATTACTTCAATATTAACTGTAGAAGATAAGTATAAGAGTAGCTGAAGATATGATAAAGGCAATTTCACAACAAAAAAAAACTTGTGTCAAATTTTAACCTGCTTATCATTTTATTTGCTTCTCTTACTCCAAGTATGAGACTCAATTTTGACCTAAATATGAAGTTGAAGCTGAGTCGAAATCAAACAAATTTTCGCTATGATCTCTACTTGGTTATGTAAAGATGAATTTAAAATTTTATTTTAGAATTTTTAGAGGAAAGAAAGTTCCATTGTTGACCCAATATTAATTGGATCAAGGTTAAATAATTTGGTCTAATATTAAGTCAGTAATGTGCCAATCTTACATCCTACTAGGAACATCAAAACTAAGCTTTAATTTGTCGGTGTTATTCAACATCAAAGAACAGAAGTCTAAATCACATCTTCTATTTCAACTTGGAATAAAATGGTCTTTGTGTTTGTAAGCAAATAATAAAAGTTGATTGAGCAAACAATGGAGATAAATCCTTAGTAGTAGTATTAATCAAAGGGGTTCATTGATGAATAATATTATTATAAAAAATGACTTACAAACATATAGAACATTTATGAGTAGACCAATTGAATTTTCAGAACATGAGATATCTTAATCAAAGTGATAGTACGGCTGAATGCAATTCAGTTGCACGGAAAGCCATTAATTATTGCGCTCGAATGAATACAAAGAGCGAAGAGGTTAGGTCGTGTAATGAAGGAGCAACGTCCGACTAGACGTATTATCGAAGAGGAATCCTAATGGCGGTCACACAAATCGACTCGTCATTAAAGCTTAGCAGCGCTTGGAAATGTTTCTCTGGAATGCGTATTTGCTTCTACACGTGCGCAAGCTATTATTCACAATTAGCTTTAATTAACGGGCTCAGTTCAAGTGATTGAGAAACTTGAGGATATTAAATCAATGCAGAAGAAGCTGGTGCAAACCCACGTATAGATTCTATTATTTAATTTAAAGCCTCATCAATTTTATATTGGGTTTCATTCCATTTTCAACATCACCCGAATCTGTCAATACATACACTGATGGTTCAACAATTACACTTTTTGATTATCATGAATAACATTAAAGTGAAAAGTTAATCATATTGATATAAAAGCCAGACGAAAGATGAAAGGCTGTGATGTCTGGAATATCAAACAAAGCAAGAAAGGTTTCAGAGTTCAATCATGACTAAATGTAAACGTTGTCGAAAGATTTTATAGTTAATTAATTAGTTAATCACTCACAAATGTTGGTGAAAAATTCTAGACTTTTTTTCTAGAAGTTTTTCATTTGATTCTATGAAATAAAGTTAGTTCATGTGTGCATAAATAATTATCATGAACATGATAACTTTCTCTTGCCATTAGAATTAAATGGAAAATGCTGTAAATGCTAGATCCCAATGCTATGATTGATGGGATCACCACTTTGTGCTATTAATTTTAGACTCAAGACTTATTGCTTTAGTTCTGATCTTTGTTTCTCCAAAGTAAGGAAAAGTAACTTCAAGTACATGATTACTGTGGTTAAACATTAAAAACCTTACTTAATATTTTCTTTTAAAATTCTAGCTTTATTTTTTTCCTTCATTTTGTTCGATCAAACACAGCTGGGGTAACTTCGACAGCTCAGAACGTGTCAGTGACACGTTTTTGTTCTCCCAGCAGAAATATTACGTAAGCCTTTATTTTTTCCACGATAACCACAGGGCAAGAGTTTCTGAAAGCACTTTTGAGGCAATATAAGGACGTTAGTATAAAACTGAAGAAAAAAAACTTGTAAATCTATTGTTATATACCTGTATTATGAAAGCATTGTGGATATACTATATTTTTATTTATGCGTCTATACACCCTGTATTTTGCACAATGTAGCTTTTACCACCAACACTACGCGAACGACGTTATGTCTTTCAGGTGCATTTCAGCCAACAGAAATATTATAAAAGGAAAAGAAAAATATGTTCGAACAATATTGGATTGAATTTACGAAAAATTCTTGGTTACATATTTTCTTGGATCAGGCATGGGAAATTCATATAAGATTCGAAAGCATGTGATGAAAGGAATTGATATTTTGGTTTAAGCATAAGTAATAATCATTTTTACAAAAGATATTGGTATGTAAGGTGCACTGCTTTACATGAGAAAAATATAAAAAATTATTTTTATTTTATCTTTTGACCTCAATAACGATATTGAACCGCAAAATTGTTTGAACTTTGTTGATTTATTTATTTTAAATTAATTGGCGAAGAAAAAAAATTTATTTCCATCCAATTTTTTGTGATTGGAAATTATTTAATAAATGTATTATTAAATATAATGAATATTAAAATTTATTCAATTATTTGGTGAGCTAGGTAATTATTAAATTTGAATTTAATGTTGATGGTAAAAATAAAACATTTATATCTGTAAATAAAATAAAGTCCCTCTTTCTATAAATAATAAATTAACTGGACATTCAATTGTGTAATGTAGGTTCATTATTATAATATTACAGTATTTTATTGATATGACCAATTAAATTTATTAATTTTATTAAATTTTACATCACAACGATGTTCTTTAATTTACTAATTATTAAAAAAAATCTTTTCAATTATAAATTAATTATAAAAGCATCTCTTTACCCTTCTATGTTTCATGGCAGTTAGTACTGATTTATTATTTATTTATTTTATTATTTTAGAGTATTTAAATTAAAAATATAATGATAACAATTGATTAATCTTGGGTGTCTTCAAGACATGAATTAATACGAGTTAACAACATCATGGTAATTCAGGCATACTATAACTCCTTTGAGTCAAAAAATATATTAAATGCATTAATATTAAACATAATTATTTATAATCCTTATTACTAGTTTTTTTTTTGTAATTTAATAAAGCTTTGAAATAGCCTCAAGACATTTTCAAGCATCAAGTATCTATGAAATATTAAAAACACCGTTAATAATTATCTTTCTAGCGACTTTTGGAGTTTAAAGCAATCAAGCCTTCTTCTAATCTTATCTAAATTTTCTTAAAAATAGTCTTCAATGACAGTATATTTTTTCCAACTGCGATATGAAAGAATCGATAGCAAACAAAGCCTTCAGAAGAATTTTAGCTTTTCTACCTTGATAGAAACATATATCACTTTTACCTAAATTTTTCTGTGGTCTGTTGCATGATTTTAGACAGTTCAATAAATAACAGGTATCAGTAGTAATCTCATGTTTTGGAAAAATACAAGAAAGATATATTTGATGCTAGTGGTGATATCTTTCGATAGCTGCTTATTTATCTTTCAAATCTCAATTCAATCAAATATAACAAAGTAATTAATTTGGAATTAGGATTTATCCTCATATAGTATATGATGAGCGATATATACCAATTATAATTCGGTGATTAAGGTGCACGTTCGGTTAAGTATGTATGCAGAATGCTAACAAATTTATGCTGCATCACAGATGAATACTACTATGGTAGCGATGCATCAACAGATTCCGGTGGATTAGAGCACCTAAAGCTACCAAATCTCCTTTTCCACGTTGAATCAGCAGAGAAAATAACATTGAAATTGCTGTAGTGAACTAATGGAATACTTCTGTTCGAAGTATTATACAATTCAACATTTATAATCAATTTAAAAATGCCATTAAAAAATCATCGATAAAATTTGACGAATGACGAATTATTGCAGTTACAAACTGCAACAAATATCATGCATGGATAATTTGAAATAACTTTAAAGCAGAACAAAAATTTTATTTTGAACTATCGAAAATTTAAACCTTGTTTATTTGCTTTTTATCCTCTGAGTTTAAAAATAAAAGCTAATTTTGATTCAATAACTGATCTTATCTTCAATAAAGAATACATCATCAATCAGTTGAAAAACTGTAACAAAAATTTCTCGATGTATTTCTTCTTTAATTGAATTGTTCGAAAGCATATCATGAATTTAATAAACAAATATTTGAGATAAAAAAGAAATTTTTTCTACCATAAAATAAAAAGATTTTCATTCTACATGACTTCTATTATTACATTTTTGCTTTTGTATCTCAATAAAAAAGCAACAATGTATGTATTCTGTAATATTCAAAAGCTTCAATCGAAAATTTCAACTCATCTTTCATTCTCTCTGAGAATCAATAAGTATTTTGTACTTCTATCAGATCTAAATTAATTTACAGATTTATCTTTGTCTAATTATTTTTCTTTATCATCACCAAAATTAATTCATTTCCAAATTGTCAATATTTTCTTCGTTGCATCTTGTTTTCATTTAATGAACAAAGTTCTATGGAATGTTGTCCAACATGAAAAGTTCATAGATGTCAGTTACAGATACTGAATTTTTTACTCCATAAGTGAAAAAAAATAAGAAAATAAATGATACCATGAGAGATCGATATTGTAACAGTATGAACGCGAGGTAAGCACTTTCTGTTGCTTATTATTCATTGGACGTAGCACGATAGTGACACAGAGTTGTATCACTCAACGTTAGTGTTGATGCTTGTATGTTGCAGATGCTGCTGCGGTTCGAAATACACGCGGGAATATCTTTCTCTCTCATTCTCTTCCGCCGATTCCTCTCATTCTACCAAATTAATGTTATAGCTCGATGGATGGTATATGCCCTACCCTCCACCACAAGTTGTCTGTTGAATATTATTATTTATTGGTCCCAGTAGACGTTGAATATGTCAGTAATGGAAGTTATTAGAGGTTAGAAATTTCTCCATATAGAAAAATATAAAACCGCTATTTTTTAGGATGATTGAGAGTCTATGTATATTACTTTAAAGTTTGTGAAATAAAACAGGAAAAAGTTAATGAAATAATGAATGTTTACTAAAAAAAAAGTTATTAATTAATCAAATGGCGATAATTTTTTTCTTATTTTTGTCGATTTATCGGAAGGTAATGAGTGATATGATTTGAAGTAAGAAAGAATAAGCTTCTAAATGAGCACTGGTTCATTAAAATCTAATCACTTTTGACGAAAATTCAACCATTTGAAAACTCCTTACTTTGATGAATTTTTGTTCAGTCATTTCTTGGATTTTTTACTCCATTTTTTACAGCTCTATGAAAAGTGATAAAAAAAATTCGATAATGAAGCTTTAAAATTGAGAATAGAGAGCTTTCAAGTGCTTTTGATTCATTAAAAATCCAACAATTTTTTAAATAGAATTACAACCATTTGAATACCATTAAAACATTTTTTTTAAAAATATTTTGATAATATCTTGATTTAAACTTTTGATTATTAATTAAAAGAATACAATTGTAATATTAATTGATGGATTCTAGAGGATAATAGACATGAATATTTTTATCTCATTGATTTTTCTGCTGAGATTGAATGTAAAGGAGATGGGGTTTCCATTAATAACTCAGTATTTAATTGAAAATCGATAAAGCAGGGATATTACTTCCTTCATTCTTTATTTATTACTTGCAAAAAAAATAATATATATTTATCTAACGTAATCAAGTTTGTTTTAAACTTTGTCTTACCATTCTAAGAAATTCCACAAGCAAGCAAACATGCTGAGTGTTGTCAATCTTCGTTTAACTTTTAAAAATCCAGTTTACATTTCAAATAAAACTTTTCTCCTTTATTTTTCAACTTATTAAGGTGATGTAATTTTTTTAGAGAAATTTTTCTCATATTTATACTATTTATTTGTTTATTATTCCCTTTAATTTTAATCTTCTTCATTTTTAATTTAAGTAATATTTATGTGAGTAATTAATTTATTAAATTTTATTACAGTTGAAGACAGAAATGATCCAGTCTGTATCACTAAACAGTTTCACACATCAACTATTAAATATGTCTACTCGATGTCAATATCAATTGGTTCAGAAAAATAGTCATAAAAATTGATAGTGTTTAAATAAATTACTGCGAATGTTAATTTTATTTATTTAATAAGTAAAAAAAATATTTGAATAATTTATTATCACACATTTATGTCATTATTATAAAGTTATGTTATCTTTCATCAATACAGACGTGTATGACAGTTGTTAAATTATTTGAACACAATAAAAAAATAAACACAACAATGTTCGCGTAACGAACAGCAAAAATATCAGGGAAATTTAAACTTTTCGAGGGTGAGTTTGTGAATAGTGCGAACGACCTCGACCCCAGTTGGAATTTTTGAAGAGGATATATTATACACGTGGCGGTATTGAAAGTCGATTCATCGACAGAACCACAGGTGCAAGAAACCCCGGACTAAAAATCACATATCGAAAAAAGTCTGAATTAGTTAATTTGTAAAATTCATAAAAAAGAACTTTTTAATCGTTGTATTTCTTTTTAACATTTAAATTTATGGTAAACTTTATACAACACTTTTCAATTAAAAATTTAACTGTTAATCAGTCAATCCACTTGTTTATTTATCTTTAATATAATAATTAGCACTGCTTCAAGAAGTTTGTTAAAAATTTTAGCAAAAAAATGGAGCCAATTTTATAATGATAAAATAGTGGGTGTTTTCATGAAAATATCACGCACTGAATGATTGTAGGATTTCCATAGGATTTTTAAAAATAAAATATCTAAAAAAAGCACCACATTCGCATGCTAGAGGGTCGTTGTAAGCCAGTAGTTTGGCTAGCCCGGAGCACGACGAAGGCACGACTGTCTCGCGGTTCGCAAACCCCCTCATGCACCCTCTTGCGCGTCGACGATCTCTCTGTCTAATTCACCAACTCTCTCTTGCTTTTACTAGTAAAATTGTCTCGCCTCCCTCTCTAGCGATGTCTGCAGAGCAAGAGGGATAGAATCTACCCCTTCTACTGGCAAAAGTACGAGCGCCTACCGCGCATCATCCCCTTGTGTACTCCCCACCACATCAAACCAACTTTATTTCTCTTCTTCTCGATACTTCCTGATTTCTCTTTCAAATTTTTTATCCATATTTCGTTGATTTTTTACTTCATCACGAGATCTCTTAAGAGGTCTCTTCTTTTTCTTTGAACTTAAATGGCTCTTACGTTTCTGAATCAAATTTCGTTTTGCTTTCAAAGTGATGTGAAGATTTTTTTTGTAAAAATGACGAAACAGGTTTTAAGAAAGGCTTTTTTTTTTGGAATAAATTTAATAAATTTGAGTTCACATGAATTTTTGAACTCATGACAAAGGAATTTTGAAAAAATTTGAAGGAATTACATTTATTTTGTTGATTTTTGCTTTCAATTTGTAATTTTTTTTAAAATTAATAAAATTTTACATTGAAAAGAATGTGTATTTCTGTAAATTTTGAATAGTGACACATTTTTCTCTGATATTTTGTTCTCATTTTACGAGCCATTCAAAGTTAGCTGTGCAATTTCGTTTTTAAAAAGGATATTTAAGCTTCCGGTACACTTTTCTCTCAGACTGTGAGACATGAAAACTTTTTTTCTGGTATTAAAATTTTCGACAAGACTTATTTAATATCCTCTCTTAACAAAGTTTACATTTTTCTCTTATTGTTATTTAATTCTTACATTGTTGAAAAAAATGAACTTTTTTTTTGAAAACATCTCTATCTGGAATTTTGAAGTGAATAATCATAAAATACATAGAGTCACATAATTCCTATTTTAAAGTAGCGTATTGGAAGATTAAAAAAGGATATTTTTAAAAAATTTATGATGTAAAAAATTCAGCAAAGACTAAAAAAAATTCATGACTTAAAATTTAAATTTAAAAAAACAGGAATAATTTTTCGAATTAAATATTTTAATTATTTCGAAGATCTATCAGATGCAAAATAGATCAATTATAATCTCACAATTATTTGTAATTGACCATGAAAAAAATAAAATATTTTTTATTATAAAATAAATTACAAAGGTTAATTAAAATACCATTTAAATCAATATTACTAAGCTGTACTTTAAAAAATTGTATCAACACTTTATTTTCTTATGCATGAAATTATTCCAAAGGTTAATCGTTGACAAGAAAAATTCCAATCTCCTTTTTTTTTATAAATAAAAATACCAGAATGCAAATTAATTGCAATAAATATCGATTAAGTAAGGCACGCCTTTAAAAGACATTCTTTTTAATTATATTTCCAATAAAAGACTAATTGTCTTTTGAATAATAAATTTTTTTTAACCTCTAATAAATATTAAAAAATTTATTGAATGTTTAAAAAATTGTTCAACATATTTATCATTAAGCTCTAAATATCTTCAACATAACTCTTCCTTTTTCTACATCACTTTTCTTCTAATAGAAAAATATCTAAAACCGCCAAAAAAAAAAAACGATGAAATATGAAGATAACCCCTTACAAATTGGTAAGCTTCCAAGTGGGTAACAGAGTCCTTGCATTTTTCTGACCTAAAAGTTGATGTACGATGCTATAATAATTTTCAAAGTAACACTTGATCGTTTTAGTTTCCCCAGGGCTGTTTTTTCGTCCATAAAATATTTAAAAATCTCTGCAGAATAATCTAGTTCATGGTCAATGGTCGCATTGCTCAATTTCGCAAGTTTTATAGGAGCACTTTGGTTATCAGTTATTAGATATCGGGTAAGATAGATGCAACCAAAAGCGGTTCCTATAGTCCGGAACTATCCTCTTCCACTTGGATGACTTCACTCCTCTCCTCCAACCCTCTTTATCTGTTTCAAAATTATTCCTGCTCCACAGATATCGATAATGGCTTAATTATGAGGATACCAACTCCTACACCTGCACTCTAAGAGAGAATGTGTTGGATAATTGCATTTGCGGATTCGAAGGAGTGGTTGGTGGTCGATGGTTAGCCCACGTAAACCCTCATTTGTCTATTGATTATTATCGTCTTTAATAATAATATTTATCTAATGTATTCTCATGGATAAATTATTTTCCACAAAATCATTTGATGAAGAATAATTATTTTTTTTAGAAAATAATCCGATTAAATGGATGTATTATTGTTTGTATTTTTCAATTGAAAATATCTTCACGTTTTTAATTTATCATAACCTCGAGGCTACTTACTCACAGTTTTGAAAAAAAATTTCTAAAATGTAGCTTCGAATTAAAATGAAAAATTAAACTTCATATTTAATAAATTTACTGTTGGAACAAAAGAACCGTATGTGAGACGAGGTATTTTTTTGTGTCGGAACAAAATTAGGTATTTCTACTTGGAGAAGATTTTAGTGAATTAAATGATCCAAAAACTGTGTTAATTTGTTGAAATTTAAATAAATATTTTAACGTGAAAATTTTTTTGGCATTTTTTAGAAGTAAATTGTATTTTTTAATAACAATAGTTATGAAATATTTTTACATAAGAAAATCAGTTTCATTCATTTCCCTCTGATTTTTTCAGAGTATTCACATGAAAGACTTTCTTTGAAGTATTGACGAATTTTATGGCAATAAAGATTCCATGTAAATGCAATAGTTTATATCACGTTTTACTTTAAAACTTCAACTCAATTTTTCTGCAAGCTTTATTTTTAAAATTGATATTTATATAGGGAGGAAATTTTATAGGAATTTTTGCTAGTCAATTTATAGTAAAATTTACTAGTAAAAAAATTAAAAGTTACTAGGTATTTTTCAAGTAAAAATTGCCAAAAAAATATTCAGAAGTCGTATTTTTATTGGTAAATAATATCGATAATTACTAAGGTTTTTAGTTATTTTAAAAAAAACCTAGTAATTTTTAATTTTTATTGCTAGTAAATTTCCTCGTAAATTGACTGGTTAAAAATACTATAAAATTCTTTCGGTGTAACAATTCAAAAATTAATCTATTACTTTTGTCCAATCTGAGCTTATTGGATTCGTAATTTAATTAGAATATATATAGCTCTAAAAATACACTCAGAAAAATATCACATATTTTATCCACAAAGAAAATAATACATCATCTGCATAAATCATGTTTTACATAGATTACACGATCAAATGAGATTCCAGAGAGTAATGTGGACAGAGGGATATTTTCTTTTTCACTTTGATGTCAAAAAATAGAGATAAAATCCTTGACCAGGGATACGTGGCCGATCAATGATACTTTTTCAGGGTTAAGAGCATCGAGGATAATTCGAGAGCGATACAAAGGACGTAGAACAGATCTAGAAATGGAGGAAAAGGTGATAGGGTAGACCAGGATGGGTGAGGAGATCCACCCTTGCGGAAGTAACGCTCTACGAATACGATGTATGGCCATGGCTTAAGTTATTTATAGTCCCAAGACAGTCTTTCTTCCTCCACGTTTTTCCCTTCTTGTCTAGAGTGCCAGCCATCTAGAACCATCTCTAGGATTCCTTGAAACCGTCGCAAACTCTGAAAGGAAAAATAGAAGGTGCTTTCTCTTCACACTCTCCTATTTTTTTTTTGTTTCGTTATAAGGGTTTTTATTTTTTCTTTGTTTTTCGATTTACTGCACTCTTTCGTCTAAAACTTTGCTTTTCACCTCGAGGTGCTTTTCAGCAAAAAATATCTTGCAGTAGACTTAGTCTTCACGAGAGTTATGATAGGTCGACGTAAAGTTAACCCACTAGGGATTTGCTTAAGTAGCAAAAAGTAGGTTCCAAGTTTAATGATTGATTTGTGATAATAGGAAACACGACAGTTCAATCAATAGACTCCTTTCATTATTTTTAATGAGAGAATTTAAGTTGTTTTGTAGTTAGAATCAATACTATTCTGTAATAGAGGTGAAAAAAATTTTTTAATTATCTAGAAAATTTCCCTGATATTTTCTCAATAAAAAACTGATCATTCAAAATAAATTCTAATTTTCATTTATTCCAAAGAATTATGTTGAATATTTTTAAAGTTAAAAGTATTTTATGAGTCATACTTAAAAATGCTGATTTCTTTGTCCTTTTACAACAAGATGACATTTCTTTTCAGATCTTAAAATTTTTTAAATTCTCATTATTCTAGGATTCGTAGAAAGACTAGTGTCTCGAAAAATAAAAGATGAATCATAAATAAATTTAAAATAACAATTAATTATTCATAAAAAAAATAATATAAGTTTATCGAATATTTTTACCAAGTCTTTAAAAATATAAAGTTCTATCAGAAACTACTATGTCTATAATCCGTAAGGAAATCGATTCACAATATTTCAGATGCAGATAAAATCTTAAAACCATCCCCAGTTATTTAATATCCACCGTCATGTCCGTTGTTTAAAAAATCATTGGCGATGAAATTGACAGGGTAAATTTTGATCTAATTGTGCAAATATATTCACTTAATAAGTCATTCAAAATCTCTGACGTGAGAATGCAATTTACACGAGGGTTTCAAATTTTGCCGAAGGAAATAGAGAGAGGGAGAGTTCAAGGGGCGGAGCGCACAACGTAAGTAAAGTTAACGTGGCGCCGTTCTATGGATAAGGGATGGGAAGTAATGGAATGAGGAAACTTGATGGTACGATAGGTCGTCGAATGAAGTTATGGTACGTACACAATGTACGCGAGTACGTTTTACCACCTAGTTTATCCTTTCTTTTACTCATGGTGACTCAAGTATAAATCAACAAGAATGTACGACCGGGTTCTCCTCAGACTAGTTGCTAGTAACCAAAGTGTTTATGGCTCGAGAAATCCCATCTCTTTCGTACGGTTTCTTTGTGGTAACATGAATTCCATCGTTTTTACCAAGTCTAGTGTCCAAACAAGAATATCAAATTTGTGGGAAACCACAAGTCACATCAATATTAAAATTAATTAAAATTCATCAACGACCTAATAAATATCTTCCAGTTGATCTTTCATAAATTAAAAACGACATGACAAACAAGTGGAATATTTTGTATTGATATAAATAAATAATTCATGGCATTTGCGGTTAATTTATTATAAATAAATGTTAATGCCTCATACTCGATGCTAGTAAATGCAGAGATCTGTATAATAGAAAGGTAATCTTACCTCGAATGCAAAGCACAGCCATGTGATAGAGGGTAAGTAGTCCTAGGTGGTGTACAACGTGAGGGCAGTGTTCGATCATGACTATGGCCTTGACTCAAAGGGTAGCTGTTGCTGCAATGCCTCAGTGGACTACACAATGTCCCCAGATGATGGCAATGTGCCGGTGAATGCTCACTGAAACAACATCATCAGATACATTCGATAAAATTTCTCGCCAGTTGCAGATGTCTATTTTAGCTATTTCTTGCGAATACCTCCGATGGTAAAACAGAACTCTCTACCCTTGGTAAATAGGGGTGAAAAGCCGTTATAAACCGACATAGATAACAGTAGGATTGAGACTGATTTCAAACAATCCTATTAGGGGAACAGGGGGCTAGTAGTAACAGCTTCATTACTCAGCAGGTTTTGAATATTTTGTTTCCAATTTACACTTAATCTGTTTCTCATAACAAGGCCTATGTCATCAACATAGCCGGTGGAACGTGGGAAAGTGAAGTAAGTGGTTGTACACAGGCGCAATATTTTTGCCAGGTAATATAAAAAAAAATTAAATTCGTAAAATTTGATTACTGCAATGTCTTTTTGAAATGAGCTTGTAATAAATACATTACAAGTAATATTGCTCATATCGATTTATAATAAATGTCTAAAAACCATACAAATATTTTGTTTTATAACTTTATTACTAATTGCACAAAAAGTTATTTAAAGAAGCATTTATTATCACTTTAAGCCCAATTATCATCCTAATTAATCCCTGAATAGTTCTCATTTAAATTCATTCATGTTTTATATTTTTTTAATGCATTGAAAAAAAAAGAATTTTTGTTTCAATTAATTATTGTTGCTTAATTGTATCAATTAATTGTTATAATAATAATAATGATGCTTTTAAAAGTATCAAACTAATTACTCCATATCATGATTTTATCACTAAACGATGTCCTGGGAAAATATTCACGACGTACATAATGATTTGAAAATCTTTCCCTCTGCAGATATATTATTTATGTATATGTATGTACATATACATTGTATCAACGAATGGACAAACGGATAAATGAATAAATGGATAAATAGACGGATGGATGGATATGTACATAAGTATTGTATGTGTGTGTGTGTGTGTGTTTGTATGTAAAATATGTATGTCAGGTGCTCTACGAAGTACGGTCTTATCAGAGTAGAGTAATCACAATTATAGTGAGCGAGATTACACCTTTAAACAAGTAGATAAATCGTCCCTCTTATGTCGTCCTCATCCGGTAAATATTATCTCTTAACGTTGACTTTTTGTAGTATTCAGTTTATACTTGCTTGAAAATAGAATAATAAAAGAAATAAATCAGATATCAAGCATTTTCCCATCATGTTTTCCCTTGGATTTATAATTATCGGATGTTATTAACTATTCGCCATTCGATATCTATTTTTGAGAATGATGTCACTTCCACTATATATTCTTTTATTTTCATGACTTCTTCACTATGATAATAATTAACTCTATTGATGCACACTTTATTTTTATACATAACCCTTCAATCAAATTCTTTTTAAAGTGAACTACTTTTTTTTGTCCTTAATGGAGTATTCATTTTCTCTTCCTATCAATGTCTGTAAGTATAAAAAATAAATTAGATGTCAAAGACAGTCTTCTGTGAATTATTACTTCTTCAGATCACTAATTATAAGATGCAATTATTTCTTCGTTCATTCCTAAAAGGATTTTCCCGTAAATTTTCTTTTCATTCCGCCCTTGAGAACAAGTGATTACAGATATTATGTCACCAAAAAAAATCTTATGATCATGATAACTGTAGACTAGAGTATTGGATTCATTAGAATGCTAAATTTATCATTACAATGAATGATTTAATGAGTCTGCCAAAGTCATGAGTCCAGTTCAATTGTCAATAAATAATTAGTACATAAATTTTATAGATTGTCATTAATAATGTTAAATATTTAATAATATTGAACATTAAAATATTGAAAAAAAAAAAACTATAATCATTACCCAATATTAGTTTATAAAATTTTCATTTCCTGCGGAAATCTTTCTCCATGTATTTAACGGTGACGAGAAAAAAATAAATCAAACATTAGAGACACATGAATATATTAATAAATACGAATTTTTTCTTTGTCCACAATCGGATGTTATTACACTCTAACTTTTATTTTAAAGTAATTTGTGATTCAGGGCGTTCCTGTGACGCCTCACCTGCTTATAATTATATATTCCACGATAGCAAGGAAGAACTTATTTGACTTCCGGTATAAAAAGTAACAGCTGTGTTTCTTTGTACATTTGACATACACAAAAATGAGGGAATATTTAAAAACTGCATTAATAAGAATAACCTAGAAATAATCTTAACGAGATGTTTTGGTTGTGCATAAATAATATTTCGTACACCAAAAGCATTGTTCCAAACTGGAGATAAACGAGGCGTACATAGATTTGTATATACGAACTAGGAGTTTCCGGTCTCATGACCTTCCCGAAACAAAGTGTGATTTTCAGACGTTTTCAACAATTCTCTGTTTTCCGTTATATTACACTTGTAGACAAAGATTGTTTCAGAAATACACGAAAATTGTGTTCAAGCAAATTAACAATGTTGTGAATGAATAAATTCTTGTTGGTTTTTTGAAATAAAAATTGCAGTACAATTGAAGAAATTTAATTGGAAATAATAACAATCAATTTTTCAATTTATTTAGGATGTGTTTTGCTTTCAATTATTTTTCTCGTTATTTCTATTATGATACAAATAATAACTGCGAAAAAATATGTATCTGAAAATGAATTATTACAGGACTATGCTGTTTTCTATAATCCTGTACTAATTCACTTGCTAAATTGACCTGTTTATTAATTAATGAAGTATTTATTAAAGTTGAAATGAGTATTTTAATTTATATTTAATACCATTACGTTGAAAAAAGGAAAACAATGTTCAGTAGTAATTCAAAAATATTTTGTCTTAATAATTGAAGATTTAATAATTCTTTACTGCCAAAAATATAAATTATAGTAAAAAATTAATTTTTCTACGAATATCGTGTCATTGAATTTAATATAAAATCGACATAGAAAATTAATCCATTGGAAATTTAAGCTTGTTAATCATTTATTATGAGGGAAATCAGCTTCATTTAAAATATCGAAAATCACTTTATATATTGTTATTAAAACCTTCAGATTAAATACCACACAATAATTTATCTTTCGACGATGGAGAGATTATTGATGAGAAAGCTGGATTAAATTTCACAATCAGCTTTTCTATATTTGAGAACAGTAATGATTTCAAAAGTAAATCAAACAAAATTGGAAAATCAACAAAGACTATTGTGTGTCAAAAATTGCTATTTATGAAATCTTGATTCGTATAGTGATATAAAAATAAAAATTCCTCAGAAAAACACGAGACGAGTTACAATAGCTTTCGAGGATAGTCAGGGTCATCACAAGAGTCTGTAGTGCGTGACGATAATTTAAATAAACTTGGATGAGTCAAATTACACATATGATAATAGCGTCATCATCATTTGTATCATCGTTTTCTTTCTCTCTCTCTCTTTCTTCATCTTACTTTTATTTACATGTCGTAATTCTGCACTGAGTTTCTTCATGTGTTTTTATATAACCCCAAGTAAATGTTGATTTTTTTCCAACACATAAAAAATGATATGTAATTTAACATTAAGCTATCAAGCATAAAGTCAACAAGCTTAAGGCTATTGGCATTAGAAAACAGATGTCATAGTCGCAGAATCACGGGTTGCTTCGAAGAGCCGGCAACCGGACGGGTGATAAGATACGGCCAAGACTTAAAGTGAGGTCTTATACTGTGAGAAATATTTGCTCATTCATAACCGTCGACATTTTATATATCTTAGATAATGTAGGAGTGAAATGAAGGCGAGAAAAAGCCTTCTTTTGTTCAGACTTGGGGAAGAAAAAATTTGATTTTACCTCGAACAATTGTTTGTTTTAAAGCTGACCATTTTATGTTATGTAAGGAAATAATAATTAATTATTTATAAAAATAATAACTCGAAGGCACTTAAATCACTTCACATCAAACACTAACAATAGATAATTACTTATTGGTAACTTTCACTTTCACATATTATTAAGATAAAAAATAAAATTAGCAGTAACTAATATATATATTTATTGGAGCACACAAACAGTAATTGAATGAGTAAAAAAACATGCTTTCGCGTGATATGAATGGGAAACTTGTTTAATGAAAGAATACATACAAGAATGAACGATGAGGTAGTGACTATGTCTAGCCAGCTGCGCGTTTCCGGAGCGACTGACGAGCAAGCATGCTTCATGTACTCGTCACTCCCACCCTCCTGCTCTTTGCAACGCTTTTTCATCCCTCCCGATCTAACTGCTCACACACCTGAAAAACCCTTTCTCCTCCGTTCATCCGTGTTCGATGTCACATACTTCAATAGTCTTCGCGTGTTTATATATTCAACATTACTGATTTTTATTGTTGTAAAATTACATTCTTATTTCTATTTTGTTATTTTGTGAACTTAGTCGAGTGGATAATTATTTCCGAGCAATAAGGAAATGAAAATAAAAGTGATAAGCTTTGAAGTAAACGTTTGATCTGAGTTGCTAATAAACAATTAACTTTTTTTTGTAAATAATATCTCTGCATTTTTCATATAATTGCAAAGGATAAGGGTCTTTTAATTATAAAGAAATTCATTGATTAATGGTTATGTTAAAAAAATGTTAGATTTTTAATTATGGATTGTTTTAATTATAATTTGCAAATTAAATATTTTCAAGGTGTGTTAAAAAAACTCATATGAATTGTGTTTAATATTGCAATTGTTTATATATATATTTTTAATATTAAACACTAAATGCGTATGATTTTAATTCACATAGATTTGTATAGTAGTGTAATAATCTTGTAGAGTAATTGAGATAGATCAATTACTAATAACGATGTAATTTAAATTATTTCGTATATTTATTTAACTGACTCTAATATATTTTGATAAACTTTAATGAATGAGCTTTTAAGAGTAAATTAGTGTATTAAATAATTATTCACTTGAAATAAATAGTATTAAAGTGAATTGAATTAAATAAAATATATTTGTTCACAAGCTAATTTATCTGAAATTAAATATTTTATTAATATGTTGGTATATTAAAGCATATTGAATTTACTATTTTCTTTTATTTTTTTATCATTTAATTAAATTCAATTTTTTATTGGTAAAAAGTGAATATCAAATTAAAAAAAAAAATCAACCCAATCAGAACTATTTTGAAACGTGCATTTATTAATCTCTAAATAAATATTTTCTAGAGTTATTAATAAAATTAATTAGTCGTCAACAAAGTTTAAAAACTCTAATCCAAATAAATTCATCTCTCAGTACATGATTAAACTTAAAAACTCCAAAAAACAAAAAGTTAAACTAAAATTTTCAACCATCTAAATTTTATAAAACAACCTTTCAGTCATAAACAACCAAACTCAAGCTAACATTCTCGAATGTTTCCAACCGATTTTTCGCAGAGACATTTTCTATTAGTGGTGAAGCAGTTGAAAGCACATAGCCATAGATAGAATATTGCACTTGACCTGAAGACTTGATATTCAACGCACAGGTTTATTATTTTTTGACGTTCAAGTACCTTTGTTCATGGCTTACCTGTCGCTTGCCCTTTTGTATACTCCAGGGAACCTACGAAACGGGAAATGCGATACCTGGCTGAATGAAGGTACAAGGTAGGCGTGTTGGTTGGCAGGTAAATGTACCACAAGAGAACACGGTCCATGGTTCGAAAGGCAGAGAGCCATAGTTCATAAGCGTAGACTTTGTATGATAACGATGGAGAAAATAAACTTGTGAGAATTTCAATTGCTTCAATGTCATTTAGATTTCATCCATATGATCGTTATTATCATAATAGGGAGGAATTAATTTTACGAGTCACTGCAGGTCAATTGGCTCCTTTGCATTGTAAATTAAAATAACCGAGTATTTTTTCTTCAATCCACAAAATGTATACTTTTGTTATTATATAAGGTTCGATTCGATATTATTCTTGGAAACATGGAGAAATAATAACAATGAACATCAATACTTGTGCATGTGTGTTATATAAAGTGGGGATGAATATAGAAATCCATATATGTATTCCTTTTGCCTTTGCTTTGATATAAGTTTTTGAGTAAGCTTCTTTAGATCAACTGAACAGAAAAACAGACAACCAAAATGCGTGGAAAACCTTTTCAAAGCTATTGTACTCTTTTTTCATATATTGCTTCGTCTCATTCATCTTTTGATGATCATTTCAAAATGAAGACCGAGACTATGCTTGTGTATATATATTCAACTCTACTTCCCAACTTTTCTCTTACTGATATACCATTGAGGATCACGTTTTTACGTTCATTAAAAATCTGTATATGTAGCAAGAAAAAAAATGTGAATATATAACTGATTTTAAATAAAAGTAATTACTATGACATTAATGTGTGAGGTATGTTCAACATAATTATTATACTTATTTATGAATCTTCTTTTATTATTATTCTGTATGTAAGATTAAATTGAAATGGAAAAACTGCAGTTATTTTAATGAAATTTTTAAATGAGTGTTAGAAATATTAATGAATAGAATCTGTTTTAATAAAATATATAAAGAACAGATATAGCAGAAGTTTTCGACATTTTTTAAAACTAATTTTAAATTTCGAGGGTCGTTTAGTTGGATGAGAAGTTAATTTAGACGTCGGTAAAGCATTTGTTTTGTCGGAAAAATTTCTCTAGTTTGAAAGAATGAAGGGTACGATAATTATTCTGTTATTAATGATACTACTAACAATTCTTAATTATTTATTTAACGATAATTAATCTTTTGGAACAGCAATAAATTGTTTAAAAAAAAATCGTTGTTTAAGTATTTTATTTCAAATAATCTCCTAAAAATAATTTTTTCATTATTTCCTTACCAAAAATTCATTCAAATAAATTTTCTGGATCTAAATTTAAGTCAATCACTGCTTCAATCCCTTTTTATTTTTGAATTAAATGTCGGAATATCCAACAAAATAACTCCTTAAAAAAACTCTGTTTCTTTTTTAATTAAAAAAAGATTGTCATCACAAAAAAAATGATTCACCAATTGACTCTAGAAATTGCACATTGTAAAATTTTTCACAGATTCAAAAGAGATTCCAACATCTATCTACGAAGTAAATGGAAAAATGAAGAATTAAAAAGAAAAAAAAAGAACCATGCAACACCAACCAACACAAATTAATTTTCCCAGCAATCGAAATTTGAATAAAACTTTAAAAATTTCTTGATAAAAAATATTCCATTCCAGAAGTTGTTGATAATTTTCCACGACAATTTAATAATCAATCTCATCTTTCCTAACTTGATAACAATAATAAACTTTTAATTTTTCACCGAAAACTTTTTATATTAGGCAACCGATTATAGTCGTCGAGCTCTTAACTTTTATGTTATATCAATAATCCTTTTCTCATTAAAGTTTCATTGGTAAAGTTAGTTGAACTATTACGTACGACTTTTTGCAGCTTTATCAATTAAGAATATTGAGATAAAACGACAAAAAATGGTAGGAATGTAGAATAATAATGGTTATTAACTACTTGTAATGGATATTAACAATAGCTAAATGAGAAAAGTCATTCCATAATCATAATTTCGCTGATAAAATTATTTGAATGTGATCATAAAAAAAAATTATCAAAGTAATAAGAGATTACAGTCTTGGAAGGAACTTCTCTGAAGAATTTAATCTTTCGGAATGGGGAAATTGATGGCATGAAATTGAGAACAGATGAATGAATGCTGTATGAAGAGGAATGATTTTTAAAATGTATGCGATAATATCGACATTTACATTCCACATATTGGTTTAACATTTTGCAATGTTTGCATGATGAAGTCATCTCTGAATTATGATTTTTCTAATTTTATAAATCGAGTCATTCGAGTTCAGAAAATGACTACAGTACGTGCTCTTGTGAATAAAATAATATCAGGCCATAGATAGCCATGTTTGAAATATAAAAGCTTTAAATTGGTCAAGTTTACATGTTTCCTTTTTTGATAAATAAAATATAAAAAGTTGTGCTCGAGTATCTAAGATGGATACAGAATAAGTTAAAGTTTGTATACGATCGTGAACACTTATTCCAATATTTAAAGTTTTTTAAAAACTTTGATACAACTTTTTTCTCTCGCAATATCTTTCCTTTGAGAGCCAAAGTATGTAATAATAATTACCGACCGAGATAATTTTATGAAAAAAATTCATTCAAGTTTTATACATTATTTTAATTAATCTATTCAATTATACAGCTATTGTAAATCACTGTTGGGGAAGTAAGTTAAGTTGAAAAAATTTATTTACTGTTTAATTCAGTAATTGTTAGTACACAAGCGTCTCTTTGGCTTGAATAATGAGTTTTAATAAATGCTAAAAGTGAATGAGAAAAATGAAAAATATCAAGAAGTGTTGTGAAAAACTGGTGGTAAATATTTTTTTTATTTTTTAAATAATTATTTAAAATTTACAAAAATTAATTTTTGTTTTCTAAAATAAAATTGAAATGGAATTTTAAATAATGAAATTTCACTGATACCACAACGATGAATTTTATTATAAAATAAAATGCTTTACTATTTTATTCCATTTGTAGAAATTAACAAAAAGCATTATCTATTTTTTTGCGGTGTTATATAAATAAATTTAATGGCTGTGGAATGATTATTATAGTGACCAATGCTCTTTTATAAAGAAAAATGGAGTCGATTTAACATAGCTTATATGGCATACAGAGTAGGGTTGAGATGCTGAATTTCTCAAGTATATAACGCGAATTTTTTTTCTGTGGTTCCATTTCCTACGAATTCAAATGTAAGACAGGGTCTAAGTGTGTACAAAGAACGTCAGGAAGATTGTGGTTGGTATCCAACTTTCTTTGTGGAATGTGGGTCTATGGTTGAATAGCTTAGTGTAGTCGCTTGGCAGATAAATGCATGTAATACTGCGAGTATAATTTATGGCATTGCCAGCAAAAAAGATAAGCTAACTGGGTGAAATTATGCAAAAGAGTCAGTACGTCTCGTAAGCATGTTCAATAGTTCTATGTACATTTACGTAATCGTCAAAGTCCATGACGAAATAGTAGAATAGCTAATACAAAGTGGATAATCAGCATAAGGTTGGAAAATTCATTAATAAAAAACTTGTATGGAGTACGTATTGACATAGTCCAAGTGATAACATTCATAATCTTAAAGGACAAATATCAACTTTGTGACTCAATTTATTAGCATATTATTTCAGCTTTTATGTTTGAATGCTGAATAACAAGATAAAATTATTTCTTGTTGATTAAAAGAATTATTACTAGGTATTTTAATTTATTTATAGCGAAACATGACTGATTTGATTATATTTTCAGTTTCTGACTAAGACTTGAGCTGGCTAGACGTTTTCGATTTACAGTATTTCAATTGAGATTAATTATTTCTTAAGATTAATTTTACTACATTAGAGTCAAAGATTATTAAAAAAATAAAACGTTTGTTACAACAAAAAAAAAATTCGATTAATCATTTAGAACTCGAGTTATTCAAAATCAAATCTACTGCTGTCTCTATTTGAACTAATGATGATTGATTACAAGACTAGGTTTTATAACATTAATTCAAAAACGGTTCTTTAAATTTCCATGAAAAAAATAATATAGTGTAAATATATTCGTAATAAAGCAAAAAGGAGGTATTGCAAAACGCCGAGGAACACTCGGCATACAATTAAAATAAATAATTCACTATTACTACAACATTTTTAATAAATTTTCCTCTGTAAAAATCAAGTTATTAAAATAGTAATATACTTTAAAAAACCATATTAATATAGAAATTAAGAATGACATAAGTTACTCTTTGACGAATATTTTAGCTTGAGGTTTTTAATGAGAACCTGCATTACACATCCTTGAGGGTTGTTTTTTTACAGGCATTTTTATCAGAGGGGTTGCTACATTACCCTAAAAGTACATGGTCGACGAGTAGTCTGGAAATGAAAATGAGACAACATTTTTCTTTTTTGTTATTTCCATTTGTATATATACATATTGTCCCTCAAAGAATTGTGTGGTCATTTTAGAGCCTTTTTATAAGAATTTCCAACCCTCATATCCAATGACAACCAATTGACTATCTTTTGTATACTCGAGTTCACACGTGTTACATCTAAATTTACAATAACTGTCATTTCCATGTTATTAAAGCCCTATAGAATTATTCTTAATTCTTGATATTTTTTCCTTTTCATTTTCTTTTTTTGGACACTTTCTCTCGTTCAGGGAGATCCATTGGCTTCCGGCAATTTCGCGCCAACGACGCCATTAAGCAGTGATTTATGATCACTCTGATTACTCTGAAAAATGACAATGTTGGGAAGAAGACACTGTTTTTTTATAGCCACTTAAAGAGTATTCCAAGCAAACTTTCGTATTATTTAAATCCATAAATTGTTTTATCTCTAATAAATATCTAGATCATCTTATTAAATAATGTTATTAACGAGTTGCTAATGATGTTACATTTGTAAAGCGTGAGTAAAATATATGGAATTGGTGTAAAGTTAATTATCTATCGAGTAACGAAGGAAAGACGATAGAAATGCACATGACACATTATTCTATTAAGTATACAAAGATGAAATTGCCTTACGCGCTTGAGTTCAAATTGAAATTGCTTGGCAATATATTTCGTCCCTTTTTGCATCTAGTACATCCACCAAATTGTTTTTGTTCACAATCGAAATAATTAGATAAATGTTTCATATATTGTTTAAATTAGCTTTCTAATTTTTTTTTTTTAAATTAATAAATAATAATAAATTTTTTGTTTAATTAAAATATTTTGTTGTAAAGTTATATTAAACAAAATATTATCTTATTATTCAAGTTAATAATTAAGACATTGTCTTAAAAATAAAATGATAAACCTGTGGCAAAAAAATTCAATCAGTCTCATGTTACCCAAGATCTATCATGGAAGGAGTTTTGAATGAAATATGAAATCGACCACTAGTATGAGTGATTGAAGCACGATGTCCAAGACCAGATTTGGTTTCCAGTCTTAATAAAGATTGAAATTTAAAAAAAAATAGCAGACAACAAAAAAAAATCCTCTACATGTTTTCCTGTATGACTTGATGCCAAAAGTTCTTTCATATTTGCACTTAGAATATTAAACAAAAAAAAATAATGACACTCAGGTAATTAAATGTTATCTGGAGAACAATCAGAAGCAAGTTTCTAACTAGATTACTCAAATGATAAATTTGGTAACTGTCTCACAAATAATTAATCCCAACTGCTGAATGCTCGAGAATATAAGGGACAATAAAGGATGAACGTCCGAGTTCCAGAAGCATTATCATGAGTTCGAAAGTAACTTTTCGACAAGCGGTTAACCATCTTTCACTCTATCATGGGATTCGAATTTCCATGTGGAATGTATTCTAAAATGAATTTTAGTATATAGTTATTCTAAAATCTACTTATGTCACTATCAAAGACCAAAGAAGCAGACATATTTTGTTTGATATAATACTTGATCCAAAAGTAGACTCTTGGTGTTAGAAGGCAAGTTCAAACGGTGAGAATTTATTAGCGACATAAACTTTCGCCATGGGAGATTTGTGCATCCCAACGAGGTCTTTGCACTCCTTGGTGAGGATTTAGAGAGCACGAGGGTGCAACTTTAAAGTGGTTGGTCGATAACAAGAAGCCAAAGGAAAAGGAGCTTATACACGTTCTAGTATTATATTACGTATGCAGGAACCATGCCAAGTATTAGAAAAATCTTGGATTCAACAATTGTCGCCAATTTTACACTTTTTTGAGTGCTTAAAAATGCTCTGCTGTGCTACAAGAGAAGAAAGTGTGGACTAAGCAATCCAAAAGATGCATTAGCTAGAGATATTGTTTCCCTCAGGGGAAATGATTCTTTTTCTAGCTTTAAAAGGTTTAATTATTATTTTTATTTCAACTGATTGCAAAACTTTGAAGTCTTGATCTAAAAAGACCTTCTCCAAATACACCAAAATGACTTGGAATGACTAAAAGAGGTAAAAGTGCTAACTCATGAAAGTATAAATACTTGATCTGAATTTATATCCACATATATCTCTCTATAGATCAGCCAAGTGAACGTCGCAGCAGCCGCCGCTTCTCTCTAATATTTCCACGTCCGAAGAAGTCAGCGACTCGTAAACTCGACTCCCCATGAACGCCCGTTGTGATTCACCAATCCATCTCGATCGTCGTGAAGCAGATTTTTCACAGAAAAGCAAAGGAGAAAAGTGATAGTGAAGACTCATAATATATAGGTGTGTACCCGATTCCATGGAGACCAAGAATTTATCCCTGGAGATATTTGATTTGCCGAGAAGTGCTACTGAGAAATGCTGAGTTGTCGTAGATTTACTAAATCAAATTTCTTACTGTTACTGGTTTACTCTTCTTCCTTTATTATTTTTTTCGATCATTTCACCCCTGATTGGTTCTTATTTCTCAAATCATTCTACAAAGTACCATTTATTTAACTGCATATTTTATTGAACTATCAATGAAATTTTATTTCCTCAATATCACTTTAATAGGAAAATTCACCATGAATGATTCATTTTTAAATTCCTCGATAAAAATTTAAATCTGGTTTTAATATGGGGTTCTGAACATGACATACAAGTTCAGGCCCAGAAAAGAAAATAAAACCTAGGCCATTAAGTGATTATTCATTCCTGAAAATCGTAGTATTTTATTTCAATGCATTCAAAGTGTTTTAGTATTACATTTGATGAACATTCTAGTGACTTTTAATGCACTTGAAAGTGCCATCTTTTATTGCTACTGGGCTTAATTAATAATTTTCTAAAAAATAATCATGTCGAGTATTGTTTATAGAAAATGATTTTATGGGAATTTTATTAATTAATAATCTTCCAATTAATAAATCATTTTCTTTAATCAATGTGTATGATTATTGAGGTAATTACTGATGTGAATGATTTTATTTAGGGTAATAAATGTGTTTATTTCAGCTTTTGAAGCTATTATATATAATATTCTCTGAAGATCACATAATCATACGTTGCTCTCTTGGCATAAATGGCTTGGCATTATATTAGACATTAATTAAACTATAATTATCATTTGACTGAATGGAGACTTGACAATTTATGTAGTGTGAAATGTGATCATGTGAATCTGCATTGTATAAAGATGTTTGAATATATAAATCCATAAATTTATTCAATAAATTCTAAATAAATGTGTAATAAATATGTATGATCCAGTTATGTATATTGACTTCTGGATTACTTTTTTTTTTATGGCTTTTACTCAGAGGAAAGTTTGATGATAATTAATACATTTTTTTTCGTCTTGAGGATAAATTTATTAGTCTTGAAGTACTGAATAACTTCATTAAAAAAAAATACAGTCATAAAATGCAGTAAATATTTTTTTTTTGAAGAACAAAACTTCGATAATAAAGAAAAATAATGATATTCTGACCATAATTTTATTGAACAAATTAAAAAAAAATGTTCATCATTTTTTTATTATTTGAATCATGAGGTAAAAATGAATTAAAGAAAATATTGGTGCATTGAATTAAATTTACAATGATTCCAATAAATATATTAACTGTCAAAAAGCCTTTTTGGAACTTAGAAAAGCTCGTACCATGATAAAGTGTGGAAAAAATGTAATTTATTGATTGCCCTGAAAAATTATTTCACTGTTATAAAAATTCTATAAAAAAATGTATAAAATATTAGCGATGTAAGATAAAAAAAAATGAAAACTCTACAAAAAAAAAATAAAATGAAAAATTTTATCACAATTCTATTGTCACGAACAAACTGATATGATCTTTCATTTGTAAACAAAAAAAACGATCATCAATTAATTTTGACAAACAGATCCATTTAAAACTTTTAAATAGATGTTTTGTTTTGTTGATAATTTATTTTAAAGCTAATTCAAATTTATTTAAGTTCTTAAAAGGGAACATAAAGCGGCGAAGTATGTTAAAATAACACGTGCTATAAATTTAAAACGCAAAGCAAAAAAGTGAATGTCATTAACGATCTAAGTATTTTCACACATTCCTCATTCTGCCTGAAGTGTTCTCCTTATGGATTATCTCTATAACTCAATCGTTGATTAACATCTACCTACATGCCTCTAAGAGCAATAATTGTCATGATTATTCCAGGTGGTTTCAACGCACTAGGTCAAGCCACGAATTAGCATGAAGGCCTCTTCAGCATATCGCATTCAATTTCACAAACTGGAATCTCGATCTCTCGGGAATACTCTAGTTCTCGTTAGAACGAAACCAATTGTTTCGAATTCAATGGCCAAGTGATCTTGGAGATAAAAACAGCTAGTGGAAGTGAACTCTAAAAAGCTTTATACCAAAAGTGTTGGTAGAAAAGAATAGAAAAATGATGATAAATCAAAAGTATTTTTTTTCCAAAAGGAAATTATAACAAGCATGAGGCATTTAGATGCTAGAGAAGTGGTCACTAAAAACGTGAGGATGCAACCCTTAACGAACGGTGTAATTGACGTTAATTGTAGAAGTATATGTGGGCTGTGCGCCAGACTGATTCAATATCTCGTCTATCAATTTTCCATGCTCGCGTTCATGTCGCTGAACATGAAAGAGGCTTATTTGATTTTAGAGAGTACACATGAATAAATGCGTATGTGTAAGTAAAAATATATATTCCAAAGTACCTCTTGAAGAAATATTTCGTTATGAAAGATTTATGTATAATACTACAATTAATAGCCAATTTATTTTAAGATCAGCCGAATGAATGTCGAGTAAACATCATTATTAAACAAACAACTATATTTCAGAATTTATCTAATGGTATTTCATACTAAATTTAATCATTTTTAAAATTATTAGTCTATTCAGAGTACTTTTAGTCAGACGTGAAATTAATCTTCTTGAAAATTTACATTGACATCAATTTTTTTTAATTAAATATTTTATCGATGTTTAGACAATTGTAATAAAATAATTCAACTATTTCATTAAATTTAATCAAGAATTTATTATTCAGATGAATATCAAAAAAACTTTCATAAAAAAACAAATTGTTTATTTTTAAAAAGGTTATAGGATAATTATTGTTATCTTGTAGTCTTTCCAATTGATTTTAACATCTACTAATTCATATTAATTATCTTTTTCTTAATGTCTACTAGAAACACCATGCAATCCATCTTCACAGCATGGTTTTTTTTTAAAAATAAATATATAAAATGAAGTTACTTCAAAATTAATTACAAAAAACTTAATAAAAACAGAAAGGTTTTCATTAGATGGTTTCAGTAAGTCTGGTAGGAAAATATTTAAAATAAGTTCTTATAAGTAAGTGATGTAAATTTATGTAAATGACCTGATTGATTGTCGGTACAACAATAAAACATTTTCTCGTCAATTATTTTATAGTTACTTGATTAAAAATCTTCACTGTTAACTTGAGACATTTTTCGAGTGAACACCGTAGACGTATAATTATCAGACTTACTGAACTTGTAATTGGAGTTTACAGGCTCATTAATACAACAGTATTTTCATTTGATACACGTCATCCCTCGCTTTCAGATCGAACCTACTTTCAGCTGACTCTCAACAAGACACAATAATGCTAACAACAAAAAGAGACAAGTACATTCAGGTGTACCAAAACCTCAACCAGCATCACATGCACGACACACTAAGGAACTTCTTGTGCCTCTCTACCATCGTCTCTTACTTCCGTAGAAAGTTTGAGGGTTAATAGTAATTTACGAGGCTGCATCATGGAACGCTGGAAGTAGGTAGTATCCAGCTAGACTTTGCCTTTTTGCTAGTACCTTTCTCATACTCGAAGATGTCTATATATATACCAGTATATATATTGCATAAAAAAAGCATCAGCTTTTGCAATGGCTAAATTGTAAAAGTAAACGAAGAAGAAAAATAGCAACGTCTGCTTAACACAGTCATGAATTTTAAACTCTAAACTTCTATGGCAAAAACTTCTTAATTCGAGGAGAAACATGAGTTTTGTTCATTTTTTCAGCAGAAAACATTCCAATTAATCGACTGGAATTTTTAGCAGAATACAAAAACACTCATCCATCTGCTGAGTGAAATAAAACTGAAGGAAATTATTGCAATGATACCCAAGATTATTGACATTGTCTCTTAGCAACTGCAATCACTGATGAAATTGACAGAAACTAAAAAATAGTTTGAAGGATGAAATTTTAATGGGATTTGTTGATGTTTGTCTTCAGATATAGCAAGATTTCTTGATAAAAAAAAAGGTACACTCATCATTTCTACCTATGTACTTAGGAGTTGTCAATTTTCAAGTAGCTGAGTTTATTTTTGTACACGAACAGCTTTCGGTCAGTCGTGATGTTTTTGGGTCATGGCAATGTAAACTGCTCAAAAAGGAATAGAGTAGATGAGAGTGAAAGCAGTTGGTTCTTGTAGCCCCGAAAATTCACATATTGCCATATTGATGGATTTTATTTAATTGTGTCCTTTTTTTCTATTTATTTTAGCTTGATGCAATTTCAGGTGTAATCATGCATGAAGATCTAGGTCAGGGATCAACGATTATTCCCATAAAATTCGTCATCAAAACCGAATACACGTCAACTAGCTTATCTCGAGAGTTTAATAACTTTTTTTGAGAGACAAATATGTATCTGTATTGCTGCCAATTTTTTTTATGCAAATTTTTATCAATTTTTCAGGGTCTAATAAATAGAAGTAGTTTGTGAATGTAAATGTGAATTCTCTCATGTGTCTATGTGAATTATGTCGCGTTCGTGCTTAGCTTTGGTACGAAGCACATTTCAATTAAGATGGCGGTTCTTATAGCAAGTGTCAGTAGTACAAAATTCATTCAGAATGTAAATCGGTCTATTAATAATTTTAAAAAGATTAGTAATGTTGTAAAACGACTTTCTGATCGTTCATTTAATTCATGACATTGATAAGAGAAATATATTTTATGAATGACTTCATTCAATAATAATCTTTTTGCAGGAAATATTCCATTTATCTTCCATTCTCAAATACTCCATAGTTTGCATAAAATAATTTTAAATTTAGTTAACAGAAAATTCTTTTAATTAAATTAACACCATCATAAAATTCTATCAAAATAATTTCATTTTGACACTAGGTTGTTAATAAAAAATTTTTTTCATTATATTGCCATGAAATTAGTTGCCTTAGATGTCTTATGTTAATTTATTTAATTAAAATTTTTTTTAAATATCAAAAAAAAATTCTAATAAATAATAAATAAATTTCAATAATAAGATTTTGCAATTAAAAAAGATTGCAAATTAATTCACATCCATTCACTCAGCTTCTCAACATTGCAGAATTATTTTTTTGCAAAAAAATCTATTACATCTACAGCTTGTGAGCAATAGATTAATAAATATTTTGTTTACTGAATAAAAAAAATATTTAATAGAGTCATGAGATTAATTTTAAGCTGCAACTCAACAAAATTTTTTTTAATAAGAAAAAATAAAGTACTCATTTCTGTAGCAGGATTATTAATAGAGAACAAATTTAATTAAATTCCTCACCTAAACACGAGTTCTTCCAGGATATTATTATATCGATCGTCCGACCGATTTCCCTTCCAATCGATCTTGAAATTATCCAGCTTAACTTTACAAAAATAACTAGACCTGATATAATTGAATCCGACCCACGTGGTGTGAATCACATGTACTCAACAATATATAAATTAATTTCCGTCATGAAAATGAAACTTTCACTATGTGCCGGCTATTACAATTGTCGGCTCAAAGCTTTCAAGATACTTCCAATGGAAATGATAAATAATAATAACAGCCTTATAAAACACATTCACCGGAGCACGTTATTACTTTACAAGTAGCACTCAAGCGGAAGATGTATATATTGTATGTCTACATACATAGGTAAATTTTCCCAGGATTTATATTAAGCAAGACACGCCGCAAAAATCAGATGGATCGTCGCACGCGATTCACAATGCACACGCGAGAAAGGTCGACTCACAGCAACTTAATCTCCTATTTACGCAATTTAATTATGCAACCATTATAAGCATACACATCTGATTAACACACTGAAGTACACTACAAAAATGAACAGCTTGATTTATTTGACATTAAAAAGCTTCAATCTAAAATAACTCGAGCAGATAATTTGTTGGAAAAATTTAAATATCATTCAAAAATGTATTAAAATGTAAAAGACATTATTTAAATATTTCCTTTAAATAAGAAAACACTAGACACTCACGACGCAACGATCCAGGCGCGACTGCCGAGCCAAAGAGTTGGATTTGTAGAGCTAAGGAAGGAGGTGAGAGGAAAAGGACGAGTGCAAGATGCAGAAAATCCTGCGCGCGTGCATCGAACCCAGACTATTGGTAGCACATATTAAACGTATATTTACATGTTGGAAATATTTTGCTGACATTCAATTAGTTACTTATTGATAATTAAGAGTCAATTAATTGAATATATTAAGTATCGTAAATAAATAAATACCAATTAGCTATTCTATTTCTATTAGTGATTATTGAAAGGATAAATTGTAATATCTCTATTCTTGACTCTTTCAAGAAGAGGATCTCTCCATCTCGACATCACAATCTTATTTAAATATAAAAAATTATTGACATTGAATAAATAGCTGATGTTAAGCTTTAAAAATAAAAATAAGGGAATTAATTGTTGTGAATAAAACCTTCAGTATCAACTTTACATTCATAACAAATATGAATGACTTGAATAATAAATCTTGATCAATTATAATGTCATTGATTATAATTCACAACACTTTTTCTTCAACATCACGATTAATTTTACTTGAGGAAAACAAATTGATTGAATACTAAAACATGGTTTGTTAATGTACTTGAGAAATATTCAAGTTCGATTTAATTCAATTTCACTTCATATTCATATGATGAATCGATTGTAATACAAGAGAATTTATTAATTATACTAATGTGAATTTGACGTGAAAACCGCCTACATTAATAAATTATTCTCTATCATAATGGTGATATTCAATTTGTTATATTCTATGGATTTAACAGTATCATTTTTTGTTAGGAACAGTTATAAAAGCATTCTTCCCGTATCTTACAGCAGCATTCGAAAGCCAAGCAGAGTAAATATCATATAGAAACATTTGATGTTGGTTTTGCTCTGAATAAAGTTGGATCAGACAAAACTTTTAATTTAATATTTATTTAATTTTTCCGACTGTTTAAATAACTAAAACTAGTGATTTTATGCCAGAAGATAATACCTAGATATTTATTGTTAAATATTATTAGACTTTTAAAAATTTAATATCAATAATTAAACCATTTTTTAGAATGTTAATTTTTTTTAAAAGAAAAATCCACCTTTTGAAATATTCCAGAATTTTTTGCCACACTTTTTTTTTCATGTAAATGCATTTTTTTTTTACCATTCAGAGAATTCTCCAAAGTACATTAAGGTGATTACAAGCAAATGAATCCTAAATCCCAAGATCTGGGGATCCACATGGACATGTTTAAGCTAAGGAAACAAATTAAGGAAAATTAATTAACAGTAAACTTTGTTAACTGTCACAAACTCCTTGACTATAGATAGCTAGTAGCTTTCGATAATAGTTCCAACAGTACTTGAAATAGATCAGTGACTCTTTAGCTGCTAATTAGCACACTTCCCCTAACATTGGATAAAATCAGCATGAAACAATTTATCTACCTACAACTCTGCTTGAAATAATGACAGATACTTTAGTATATTAATATTATTCATGATAAACTACTTCTATATTGCACCATAGATATCAATGATTTGTCATCCGTATCACGTTCCTAACTAATTAATCGAATCTGAATTGGATTGGTTGCCACTTGATCTGAGGAAGTTTGGAATATTCGTGCCTTCTATTGGAATTCTGTCTTGTACCTATTATTCACTACATACAGTTTGAGATATGAATGGAGAGCATCAGACAGCGTGAAATAATCAAGATAACAAATGACCAATAGAAATGGAATGTTTCTATTTTATCGATATAGTGTTGTTGTATTCATAAAGCGGAAGTAAGAGAAAACCCGTTATTGTAATTTTGGCTTCATTTGATGGATTTTAAATGTAAATTGGACTATTTCTATTCTTGAACAAACGTAAAAAGTCACAGACTTTGGTCCTAAATCTGCGGAAATTCATGAAAAATTCGATTACTTTGCAGCAAACGTGATAAGTCCGCATATTTTAAAGTTCTATCTTACCTTTCTAGATTTCCCGTAGGTCTAACAACATCGTATCGTACACTAAGCTTTCTAGTTTGACCTCTGGGTGTTTTATTTCCCTCTCGGTGATGTCTTATACAGACCCCAAAAGATTCTTTTCTCTGTGAAGTCTTCAATCTTTGATATGTCTTTGAACTCGAAAAACAAAATTCAATGCAATTACACTTAGTCATCCTGCTTGATCCATGGAAAATTGATCACTAGTTTATTGAACTGAACAACCAATTTTATTGGTAATTCAAGTTTTATTCTAACAATTATTTTAAACAAATATTCATGGAATTGACGATAATGATGAGTTACTGACTGATCCTACATGTCTCACTATCTTCAATATGACTGACTGCTTTCAGAAAAGATGAATGAAGAGACTTGACTACCAACATCATCAAAGAAGCAAAGTGCCAATGAGAGAAACACACATGTCTCTGATCTCCCGGATCCAGTTTGCGGGATATGACGCGTTCAACAACTTCTACACATCTCCCCCTGGATTTCCAGACATCGTGAGATAACGTCTGCTTGTCGACCACCAAGAGATTCTTGCTACATAGCTTCTTGCTGAGCGGCTCAACTACCTCCAAACTCTTGATTATGCTCAGTGTCTACATGACAGCATAAAGAAAAAGTTTTAAAAGCATTTTTATCACTGAGACACTTTCTTACACTTCGTGAGAATCATCATCTGTGGACTATCACTTTTAGATTAATTTTTTTCAGGAATTTATCTCTTTTGTAAGAAAAGTAATACGTTCTTTTGAAATTTCATGGAAAACTTCTTTTTTATATATATTATTAGAACATTTCTCTTCTTTAATTATATTCAAACTCTATAATTTAACAGTTGATTTTGAAGAATAGAATAATCTATGCCAAAAGAAACGTGCTACGGTCTCCATTCCATAATATTTTCGATCAAACTACCTCAATAGATATTTTAATGAGCTCTACGAAAATTCATTGAATATTACTGAACATCAGAAATTTATTCATCGTTTAAATATTCTCCAAACTGAAAGTGTAGAAGTCAAGTAATTGGGCTTTTTAAGTGGATGCTATTATGATCGTACAGCTCATTTCTCCACATCAAGTTCACAGTGAATCTAGAATATGAGAGGGAAATGGGATCTATGGTAATATACATAGGTAATATGCAGCGTTAGATCCTGCTCACATGTTGTCGATTAACTTGGAATAATTTGATGGTTTGTTTTGCATACACAGAACTGCCAGATATTCTCTACTTAGAAAGAGAATTTCCAACATGATGTGTTATATATAGCCACCATATCTAAATCTGTCTTGATAATTACATGAATAATCTAAATAAGGCAATAAGTAAATTACAAGTTCTGACTTCAATTTCCTGAACAGCATAGAACTAAGATTGTTTACTTGACTGATGAGAAAAAAAAAACTCATTACACAAGTTGATAAGATTTTTAGCGGTTTTATCTTGTACCAACACTTAAAAAAACTAAATCGTCTTTTATTGGTGGATTAAAAAAACCTACGCCTTGTAAATAATTTTTTTTTTTATAAAAACTTTTGTAATCTTACTTTCTTTGGTGTTTGTTGATCTCCTTGTCTATCTTATGTGCTGGTTGCAAACTTGCTTTTATCGTTTATACCAGCATTACTACTTTGCGAGCATCATTCCAACTTGTATAAGTGAGTACAAAAAACAAATAAAAAAAGGGAAGCATAATAAAATTATAGCTGAAGGGTCTGACCGGAACTACGCACTGTTTTCCTGACCGTCAATGGAAGAAGCTGTTGCGAGTTGGCCACATATTTTTTTGATCGGAGGATTAAACTTTATTCTTCGTTGATCATAAATTATGAAATGATCAAAGTTGGCAGAAATTTTTTTTTTCCTGGAAATCGATATTTTATAGAAGCAATTACTGTGAAAAAGATAAATTGTTTTATCCTCTATAAATACTTGAGTACTTTTTTCAGTTGTAAATGATATTTTTATGTTAAAAGAATATTCTGTGGTTTATTTTTACGTGTAATTAATCAAAGCTCAAATTGCCGGCAGCTATGGCCAACAGCCAAAATACTGTTCCTTACATTCAATGCAATGAGCTAAAAATGATAAATTCGTACGTCCAAATCATGATCATAACAGTAAAGATTAATTATTAATTTTTGTTTATGAAATTCATATTGCTTATAATAATTAGAAAGACATCAGTATTAATCAACAGTATTAATAATTAATTAATTATAATCACATTAAAAAATAATTGAATTTGTTGAATTGTTAAAGAATGTGAAAATGTAATCGTTTATTAATGCATACATTTAAATTCTGAATGAAATCTCTAGTGAGTTGGAGTGAAAATATCTTCAATGAAAATCGAAGGCAATGTTTTTCTCATCATAAATAATTAAATAAGATTTTTGCTTGATAAATAATTGATGAAAGTACGTTTTATCCAAGTATTTTATTTATCTGTATCACTAGAAATTGATTGCAATTAATTTTTTTTCCTAAAATATTTACCTTTCCATCATTAAAAAGTTAATAAAGCAGGGATTTTTTATTCATAAAGTAGAGTTTACTTTTATAAACATGATTAAATTTTATACACTCTATTTCAACCATCACTTGCTTTTAAATTAGTCCAGATTTTTTTGTTTGTTTTTATTTGTCAATAAATTAATCTTATTGACAACAAGTCAGATGTAGTTATCAGAGGGATCAATATGAATCAAGATAAACATTGATAAATAGTATGATTTTGCTACTCAACATGACTCTCCAATTTCCAAACTGTTATTACAGTGAATTGCAACAGTGAAAAAAATTGATAAAAAATTCAGTTTCAATAACTAATTGAGCAAAAACAATAGAGCTTTTTGTGATCAGTAAAAAGCTTTATCAAAGCACTCTATTTTTTTCTCACATGCTGTATTACCTCTTAAATTTTTCTGCGATGAAAAAAATATTTCTTTAAAAGAACACTTGAGACAGCGTGTTTCAGCAATTTTTATTCTTTATTGATCATGAGTATTTTTTATTCTATTATTACTGTCTTTCTTATAAAATCATCAATCAACAGTCTTTAATCATTTATTTTTCATCAATGAAAAAGAAAAACTTGCTGTTAGATTCAATTTAACATTTCAAAGATTGTGTATAAAAGCTTTTTGATTGAAAAAATATTAAAAAAATTTTTGTAATAAAAAAAATCTCAAGTTTGTCTTGATTTCTCTCTTCGTAAATAAGACAAAATATACTTGATCGAAAAAACTCTCATTCGAAATCGACGCTTTGTCAATATCTCATGACTTTTACGAGCACAGTTGTATCGACAAAAAAAAGAACAAACAAAAAATCTCAATTTTCCTTCACAGCTTTATCTTCTATTTCTATTCCTTCCTTACTTGTCTCATTCCCATTTTCTCTACACCTTTCTCCCCTAATGTTTGTGTCCATGAATTTTTATTCCTCGTGAAGACATCAAGTGTATTCCGATTACAACATTTACACTGATGATACAACAAAAGATAGATCTGCTATGTATGTAAAGTACAATAACCGTAACAAAGTATAAAGCTCCATTGACTTTTTTCTTTTATTCTTAAAACAAGTATTGAAGGATTTTTTCCTTCATCTAGGTCCTGAGGTTTCTTTAATCTTCTCATACTAGAACGATTAAATCCTCGACCATATAAATACTTCTTAAAAATAGAAGAAAATAGGGAGGTTGGTACAACGTCGTCTACAACTGGAATAACGGCTTTGCTTCACCAAATCCCAGACTACCACATAGCAGTGGCTGCTATAGTCGGTGTTTAAACGTTGAAATGCACTTTGTGATGCACCTCGCTGACTTAATCAGAGTTAAGAGTGTCTACGAGAAGTTTGCTAAAACCTTGCTAATCGAAAGTAGACTAAGTAGAGGTACGAAATAGCTTCAAACTTAAATTCAAAGAGACAAAAAGGGAAAAAAAGGCTCTTTAAAACTAAATAAGTACCTAACTTCTAAGACGATAATTCTATTACCAACACAAAAAGGTTTTACTGTGTTAAATATTATAATTCATTTATATCATTCCCTTGTTTTATATTTTATTAAATCATTTATAATTAATAGGCCACATTATTTTACAGCATTCTAGTATTTGAATTATTTAGAACACGATTTAATTGTTTGAAGGAACATGTCTTTGTGTAAAAACCTTGAAACCTACTGAGGAATGTGAAAATGGCACATAATTTTAGTTTAAAGTTAACTTCTGTGAGTGTACATAAGTCGACACTTATTCTGGGAGAGAATAAACAAAAAGTATAAGAATAATAAGCCTAACACGCCCTATGCCAATTTTAACTCTTGAGGGTTATATTCTGACACAGATGCATATTAATTCAACATTTTTTGCTATTTTTTTTTTATTCAACATCCCAAGAATGCTGAGTTTATATTTTTACCTGAATAAACATTTCTGGAATATTTGTCACTTTTAATTTGTTCCTATGAGTAGAATAAATGTCTTTGTAATTTTGTTGGGGAATAATTTTGAATTATAAGAGAACTTTTGTGCTTTTTATTAATTTATTTGTGTAACTGCGACAATGAAAGTGATGCTCAACAAACTATTTATATTAAAATATAATTCATATAATTATAATAATTAATTAGGTGGAGCATTAAAAAATGATAATTAATATTATGATCAAGAATAAAATTACTTTTGATTCAAGAATATTATTTTATCAGTCTAGTTAATTTTATTTGACTTCTATCTCATAATCAAGCATCAATAAAATATAAAATTTTTAAAAGTGTCCTTATCTGTTGTATCATTTTTTTCTATCTAATTGCCCATTATAAGTTATTACTAAAAACAATTAATTTTAAATAAAAAAAAAAAAACAAGTAATTTAAATTATCACGGAAAATTTAACACAATAATATTCCAACTCTCATAATACACCTCATTGCGAGCAGAAATGAAACATTCTGTAATTTTAATTATTCCAATAATTTCCTTCTACAACAAGTAACATAAAGTACGCCATTTCCTATTACCAGTTTTTCTAGCAGCCAAACAAAAACTCGGTATATTTCAAATAATTTAGCAATAAGTAACGTGAATGTTTACTATCTAGGTTAATTCCAAGAAGATGCAGGTCAAGCTCCGTATGAGAAAAAGACCTGATAGAGGGATAGTCATGTTGATGGCAACGTTCGCTGGATGACTTGAACATCCGGAGGAGATAAAGGAGAGAGATAAGAAGATGGAAAAGTGAGAGGCGCATAAGCAGGCTCAAGAGTATCAAGCAAAGATAGGAAAGGTAGTGAGTAAGCAAGGGAGGTATAAACTATAAAGTGAAACGTGAAAATACGATGGTCAAACAGGAATGCAGCGTGGGCTTAATGTTGTAGTATATGTAAGGTATACGTCCAACTGGAACGAAATGAGAAGAAACCAGGCATTACTTTCAGCCAGGGGGACACGCGTCAACGCAGCTCACTCTAACTTATTTCCCTTTTTTTCTTCAATACTAAACACTACTTTGAAAGCACGAAACTCAAATTATGATGTAAACTTGCCAATGTTTCTATCTCTACCTATACATCTATGAGAAAATCTACTTTTCAAGATGTTACGTACATGACTCGTGAAATGAGAACCACGGGTGATCGTTCCCTCATTTTATCTCTTCTTCTTCTTCTTACTGCAACTTCTCACTGCGTGTTTTATACCAGATGTTGCGAATGCTAGTTGATTATGGTCTCCCTTGGATCGCATGTGAAATCTCCACAAAAACCCATAGCAATTTTAGAGTCTAAACTTTTTCCTAGTATTTTCGAGATGAGAAGAAAAATGACCGAGTTTTTTTTTCATTCATTTATGCAATATAAAAAAAGAGAAGAAAAAAAAAAACATTTATATATTTTTTCGGGAATTATTTATGGATGCAAGTATGAATGAACGAACTACTGGAAACAGCTTGTGGTGTATTACCCACGAGAATAAAAGCCTCCACGATCTCGAGAATAGAGAGAACTGACGACTAAAATCCCAGAGCTCGTCGAGAGAGTGTACTTACTTTTCGTTACGCTGAAAAACTCCAACATCTAGGGAGTAGACCGAGTGAAAAAAAACTCTTATTTTCATTTTTATCTGTCATGAGAAATACTAAAATTTCAGCAGTATGAGCGTTTAGATTTTATTACGTGATGTAAAATAAAGCTATGAAAATTATTTCCAGTTTTAAATAACGAAAAATTTAATTATCAGACAGAAGATTTGCTAGAGATGTGAAACATGAACTTGTAAGACTTCCTCGAAGGCTTCTCAGCAATTGGAGATAATAGGATTCCTATCATGACTCGCTCAAAAGAGCTGCCTCTGCTGCTTGAATATTCAGACTAAAAACTATGTTGAAAAAAAAAAAGGAATATTCTTTTTAGTTTATAAATTTGACTAATTAATAATGAATCAACAGTTCATTAAAGTCTATCAAATAGTGAGAAGTTAAAAGGCTGTGGAGATATTATAGAATATTTTCATCTCAACAGTCGACGAGAAGGAACAAGAGAACATTCACCTCAACCACAGGTTTGCAATGTCGATGGAACGCAGCATCTTATACAAGTCCAACTCTCTACCTTGGAATCGTCTTCTTCCTACACGCTACTTCACTTCGAAGAACTCATCTTGATACTCTTTTTTTGGAATTCATCAAAAAAACTTCATTTCAATAATGTTATGTAATTAGCAGGTCTGGGTATATTGATGGTGAGAATGACTCTGTCTTATATCTAAATGTATATAAATATTCAGTTATACAGAAAAAAAAGAACCTGATTATAAAGTCGAATACATATGGCTATGTTATATACACGGATTCATAGCTTCCCTAGACCCCCAGGCGTTCAATGATTCGTTAGCTAGACTCGCTTGTGTATACCTTGGGTCCACATTTTTTTTCTCTTAATCATATCTAGTCTCTAGTCACGCTCTACCATAGAATGTTTAAGGTGTGACCGAAGAATATATCTCTACATCATTACGTTTTATTCTAATTTTATCATTCAAACTGGCTAACTGTATCTAAGAATTATTTCGCGAATTATTTTGGTCATTGACTTTTCTAAATCCTATTATGCAGAACATGACTTCTCTTTCTTCACTGATGTATCACTAATGCGATACATTAGTGAAACAACTGGCTTATCAGGAAAGATGTTAAGCTATTGGCTTTTGCAAAATTTCAATTCTTAAAAATGATACTTTATATTGTTCCAAAAGAAAGTTAAATATATACTTTAAATGATAAACAATAAGTTTTTACTCAGATTGTTAAAATATAAACAAAGTAATCTTTTGCAAATCTATTTTTCTGATTGTTCATTTCATGAAAACGGAGGACAATAATATATTATTTGAGAAAATTCTTTTGTTTATTATTTAAAAACCTTAATTTGTATTCCAGCCATTACAATTTATCCTCTACTTCCTTCTCGAGACTGAAGAAAGGCTTCTTACTTTTTTTTTTTATTTCAGAATGTATTGTATTACAAACTTGAATTGAAATTTTGTCAAAAACCAGTTTTCATAAATCCTTAGAGAAATATAATGTAAGTACTCACTTTTCGGTTAAATTTTAATCCATTTCTGTGAATTATCAACTTCTTTACATTCCACGCTCCAAATAGAAAAACTTTGTCTATCAAAACACAAATTATTTACGATTTGCTTGTAAACGACAATAAAATCACGTACACATGGTAATAAATAAACAAAGATCCTCAAGCACTTTGCAAATTATCACAGAATGGAGAATATTATGCACGAAGAGGTTTGCATGACCGTTGGTTGTAGAATACACTGTACAGAGTATCAACCAAAATAAAATGTATATGTATATAACCGGGAGAGTGAAGGACACGAAACAATAAAGTCGGCGTCTCTTCTCAAATAATCGTATAATTTTCTCAGCTGGATCAACTCTGAAAACACATACACAAAAATAATATAATAAGAATGACACATACACATTAAGATAATTTTTTAACTTGGTGTGAACTCATGTGGGAATGGTGAAGGGATCAAAGGTAAACTTAAGAGCAGGTGTTTTAAGGATACTCACGCGAGAAGTGTGACGATGTTACTGGAATGGGCAACAGGTTCGACGCGTTTCGTTTTCTCTCCCCTCTTGATGCTTCGCCAATGATGAGAGAGATATAAATTCAGGGAGAGGGGTGCAGGAATACTGGCCAGTTGCCCCAGGTACATTCTCCGCCATGTTTAGCTCCTGGCGCTTCCAGCATCCGGCAACAGGTTGTCAAGATATAACTTATTCTATAAACTAAATTTCATTCTGACATCGTTCACAATAGACTGATAATAAAACTCGACAGTTTTTTCTGATCAAACGTTTCCCAAGAGATTTGATGGTATGTATTAAACATCTCTTCAACACTTTATTCCGTGTCCACCGTTATAAAACATTCATTTTTTCAAATGTCAATCGATAAGATTACTCCATTCTCTAATAAAAATATTATACACAATATTCACTACTTAAATGCCAAGTTAAATCCTTTTAGAATGGAATATTTCTAAAGAATAGACGAATCAACAAAGATTCATTTCAATAAACAAATTTCGCGTTTTTTTGAGCGTCACTTTCGGGATTATACAGCGCCAACTTCCGTGTTTTGCATTAGATTTTCGTTTGTCAATTGTCTGAATTTTCTTTTTCATCATTACAAAATAATTATAAATTGATTTACAATGATTCATACAGAATTAAGTTATTCTATAAAAAGAAATTTATTAAATGACATAAAGTTTATTAAACTCTATTTAATTCTGTAAATAACTAATTAATTACGTGTGAAAACATCTAAAACGCCGCACACAGACGCTGATCTGAAGCGACAATAATGCTACAGCGCACTCTAGAGGCCGCTTTCATAAATAAAAAGATTTGTTATCGACTGTAGAGACAAATATCATTGTTATCGACAATAAGTAAGTTGAGATCAATTATAAATTTATCTTACAATGAAGATAAAAAAGAAATTTATTTTAACAAAAACAGTTAAATCAATTATTCTCGCGGGGATTCAATTTATTTGAATTTAAATAAACTCATCACGTAGACTGGAATAGGTTTTGCATGAAGATATTTTCTACTGGAATGAAGACTGCCTTGAAATATCCTTTAAACATATGAGATTCTTTTATCCACCTGTATAAAACGTATCAAAGAAAAGATTTATTCCTTTTCTATGTACATACATATATACAGACATCATTGAAGATTTTCCTATTTCAAATAAAATCCCAGATTATATTTTGATTCTGAGCGGATTACTCAAGTGATTCGCACTTTTTTTCAGCGAATTCAACGATAAAACTTTCTCATAAATCACAACTGCATGTTTCGTACATTCTTCACTAGACTGATTTCACTGAAAATAATGTGCTTAGATTTATTGACCTAAATATCTTATCGGAATGAGAACGACTTCGAATCATCATGTATTTCTTCGATGCCTAAATCGAGAGGAGGGATAAATTTCATGTAGATAAAAGAGATAAAAATGTTGTAAAAGAGTGAAGAAGAAAAAAAACAAAATCATGGTCTCATCATCGATTCCTTTGTGTCGTTTCTCTCCCCTCAGGTTACCTTGGCGTTTGCGTATAATATTCCCACCAGGTCACGACTAACGAGACACACGATTGGCAGGGTTGTAATGGCCCGACACAAGCATAACCGATAACGATTCGTGAGGCGGTGATTTAATGGCAATGAGACCCATATACTATTGACAATCCATCCTTCGCTTACAGTTACCTCGAGCTGTTGTGATATATCGTGACTTTAATAAAGGACATCTTTAACTATACTACATTTCTACGGATTCGTCCGGATAACCAGGTTTTCTGGATCCTCTCTAAGCGGTTGAGAGGAAGCGTCTGGTCACTCAGTAGTCGGTGTAATCCTGTGTACACAATAATCCGATAAATTTATATGTGGGCCTTGTAGTTTAATAGGAGGTATCTCTCTCGCTAACTTGGTCGAGAATGTTTCCATGAAATTCTAATTTATGCTAGAATTTACCTACCAGAATTTAGTCCATCGATGTTCATTTCTCTTATCATTATGATACAATAACATTGCGGTGGCTTCTAAAGAGCTTTGGATACTTAAATCATTTTTAATTATTAAAACAATGAATATAAAGTATTTTATGGCATATTTAGATTTATTTATTGTTTTAATTATTAATCTCTTCTACTTGAGACTTGAGAACCACTTTAAAAATTTATGAAAATTAAAAAGTAATTTTTTTATTTGATTAGAGACAGTTGATTGAAGATTTTTTCATACTACATTAATTCTTATTCAATCGGAAAATTGATTATCACATTTGATATCATCATATGAGGGATTTATGCAAATTAACAAATTAAAGTCAACTCAAAATCCTAAGGTATAAAAAGTTGAATAAATTTTTGACATTTGAAATAGTGAAGATCATTTAGCTTATTTATTTCTTCTGAATATAAAAAAAATTCAATAAACTTTTTTGATTCAATTTTTTTTTTTTTTGATATTTTTTTTTATCTTTACAGAGACTTTGAAAGGTAATAAAAAATATGATGGATTTTTCTTTACTTTCCTTTTATTTGTCATAGCACAAGTTGATGATTGATCAAAAAATACATAAATGATTTTAAAACTCTTAAAATGTTTTTTTCGATTATTAAAAAGCAATCAATTTTTTTCAAACAAACATCGCTATTTAAACTGTACTAAATAAATATTCTTAAATTATTTCAATTCTCTTTTAATATCAAAACATTTTTTACTTAAACAGAAAAAAAAAAATATATTTTTTATAATAAAAAATTAAAGTTATTTATTTTTTTCTTTGAGTAAATACAAATTGAAATTTTCTACATATTAATTAAAACTCAGTTCTTTAAAATAATAAACAATAAACAGGTTGACAGTTATGCAAAGAGTATCATATGCACATGCATCCTACTCTAGTCTCTTACGTGTTTGCCTTTCTACTATTAGATAAGCACTCAACTCCAGCAATGCAAAGTGACTTTTTCTCTTGCTGTCTGTCACCAGAAAAAATCCACAAAGCTGAATAATAATAATAATTTCCCGAAGGATTAAAAAAAATTCCTTCCTCAAAATACATTTACAATGTACAAAAGTTTCTTAAAATACCTCCGGTTATCGTATACAGAAATGGAGATTATTTTTATGCTCATTGTTTACATTTAAATGTATAGCCAAAGTAAAGTACTATATTGCACAACTGAGGTGGTGAGTTCAATAGAAAAATATTTGAAATGCCGAAGGAATATCAGGAATGAATAGAAAATCCTGATGATAGGGTTTAATATATATATATGTAGGTAGAAATGAACAATAATAAAAGAGAAGGAATTTATCTGATAACAATAAGTAATTAAGCATTCAAAATACATTGGTTTTACATGACCAACAAATCTCCAACGGCCTACTTTCGTGAGTCAAATAATATCGCACGGATCTTTTTGAACTTCTATTGGTGTCATATGAAACCCTCGAGCCTTGAAGTAGGAGCCTATAACTTCACTAATAACATGAAAACTTTCCACTCGCTTCATGCACACCACCGTAAGTGGTCCTTATACAATCTCATAACATGCAAGTTAAGACTAACTTCACCAGCCAGAAAATTATTAATGAGCTATGCTTATTTGCAACCGGGATGCTTTTATGTCGATAAATCTTCCAACACTATTCAAATTCCCATGCTTTGTTTCCTCGAGTTTTTCGAGCGATAAATTTTATCGTTCACCTTTATTATTTTTATTTTATGATGAAAAAGGGGGTCATTACATATGAGTAATAACACTGATATGTTTTTTATAAGGGTCATAGATATTTTTTTGTCCTTTATTGTTAATAATTTATAATAATAATTTTAATAAAGTTTAATAAAGTTATTATTGTGAATGCAGTTGAAAGAATTTAAATGGTCTTTATTGTCGATATTGATTAATAATAATGGATAATACATACGAGAATATTGCTAATAATAATTATTATTATTAATAATAATTAATTGATAAATGATAACAAATGATGCGAAGTACTATTCATTAGTAATTATTGTTTTTTTTTAAGTATAATTTAATGCATTTAGTGTAATCTTTTGTTAGAGGATAATTTAAAAGTCTATTAACTGACAGAATTACATGGAGCTTTTCATTTTTTCTTATGGATTGTTTAACTTTCAATTAAATTTTATTTCAATTTGTATCACTGAAATATGCCACCACAAATGGTACACCCACTCTACTTAAAGTCACTGCATTACGATGTACAGTTAATTAACGTCGAATTATATGAGATCAGAATTTTTAGAGATAAATCTAGAACTTTGTACAATTATGAATAAAATTCACTTTGATACATACTTCTGAAAATTGGATTAATTTTGCAAATTGTTAATTAGAAGAATTTCAAGCTTAAAAAAAAAAGAATATAATTTAGTATTTTTTATCACTCAAATTTTTTAAAATTTTATATTGGTAATTGAATTAATTTTTATTAAGTTATAATAAGCTGATAACAATCATTAAAATGTGTATTTATTTTTGAAGAAAAAAAAATATTTTTAGATAAAATAATAAATGTAATTTAAGGATTTATTTAGCAGCTAAAAATAACATTTTTATTTCTAATAGAATTATTTTTCACGTATTAATATTTATAACTGTTTTCATGATAAAATAATTTTACCATTGATACCATTTAACTTCATAACCTACGCAATAACCGAAAATACCTTAAATTAATTTCAACCCCCAAAAAATAACAATCTTCATAAATATTAATAAAACCAAACTGGTCAATAAACTGGCTATTATCGTGACTCTATTCATATCGGTTCAACTGTCAAGCTTTTTCGTTATTGATTACTTCCATATAGAAAGTACAATCTATAGCACGGAATAATGATGAAAAAGAAAATTCACCTGAAAAGGTATAATTAAAAGAGTATATATAACTACTGGAACAGATTTTGATATACTGCAACCACATCAACACAAAAAAAAAAATGTGCAGGATATTTTTTTGTATCGACATCAGTCTCCTTCCATCGTTTGAACCTTCATCTGCCAATCATTAGCATAACATTTAATAGAGAAATAAATGTGCTGTATGGTAGTATATAATAATAAAAAATAAGAAAGAAACCAGATACTTGGAAAGACAATTCAGATAAAAATGTTATTAGTGGCATTCACGTAAATTGAAATATTCGGTAACTAACTGCTCAGTGGTAGTAGAAACCAAGGTGGGAAGTTATAGAAAATACGTCAAAAATAAGAGAACGCATGGCACAGATTTTTTAAGAAGTAGCAATTGAAGTACATGATTAAATCTGAAAAATACACTAGTAATTTTCTTGAAATTTATACTCTAAAAAATGTTATAATATTAAAGATTATTTGTAACACATACTTATTCAAAGTTGCGATTAAATTTAAACGTATAAACTCGAAAATGAAGTCAGTGATAAAAAAATAATTCTGTTGATTGAAATAGAAGACAGAAAATGGGTAATGTTTTAGGGGTGAAAATTAAAGGATTATTAGTTGGACAGACTTTGCTAAGGATAAGGGTAATTTAGAGGCTGAGACGAATGGATGAAGAAGACGGAATAATGGCAGAGTGGTGGAGGGAAAGGGGGTTATATTACTTACTGTAGTAGACAAGGTGGCGTAGAAGAGGGTAGCGCTACTACTGGAAAGCGGGAAAGCTTTCGTAGCCATAACCACCCGCTGTTCACTCCGGCCCCGACTGCCGTGTGAGCTACACCGCAATTTGTAATAAGCTGTAATTTGACACGAGCGGAAAATCTAAAACAAGAAAAAAAAAAAATTCATGACACAAAATTTTTTTGAAGAAAAAATATTAAAATTTTCTTTCTTTTCTTAAATGAAAAAAAAAAAATTGTTTTTAAAAAAAATTTTTTAATAAAAATGTTCTTTTATTGCAGTGAGTTGTTTTTGACATTTTAATTATTATAAATTGTTATTTTTTGATAGAAATAAAAATAAAAAATATGAAATGAATTCAGTATGTGAGTGAAAATATTTGAAGGAATTTTTTAAATAAAAAAAAAAACGTGAAAAATGTGGGTGATTATTGCACAATTGAATAACAATGTAACAACATCGAAGGCAGTTTATGAATTAAATAAAGTGAGTGATAAAAATATTTGGAAATGTGCAGGTGGGACAGTAAAATCAACGAGTAAATAATGAAATAACTGACCTACGTGATTTTCGTAGCAAGTGAATTCCTTTGGGAGAATTGATATTATCTGTCGAGTCGGGTGAACAATCAATCGGTGTGTTGGCAACTAAAATGCCAAGGATAATTGGTTCAATCAGGACAACATATGGTATTGGTAAGTTTCCGCATATATTGACTATAATGTAATCATTAAATGCTACTTAAATATATCCTGGGAATTATTTATATTTAATTCATCATATCGATTTAAATAAACTTCTATTTTTAACAATACGCTCAGTCTATTAAACATCTTCATATTAGATAACACGTGGAATAAAATATATATTTTCATTCCGCAGACATGATATATTTAAAAAAATTAACGAGGCGCAGATGTCCTGAATTATAAAAATAGAACAAGCATGAATGTTCAATTTTATTCAAGACAATGTTCTTTTTTTTCAACTTTTCGTACTGGGTTAAAGTTAAAAACATACTTTTGAATGACTTTAATATTCGTAACAGAAGTCGTGGAAATTTATTTTCGATGTTATTAATAATTAAAAAGTAGAAAACTAAAATGGAGAAAATAATATTTAATACTAATGAAAAATTAAAAAAATGATAAAAGCAGATGTTCGATAAATAAAAACAGTGTGGCACAGAGTTTGCATGACTGTTTTAATGATTGCAACTACCATGAAAACTACTTTATAATTACCAGGAGTTTTAAAGATTACTAGAAAATTAACTTTTGTAAAATTTATTCCTTTCTTTATTATTTTTTTATCAATTTTCTTAATCTCCCTAACAATAAATTCTTCATCAATTATTTAAAACAATCAAAAATAAAATATCAAAAAGTCATTTTTTCAGTGAAAATTGCAATAAAAAGCTATTTAATTATTTTTAATATTTTTTTTTTGGAAAAAATAAATAGATAGCTTTCAGTTAAAATAACTATTTATCAAGATAACATCAAAAACGTATAGATGAATGACATGAATGTTATTAAATGAGTATAAAGTTGAAGAAAATAAATTAAAAATGATTAATAATTCGATATAAAGAGTGAATATGAAGCGAAATAATTAAAAATGAATTGTTCATATATGATATTTGTCTATCATGAACGTACTTGAAATAATAAATATTTAATCCAGCTTTGGAAAAAAACCAACAAGTAGTATTAAGTTACCGGAAATATTATTGCAGATATTGAAATAATTCCATTTGAAAAATGAATATATTTTTAATATCGACATTTCCAAATGAAATATCAAGGAATTTATGAAAACCATAGAATATTAATATTCACTTTCACGAATAATAATAGTAATAATGATAAATATTGCATTAAAATAATCAAAAAATGAGAAAAAAAACTCTAATGATAATTAATTAGATTAAATAAGAGAAAAAGCTTTTCATTTATTAAAAAGAAAAAAATAATTACATGAAAAGTAGCGACTATTATTTTTAATCCTAAATCCTAAGACGAAATTCTAATCACTGCTTTGTAATTATCTCCTGTAAAAAACGACACTTTTTTTATTTAATCTCTCAGTTATATGACTGCTATTTATTATTCCAAACACTTGTTTCTAGTTTTGATCACTACTTATATTTTTCAAGCCCTATTATTAGCTTAAAAGCTGTTGGGTCTTTATATCAGATAAATAAATAATTCATTTTAATAATAAATGTCACGTAAATCGGTTTATAATCAGTAGTATTATTAAAAATTATAAAGAATAAAATTTTTTAATAATCATAATAATTATTTTGTAATTTTATCTGAAGATTAAAAACCTCTTCTGACATAAAATAAATCTCTCAAAGACAACCACTATTTACTTCTCATTTGAAATTTGCTTAGTAATAAATTATCAATCCGTCTAGAAGAAAAATTCAAAACGAGAATTTCTCATTAAGTCTGAACAGTACCTCATCATTGAGAAGAAATCCCCTTCTTTAATCTGCGAAAGGAATCTAAAGCTGAGGTAGAGATGATTATTGAAGAGTACGATCGTTTTTTTTTTTTTTTCCATTTCTTTGGTTTTTATAAAATATCAGTGAAATTTTAATCAAATGCCAGAAAGTATTAAGATCGTTTGAATAGACACCTTGAAGATTGTTGTCATATATGGAGAGCCTCTAGCAGTAAAGGAAGAGTAAAAATACTACAGTAGACACCAAGAGAGAAAATCGAATCAAGTTGACTTGATAGACGAACGAAGCATGAGACTAAATGCCTGTGGGGCTTTTACAATTCTATTCTTCTTTTTAGCTCAACCTACCCTTCTACCTATACTTGAAAAAAATCTTTTTGTCCCCTCAATGACTTTAGTGGAATGCTTTAGCCATCAGTGATCATGACACAGCACTGCACAGCAGCCGTTAAAAAAGCTCGCTCTCTCTCTCTCTCGAGCTATTATGAACATTTTTTCCTTTTTAAAACAATGCTTCGATTTTACTCCATGTCAGATACACACCTTACTCAGACTAATCTTCTTCCATTTTTCATTGAGAGGAGAAGTGGCATGAAAAGGACATTTGACTCTGTCCCTCATTTTTAAAACCATCATTGATGAAAAAATAATGAATTGGTAATCAAAAGTTTATCAATTAATCAATGAAGAATTTATTTATTAGTTTTAAAATTTAATTTTTTCCCCTTAGTGGTTTAGTGGTCTCGGTATTGATGTCAATAAAATTAAATGGATCTTAGTTTTTATTAAACACATTAACTCTTTAATGAAATATTTTCATTATAAAAATAAAATTGACATGAATTATTCTCTCTATCAGTATTTGCTTTCACAAAATATTAAAGATATTCAATTGACAACACTTCAAACTGATATCAATAAATATGACCTCTATTTTATCTGACCTATCAGTTTAATGAAAGAATTTAATATTGAATGTTTCAAATAAAATATACAAACTACATTAAAATGTCTCGTACAATATACAATTCATTATTATAATTATAACCTGAAAAAAGGTGCTCCAATTTATGACTTTGTCCTTTTCCTGAGTCTACTATTCGGTTCTCACAGTCTATTGATCTGTTCACCCTATTTCTGTAAGGAAATTGTTTAAATATTTAGTTTGTAATGTAATACAATTTAACAGGAAATTGAAAAAAAATATTTCCACTTAACGTCTGACCAAAATCTATCAAAACTACTTTTTTTGTAACATTTGTACGAATGGAAAAACCTTGAAAAAAAATTGCCAAATTTTTTCTCATCATTTTTTCCAAATATTTTTATAATAAATAAATATTATACTGATTAAAAACAATTGTTACATAACTATAAACAATGACTTGTAGAAAAAAATAACAGTAGAATAATCGAAGTTTGCTCCGACACTTTTCAAAAATGTTGAACATGATTCGACTTTTTTAGTCAATGTTCCTAGTATACCAACTATTCTTTTCATATGTATTTTATTGAATAAAATGGACTAGTGATGGTTTCCTGCTGATTTGTCTATCAAAACATCGAGGCATTATTAGATGTCTTCAGCAAGCAGCTGAGAGCTATATTATCATATGTCAATGCCAAGAACAGAACAAGGCTGAATAAAATGGAAATGTGTAATTCCAAAGGTTCAAGCTCGTTCTTCTGTTCTCCATATGAGATGCTGAACATTTTTACTCCATAGTCTGTACTCACATCTAACTTAGTCTCTGTATATAGACAGACTAGAACTCAATAGAATTTATGAATAAATTTCAATCAATATACATACAGACTTGTATAAAAAATATAATACGTCAGTCTTTGAGAATCTAAAAAAAATCAATATCGACTTAGCATATCATTGTCGCTTGATAGGATTTTATTAATTGAACTTTTTTGATTCCATGACCTGAAACCGTATAGTAAATCTATTCAGTAAATTGTTGATTGTTTGATTTTTTTTGTTTTGTATCTGTTGAGATAACCAGAGTAAACTATTCATGTGCAATAAAATATTCCACATGATGTCATCTAGCAGACTGCTTGGCGTTTGCAGTCATTTTCCAACAATACCACAAGCTTTATCGCCTCGTTTTTCACCCTTATCCTCCTTTTTTTTTTCGCTTCTCTCGCACTCTCCTGTGCAGTTTGCCTATTCCTGTCTGTATCCAGTAAAAATGAAATTGTTACAATAATAACTTAATGCATATAATGGCAATAGCACACTCTACTTCTATATTCATTCATTGTTATTATACCAATATACACGCATATTACACAAAAAAATTACTTTTATTTTGTTCTTAAGAAGCTTTTTTTCATTTTTAAAAATAGCATGCAATCATAATAAAAGGTTAATATATTATTATGGAATACTTGTAATGTTTATTTTAGTGAATTTTTTAGACGTTGACAATTTTGGGTTTTTTGTTGAGAAAAACAAACTAAAAAAATAAATAAAAATGATGAAATATTGCTGAAATCTTGTGCACATGCTTCCTGTTTGATACTAAAGTTTTTTGTGAATAACTGGGTCTTTTGAAAAATGGAGAGGATAATTCAAAATAAATAATGCTCAATAAGAAATCATTTTTGGGAACATAAATTTTTGAAAATCGCCATACAAGTGAACAAAAGTAGGACAGAGTTTTGTAATGAAAAATTCTTACTCGTAATCAGAAATTTTTTCCAAGTAAATTCGATGTAGTTGAAAGGTTTATTTACCAATAAATTAAAACTCCTCAAACTATTTCTAGAATTTTTTTTTTTCATTTTATTTATTCGTCTAAAATTTAAAACAAATTCAAGAATATCCCTCGGGCATCTGATTGAATGATGTTTTAAAAATAATTTCAAGTTGTTTTTAAAGTTTAAAAATAAAAAAAATTCAAAATATAAAATATTTCTGCAATGATTAAGTATGAAATAGCATGAAATAAAGATATAAAACTGTATGTATTTTTACAAAAACTAAATTTCAATGTTATTTACAATAATAATGAAAAAAGTGAAGGAATAAAAAATAAAGGAGTAAATAAAAATAATGAAATATGACTTAAACCTTGAACACATGTTTTTCAGTTAATATTGGACTGTTTTTTAAACGAATGGAAATTTTTAAAAATGAATAAAAAAATTCAATACGACTAGCTTTTTATAAAAAGTCACTTATTCATTTGTTATTGATCAATCCTGTTCAAAGGATTCAAAATCGGATAAAATTCAGAAGAAAATTACAATCATCTAAAATATTTTAAAAAGATTGTTCTCTCGCAAAAACAAATGATAATAAATAAAAAAAATATTATTTATGATTAACTTCAGCATTGTTAAAAAAAAGGATGTAATAAAATGTATAATATTCACTTGAAAAGAAAAAGTTTAAGAATTACTTATTACTGCATAAATAATTCAACGAGAGAAATAAACTGATCCTTTAATTTCTAAAGCTAACAGAAATGTTATTTGTTTTAATCTTGATCGAACAAATTGAAATGTGGCATAAGCTTTTGATCTCCCACGCATTTCCTATAATAAGTTAGAGAGAGGTACACGTAGATATAACACCACACGTGTCTGTCATACGATCTTTCCAACTAGGAACGATACGTTGAACGAGACTTTCATTTTGTTGGGGGGATATTTGAATATCAACAGCACAAGTAGATCCAGAGATGAAAGATTGAATTGTGCAACTTGCAAGCTGTCACGAATGTAGACTAGTCAAATCGGAATAACCGAGAAATCTATTCTATACACCAACACAAGAATATATTAAAAATTTTTCACTCATTCGAATTGTAGTAAGGTCATCGTGGAATAGTTGCTCCAGGACGATCGATCATTCCTATTACAATAACAAATCTTGCGAACAAAATATCATCGGTTCAATTGTTTTAAGAAGAAGGTTCCACTTTTTCTAGAGCAGAATTTTTGAATTTTAGATTTTGAGTGAAAGGTCTGAATGGACATAAATTTAAAAAGTGTTTTATGGCAGAAAGAAAAATAAGTCAATTCCCAGGACTTTTATTAAAAAAAACAGTTCTAGTGTTATTTACCAGAATAAACTTTGAATTTATAAATTGTTTGATAAATAAAAAATATTACATTCCTACCCTTTTGATGTTTACTACACTAAAGCCTGAGTGATTAAATAAAGGATAATATTTATGCTTCTGTTACAAGCTTTAGTTTATGAACGAAGTATTATACACCTCCATATCTGATCTCATAACTTCCTACGCAGCTAATATTAATAATAAATCAAATAACAATTTTGAAAAATGTATCCTGCTATATTTGTTCAGTTGAAAAAATATAAAATGCTGAAGTACAAAATTATATTACTCTATAAAAATACTTGTTAACAAGTTCTAGAGTTTAAATAAAGAGTTAAGGTAAAAAGGAATATTTTCTTGAGATTTTTAAGAAACTCCTAGCGACTTTGTATCTCACTTCAGTACCAGCTATGAATAGTATATTAAAAAAACAATAAAACCTGAAGATGCTCTCAAATGTCAATGTTGAAAAGACAAAACAGTATTCATTGAAATTAATTCAATATTAACATGAATTTCGTGTTAAATTCTATTTCCTATTCATATTTTCTTTTCATCCGTGTCCATAGCAAATGAAATCGTGCTTTTAAAGCAGTGAATATACACAGTTTCACAGTGATTTTTTCTGTTTTATTTGCAGAGAGTGATAACACGTACACATCCCAAGTATCTGGAACATTAACAAGCTTCTACTTTAACCATAACTTTACAAATCGCATTACTAACTTTAGACAAAAGTTTTAAATATTTACTTGAATTCATTTAAATGCAAAACATACATGAATACTACCTCTTATTTTATATAATACAAAATAAACTAAATAAATTTACCATAATATTATGTTTTTTTATATTTAGAGAAATAGTGATGTTAAAATCATAATTTTCAATTTAAGAAAAATTCTTCTACCATTCTCTATAACTTCACTGAAAAAATCTTTTATATTTGAGGATTAACTGGAATATTTAATTTGCTGAAAATCCTCTGGTATTATTCTCTTTTTTGTCCTTTTATTCTATTAGTAATCTAGGGGACGAACGAATTAATCAACTTTTTACAGTCATCTCCAAGAGTCAAAGTTATACAAGGAAATTGTTTTTAGTTATTAAAAAAGACTCTTTTTTCTAAATTTTTTTATCCTGTGATGTTGACAATTGATGAATTCTAAAACAATAGTAAACGATGTGTTTGAAAATTAGCTGAATTAAAGAAAAACAAGATACATTTTTTTGTTATTATAAATTTCGTAAATTTTTGAAAGTTGAATAATAGATGAAGTTTAGGAAATTATATTAAATTTATCAGAAATCAATTGTAAATTTTTCTTGCATAGAGACAATTTGTTTCTGTTCATATCTGGCTCAACATAGAGCCAACATTAAATATATTGACTCAATATTGAGTCAGAAATGGGCCAATCTACGTTCCTACTAAGGATACAGAGATTGTCTGATTGTAAATACGTAATGATGGATTGTTCTATTTATGTAAGCTTATTTTACCTTGAAGAAAATCAATAAGTGGAACATTAATTTTTTTTTCAATAAATATATATTTCATTTACATCAAAATGAAGGCCATCTCAGGGAACTTTTAATGCTGATAATGATTATTCTTATCTTACGATAAAAGTCATTAAATCACTCCAAAAAATTTCTATTCATCCCTAAATGTCTTTACTGAATGAAAAAAAAAGTGATAAGTTGAAAAAAATATCACTATTTTATCGCATCAGTTTCATTTCTTATTTTCTTAACGTTGATATACTTTAAAAAAATTTTAATTTCCGTATCAATTTAATCTCAAATCAATTTATTACATCTACTATTTGTTTTAATTAATAATGATACTTTTACCAGGAAATTCCAATCATCAGAATTCTCCAAAAATTTAAACCCCATTTTTACAATCTACTCTTCCACCTTGAAGATGTTGGATATAAAAACATAAAAAAATAGTTAATAAATGATTTTTTATTATAAGCTATTTGTTTTAGAATTATTTGCTTTATTCTCTACAGCTCACAGTCGTTCATAAAAAAAGCTCTAATATGTAGCAGGAAGCATGTGCAGAAGACTCAAGTAATATTTCATGATTTTTATTTATTTTTTTTATCTCCATCTTCTTGACTATTCTTCACATCTCTCGACCTCCTTAGAAGTAACATCGTAATAAAATCGATCACAAGTTTATGTATCGTACACTGACAATTCCACGACGCCTGGAAAGTTATATACCATGACATTTTTCCCTCGAGATGACACAATGTGTACCTACATCATTTTAACACAATTGTTTTCTGTTCGCAGTGCACCGAAGGACACCATGTATTTGTCTGCAGCTGCAAACTGTCACCAATATATGAGGTGAAGTCTCTAGTGCATCAACTCATATCTTGAAGATGCAACTTATCACAAGAAACATACGAGGATGAAAACGCAAGATAGAGTGTTAGTGTGTCAACGTGCGAGCACAAGTCCTAGGACTGGTCGTTCAAGTAACATCAATTGGGGTTGACGTCGACCAATATGGCACGTAATGACTTGCTAAGAGGCAATGCCACAGAGACGAGAGATGATTTAATAAACATGTTCATTGATACAGGCCAAAATAATGTGACATCATCTCTAGACGATTCGCAAGACCTTGAGAAAGTTATTCTGCTCATCACCAAAGCCATCGTTATGAGTTTCATAATCCTCGCAGCTCTATTTGGTAATCTCTTGGTGATTGTGTCAGTCATGAGACACCGTAAGCTTCGTATCATCACCAATTACTTTGTTGTCTCACTGGCATTGGCTGATATGCTGGTAGCTATTTTTGCCATGACTTTCAACGCAAGTGTTGAGCTCTCTGGACGATGGCTTTTTGGTTATTTCATGTGCGACGTGTGGAACTCACTTGATGTCTTTTTTAGCACAGTGTCCATCCTTCATTTATGTTGTATAAGTGTCGACAGATATTATGCTATTGTTCAACCCCTGGATTATCCTCTGATCATGACCAACTTACGACTCGGTACCATGTTAAGTGTCGTCTGGTGTTCACCAACAATCATGAGCTTTCTACCAATATTTGCTGGGTGGTATACGACTGCCGAACATCTGGAGTATCGTAAGAAGTATCCAGACGTTTGCATGTTCCAAGTCAACAAACTTTATGCTGTCGTCAGTTCGAGCGTAAGTTTCTGGGTCCCAGGAATTATTATGATTGCGATGTACTACAAAATCTACAGAGAAGCTGATCGTCAAGAGAGACTGCTGTACCGGTAAGTCACTTTAGACATTCAGTAATTACTTGTTATTCAAGCTTGAAAGTAAAGTGCTAATATTTTCTCAATTAAATACTAAAATCTATTTAAGTTTCATTGCAAATATAAAAATAATTATTAAATCAACTGTTTCCTTTCATAACAATTTAAATGAAAGAAGGTTTTTTATTTAAATATGTATTGAATGGAATCAGCAGCTATTTTTTAGATAATAATTCAGAAGATTGAAACGCTTTTAGTTTCGAAAATGAGTTTTTTCTCATCCACTTTTGGACGAAAACTCGCCAATCAATTAAATTCCAAATCTAATAGATTCTAATATTAATTACAAAGGAACTTGTCGATTGAGTTATACTTTATCGATTCTGCTGGCCTCAAAATATTATTAACTATTTATTAGAATAACCATCTATGTCTAACTAAATATCAACTAACGAATAATTCTTTTCTCTACCCTTCCTTTGAAAAATTTTATTTTTATTTATAATTTTTTACTTGACAATATATCACAACAGATTTATTTACTGAACAAACAGTCATTTTTAATATAATATAAAGTTTGTCAACTGCATTAAAAAATTTTAATTAGTATAAATAAAACACGATGTTCCTTTATAAAGTTCCACTTGAATATGAAGAGTAAAAGATTTCCCTTTAAACAGTATAGAAAATGAGAACATAATATTCTCAACATTATTGTCGTAATAAACAATTTCAAACAACTTCTAATTGTAAACTTACTCCTTATTTTACAACTTGTGCTATTTCGTTGACATCATTCAGACCAGTTGATTATCTGGATTTGCCATTTGTTACAATCTTTTCTTAAGTGCACAATGAAAGTTACGAACTCTCAGAAACTTTTAAAAAGACATGTCATAAAAATTATTGCAAAGATAGCTGCAACTTTTGACGGCTTTTCGATAAAATTTTATTTGATTTTTAAAAATGTATAAAAACCTTAGACAGTTGTCAAATTATTGATAAAATCAGGGTCACTTGATTATGGAATTTTTTGAATTTAACCTTCTCATTGACATGAAGATAAGTGGATAATTTGTACTATCATTAATTCAACTTAGATTAAGACAATTCAAATTCACTCCATATTCACAGTAGCCTTCCCATCGTCTATCAGTGTCATCCTGATCGTCCATTGACAGACTAGTGATGAGGTCACATGCGGTTGACAATGGTAGTCAGTTACAAATTTGTACCTAAAGTGCTAATTATCCTCTGAGAGTACATTACACCCTTATGGTTATTAATACTTCATTACTACCCTTTAGCTACCTTATTACTACCTTTAATATCAGCGTGTTTATAAATATTGTTATAATAATTATAATTTTTTAGCTGAATTAATTAAAAAAAACAAAACAAATATTTATTCAGAATACGAAGTAATTAAATTCAATAATTATTTACCTGGCATTGAATTAATATGGAGCCTACATTAATTATTAATAGAATGTTTATGAATTATGTATACATTTCAGTAAACTTTATCGGTTGACAGAAAATACGTAAATTATAAATAATTTATTTTAAAAATACTTGAAATTGTTTTTTGTTAATTTAATAAAGTACTTAAGCTTCTTAAAGTATTTCAATAGAATTCTTAAAACAAATTAGCCATAACTTTTATTAATATTTGATACTTTGATAGAATGACATTATTACAATTTTTTATTCACTGAAATATTAAAAAAGAAAAATTTAATCATTTGATATTATTATTCTATCACAGTATTAAGCTTATTACAATGAATATTTAAATGAAAATAATTGTATTCATTTCTGATGGATGATCTTTTAATTATTGAGGACTTGCTTAACAAAATTTGTTGTTTCAAATTACCAATGAAATTAATAAATTTAAAATTAATTAATAATCTAATTTTGTGTTCAATATTATTTATATATTCTTTAATTAAAATTTATAATAAAAGTTAAAAATAAAATAACATGGACTTTCTTAAATTAAATTGAAGATAATTTTTTTTTCTGAGAAAATAATAGATTTTTTTTTAGCAATAAATAATTATTTGTAAATGTCTAGATAAATTATCAACTAATATAATTACTTAACAATAAAACGTAAAAGTTTTTTTTAATATTTTTAAATGTTTAACAAGTCACAAAAATATATTATATAAATTTATCCTACTATTTGTAACAATTGGAATTAATATTACACTAATTTCCTTACTACTCTTTCGTAATTAAACCTTATCTGCATGTGAAAGTTTTGATTTATAACACTTGTTCTCAGATAAAAGTTAAAAATACTAACTTTTATTTTTTCATCGGGTGATTAATTAAAATGAGAGCAAACACAGAAAAAAACTGTTTAATCAGTTCAATACTTGAAACTAAGAATTTAGAATCAATAAGTAGATTTGATTTGATCATCAAGAACACTTGATCTAACTTGAAAAATTATGACTTCTCTTTTCTGAGATTATGAAGAAAAAAAAAGTTTATGGAAAGCAAAAACTCATTTGTGAAGTTTACAAAGCGAAAGAAAAGGTAAAAAATGGAAGAGTGGAGAGTCGAAAAGTCTCATCATTATCCAAGGTAATTCTCGTATCTTGGTGTTGGTGGTATGTGCTCATGTCTTTCGCGAGAGTCCAATTAAACTGAAAGGGTCGAAGGTAAAACTTGTAGGTCTACAGGTCACCGTGTCGTCACAGTCTACTTTAACCAACCCTGTGATGTGTGATAATTATCTGATGAAACTCGAGTTTGCAAGTTTCTTAAAACTGCTTAACAAGCAAGAATAAATTACTTGATCAATATTATCAATCTGCTAACGATTCAATTGAAAACTTTTCAGAATGATTAATTATTATTTATCTTGAGCCAGTGGAAATTTCATTAGCTAAAACTCCCAATAACTCTGCTAATTTATTTTTAAAACCGTTATCAAACTTGTCTTTTATATGATTAGCTAGTATTTCTTTAACTGTCATTTGAGGTTGACCATTGCTGTTGGATGTTTCATTCACTTTCAACCAAAATTTCTTCGCCACTTTTAATCGATGGAATCGTTCTTTAAGAGTCTTCAATAACACTAGCACAATGTAATCTCCAGTTCTGATAAAAACTTCTTCAAGTTTATGTAGCAATGAAAGATCTTTTGGAATTGAATTAGCTTTTCCAGCTTCAGTTTCAACAGCTGCAACAACTGTCGATGTTTCTATATCATTCAAAACATATTTCATCTTGTTACTAACTTAAACATGATTGTTAATATCATTGTAATTATTTTCTACACCTTCTATATGACTTGGAATATCTCTATTCAAACTGCCAGCAAGATCCTGCCTCAAAACAGCTTGAGAATTTAAAGAAGCCATGTTTTCATAACTAGAAACAGAGACTTCTTTGCTGTTCTCAGCTTTCTTGGTGACTTTCTTGTTGACCTCCTGCTGTACCTCTTCATCCATCACCCTCTTTTCTTTTCTACCTACGAAAGGAGGATCCCTCATTAGTATGTTCCACTCTGACTTTCCTTCTTACCTTATTTCCTACCTTCTCTGCTACTTTCACATTAAACAGCTTTTCAGGTTTAGACTAATCTAAGCTAAATAAAAATACAAACAAATTTACCTCCACTTTCAGATAATTCGTTTCTTCTGTTATCATGAAATTGCAATTCCGAATGAAGTCCATTATTCACATCACGTAAATGATTCTGTGAAGAAGTGAAATAGTGCATTCAATTTGTATAATACTACATCACGAAATAAAATCAATGATGAATAAAGTTTTACATTTCTATCTAATTTATTGTCACTGCTGTTATTCAATTGATGATCATCATTACTTGAACGTTTCTGTAATGAAAAAAATTAAACTTTCTAGAATAATCCATCAAATAGTGGCAATAAAAATATAAAAGTTATAAGAAAAATTGTTACGTCTCTCAGGAAACTTCTCAAGGTAATAATAAAAGTTGCATTTGGTCCTTCAACATTCACATACTTAGAATGGCTACATTGGTGTACCGAAACGTTGCCTGAAGCATCGATTCTACTTGAGTTTGGCTGGTCGTCTATCCTGGGAGAGATCGACTTTGTGTGAATTCGTTTACTTTGCTCTGGGGCATACCACATCGATGGAGCTATTTCTCTTTGTTCCTCACTGGAAGTTGCCAATTTTTTGGATCCTTTCATCACATCCATTGATTCTCCTTTCGATAAAATACACACAATGAAATATTTAGATAAAAAGCTAAACTTTGCATAAATATTATGAGGTAACACGTTTGTGCTTTAAAGAGCTTTAGTTTCTTAAGTTCTCTGAAAATTTTGATCAAATAATGTTGAACGTATCAAAAGTTTTAAAATAATTTCCAGACTTATTTGCACAAAAAAATATGCATGAAGTAATGTAACCATTTTTTGTGCTAAAAAATATTGTCAAGTATATTATTTATTGACAAGAGATTATTTAATATTTTTCCAACTCTATAAAATCACTATTAATAACGACTACTACTTAAGAGAAGACTTAAACTCCACTTTCTGTTTATGTGCAACACTTTTCTCCCCATCAATCTCAATCATGGAATAAAAATAATTGATTCATAAGAAAAAGTTTGTGACACTCTCATAAATTTATGATCAATTCTAAATCATTTTTAAAAAGAATAACATTATTGCCTATAAATAAATAAAAACAAACTTTATTAAATAATTTCACTATCAAGAAAGAAGTAAGAAAAATGAAAAAGAATATTCCAATTTTATTCTGACTCTGGTAAACTATGTAAATCTTTTATTATTAGTTTCTCAACAGAATTTAATTGTAAAACTTACCTAATATAAAAATAAAGATGCATAAAATTGAGATATTACTAAAAATAATATGACACATGCTCAAGACCTAAGTTTAAGTGGGTTTGAACCATTTCCAGCTTCCAAAGCCTTATGCAATGTCATAAATGTCCTCTTAACTCATTTCATCTAATCACGAACAACTGACAGTTATAGTTTTTTATATTCCACCTATTTATGAACCATTTATGTCTCAATAATTCTAACAATGTCGACTTTATAATTCATAACAATTGATTATTCAAGTTTATCATGATAATTGAAACTATTCCAATCATTTTCTACGGATTATTCTAACTAGTGATAAAGATAATATCAGCAAGATTATGATCTTTTATCGATAGGACTTACCAAAACCTATTTGTGATTAATGAAATCATTACCAGAGAATTCTTTTTTTTTCATCAAATAACTCTCGTCTCTTTTCATCTCTTTTTTGTCTGCAAGGACACACTTTAAATTCCTCTGGGACACTTAAGATAGTCTTTCAGAGTCTCTCAAACAAAATTTATAGGATCAGGCTCGATGAATAATAGATGGGTGGTTTTGCTTTTTTATGACTCCATTACCCCCTTACTTTCGATACATGATCGATAATTTCTCATCTGTTCTAAAATACTGGAGACAATCTGACAGAAAAGTCATTCCATTGGATTTTATATCTACATTCCTTTCTATTTGCAACTGCTAGTGTATTTTACTTTTCTTCAGAATTTCAACGGTATAAAATAGCATAACTAAACACCAACAATATCCTGACAGCTTGCTATTGTGCATATTTTTTGTTTACTTCATATATTGGAAACATGATGTTGGAAAATAGAAAAATAACAAAAATGAAGTAGAAAACATTGCTTGTATTCTTTGAATCCGTGCTGCTCTGTCGTTTTTCAGTATCTACCACTATACCATAGATTACAACACTTGAATTTTTGTATGTACGTGACCTAGAAGCACTTTGCCATTTGGAATTTGCTAGCATTTTTCACCTTTGCCTAGAGCAAGTAATGCTTAAGTCAATTCCATTTAATATACATAAAACAAACGTGAGGGTATATCGATGTGTAGATCGAATAAATTCACGCAAGAGATAAACCTTGTTACAATTGTTTCAACAATTTTGTAATGATAAAATAAACAATTATAATGGAACGAGAAATTGATATATGCAGCAATTTATTTTTATTTCACTATTATGTAAATTTTCTGGTGTTAGTGATTTTTTTTCAGCTTTGTTGAAATAAATTGTGAAAGTTCTTTTTAAAATTTAATTTTTTTTTTCATCAATGAATTAATTATTTTTCTCATAATTTTCAATATAACAAAATTACTGAATAATTGTTGTAAAAAAAAAACTCTTGTTCAGTATAGTTAAAATTATTTCAATAGCACAAAAAGGTTTCTATATCTAATAAATATTATTAAAAATGTCAAAAACATTAAATGAACAAACCTTTGACAATTTCCAGATCAATTTTCACTATTTATAAATATTGACTTAGTCATATTTTAATTTTTTTTTTATTACTACAGCAAACAATAAACAGTCACGATAAATGGATGTATAAAATCGTTCGATTGTCACTAAATTTATCATTCATGAGTGTAACGGACAGACATATTTGTGGGGGCTTTTATAACGCTACCACCCCTGCAGTTTATTTTTTGATGAATATAAACTATAAGAGATAAAAAAAAACGCAAACGCTCACTTGAAAGAAAAAAAAATGAGTGAAGTACGTTATTTTCATTCTATTTTTTATTACTCGTACAATGAATAGGATAAGAATAGACGAGGGTTTAAAAATAGAGAAGTGACGTAAAAAAAGCAATGAGCAATCAGTCGAAGGATCGAGCACACGATGAGGCTTCAATGACAACAAAAGATTGAAGGTGAGTCACAGGTTCTTAACCCTCATATGATTAATATGTCCTGGCGTCAATCAAAAATCAGGAAGATGAAGAGAAATCATTGATGTGCATTATGACCTTGGCTCCTAGATAATCTCTGTCAAGATTTTTTAATTAATTTCATTCATTGTTGATTGATTTTTCTTTTTTATTAAACATTCAATCAATTAATTAATAAATTAATTCAAAGCCTCTTTTTATAATTAATGTTTACATAATTTACTTTTGGTTGAAAAAAACTGCAGTGAATATTATAATTTCTGTTGAACAAAAAGCAGGAGTGATTTTTTACATGAATTTCCTTTTTCTAAAATGTGTAATTATTGTAGTTATGAATACAAAGTGACAAATTGACCTTCACATTAGATCGATATATTTAAATATATAATAAAAAAAAATATATTTAATTTTTTAATATAAAGTTTTAATTCACAGAAGTGATTTTGTTAGGATAAAAAAATTGTATAATACTTTTGATGATAATCATTTTAAATTTTATTGTAAATAAAAAAAATAATTCTCTTCAAATTATGACATGTTTTGGGTAAATTAAATATACGAAGCTTGAAAAATGTCATGTGGAACTAAAATATTGATATAACCTTTGTAAAAAAAAAAACCAGAAACATATCGTTTGATGGAGATAATCATACTGTTGGCAATGACTAGTGTATTTGGCTTTAGTACTCGGTATATAATAATAACATATCGGACACGTGCAGATTAATTTAGTTTTTTGAAATGTTAATTTTCAATGTAACGATGGAGAATATAGGATAAAGTTGATGTGGAAAGACTAAATAAAAAAAACGTCATGAAAGAGGCGTCTAACTTTCAAGGATATATTTGTGTAAATGATCAATATCATATAACTTTATTTCCTGTTATTTTTAATACGAACTATAATTGTTATATATTTAATTTTTAATGAATTGATTAGTCGTTTTATTTTTATATAATCAATACTGTGCTCAAGTACATTTCTTAAATATAATTATTGACATCTAAAATTAAAATAAAATTAGTAAAATTATTTGTTGTTGTCACGAATAGCGTGATTTATCTTAAAATATTTTAACTCTCTAATTTATCCTCTAATCTGTGAATTTACTTTTATCAAAATGTTTAAATTAAATGTAAATTTATTTAATACATTTCCTTTTAGAATTTTTCTTTTAATTGTTCATAAATAATTCATTCAAACGATAATAAAATATTAAGGAGTGTTTTTATTTGCTTGATAAAGTCTACTTTTTACTATTGATAAACATTTCTAACTGTTCCAATTATGATTAATCCACAACATCATTACGAGAAGCCCCAGGCTCATGAGATGAGCAAGATACCCGATCCAGAACCCCTTATATTCTGACTCGGTTGATATTAATTTCAATTGATTTGCTCCTAGTCAATTGCTAGATTATCAGTCTACCAAAATAATAAATAATAAATTTTATCAAAGAACTTTTGGTATCAACATCATAATAATTAGCAGAACATTCCAATAAAATTTAAGTGTTTATCTAAAAGGTGGACATTTTTTGTAACCCTGTTTTATTAATAATCGATCTTATATTTTAAATCATTCTTGTAACTGAAACTTTACGTAGTTAACCGTGTGTTTGAAAATATAATTTTCCACATAAGCATAAACTAAGGTTCCTGTAAACTTCCATTAAATTCCACAGTAATTTAGATACTCACATTAAACTTCACGTAAACCAGATACTATCAATATATTTTACCTGAAATTTCGAAGTGTAATACTCGTGTAATATTGAAAATGTTGATAATATTTTATACAAAACAATATTGTGATAATGATACGAATAAATAAATATAAAATAGCTTCGGCATTGCTTCAATTAAGCCAACGACTTGCACAACAATTAAAATAAAAATAAAGTTAATTTTTTTCATTTAAGATTATAATCATAATTGTGAGTAATAAATTAGATGAAATAATTTCTCATAATAAAATTAATCTAAATACCAATTACAGTATTTCAAATGATTACGGAAATTATATTTACTCATTAAATGTTGAACTAAAATAAAATTATTCCACTTTTTTCGAAATTCATTAAAATTTATTGCAAAGTTTTTATATCAGGATATCAATAATTACGTATAGAGGAAACATGTTGAATAGTTTTAATTAATTAACTCTGATTCATTGCTGGAAATAATTTTATCATTATTTATAAATTATTTTGTCGAAGACATTTCTTTTTTAATATTCTAATATTCATTTTAATTGATTTCATCATATGTAATTAATTCCTTCCAGTTCAAAATTGAAATAGAACACGTTGAAATTAATTTCTCACTAGTATTCTATCGAATGATCTTTCAAAAATAATAATTGAACCATTCATTATAGAGATAATAATTGTTTATGAATAGAAACTTGGTCTAAGCCACACCAAGTGTTCTTACATTGAACGAACAAGTTGTGAGGGAGGGAAAGGGGGAAACTTTACGACCCACCTGTGCTCCTACAAGTCACTTCCTATAAGTTTACTTTCATTACAGCAACGCGAGAAACTCACTACATGCTAGTCTAACGGAAATGTGAAGAAATAAAACGAACAAAAAATAGTTGACATTACTCAGAGATAGAATAGAGATTCAATGAAGCGAAAAAATGGAACAAATGAAAATAAAGTAAGGAGATTTCTTAGGTAGTGGAAATAAATAATAAGTCGAAGTGTGTACAGAGGAAATATATGTAATATATGGCAACAATAGAATATGACATTTTATTTATCTTTCAAGTAGAAGTGCTCAATGTCTAGACAGACACGGTCATAAGATGGAATTCAATATAACATAAATGACATTGGCCTTCTTGTGTCTGAGGAAATTTAATTATCCTCGACCTAGTGAGGCATCACAATGCCTGTTATGATTATTTATGCAGATAAAAAGGAATTCAATTCATTGGAAAAATTTAAAACCTCAATTAAACCGCATTCAATGCTAGATTATTCTGGAAATAAGCAACTTATCGATTTAAAAAATACGTGAGTTGGATAATCTAAACATTTAGTCGTCCTTTTAGGTCAGAGTTTGGAAAATAGCCAACAGGATCGTTTGGTGATTATGCAAATCCATTGCAAACTGTTGCACTTTCTCATGGGAATACTTCTGATCGCTAGATACGTTTGTATGTTTTCAATTTCCGACCAATACATTTTCTAATATAAATATTGAGACAGAAAAGGAAATTAAGAAGACTTTTTTCTTCTTGGCATTGTCTTTTCGTTATTCGATTTATTTTATCAAGAAAGAATAGAAATAAAATTGAATGCATTCTTTTTGTATCAGCTTCAATCACGTACATTGCTAGAAATGATTTGAGTGCATGGGTAACAAGGTGTGGCAGATGTAAAATCTCAATAAATATTGCACGTGGATGACTCGGAATAATTTTAAAAATAAATTTATTATTATATTTATTCTTGGAAAGTTCGAATAAAATTTATTTGTTAAAAAATTTATTTCTTTATTCTCTTAAATTCAAGCGATAGAAGTAAAAATAATAAAATAGTAATTTGTACAAATGATAAATTAATAGCTTTTGGAGTTCTAAAAAAATAATAGCACTGTTTTATTGCGGTTTGAAAAGTCCTCAGCAGCATCTCCAACTTGACTCATCTCTTTTAAAAGTGTCCCTTTTGTCTGTCCTTTCTCGTATTTATTTTTCTGGTATTTGTTGTGCTGATGAAATAAAGTTTTAATTGTTACCAAAAAGTACATAGACTGATGTATGTTATTTGCTCTCTTGCTGGTAAGTATTAGCTGTTTACCAAGATTTCCTAAGATGTTTCTCGAAAGCATCTTACGGGACAACAGCGAGACAGTGACAAAAGACAAAGGGAGAATGTGCTTTAAAAAAAGAACAAAGAAATCGCAAGACTCTTTATTTCGTAATATAAGAAGATGAATCTAGGCAATTTAATTTCACCTAGCTACATGTCCTTCTTTATCCTTCAGCTTCATCGGTTCTCGATTACTGTGATAAACACTTTTTTCTTCGACTTACATTACTTCTTCAATTCTTAATACATAATGCCATGTCTGAATTAAATTAAATTTTTTCACTACCGAAATGTTATTGCAACTGATAGTCAGGCCGATTAAAATCTCTATTACGATTGAAAAATATCTCACTCAGTTTAAAGTAATTTTCTTCTTGGACAGTTCATTGCATTTCTTGAACTTCCATATCTTGGTCAATGGATCTCTGAAGAAAGTAAAGAAATAAGCTGATATATATATATATGGGTAGAAAAAAAGTTAAAAGAATACAGTAATACAAAAAGGATGAGGTATATAAGTTGTAATCTTTCAGATTAAAATAAAAAAAAAAAGGACACCCGTCAGACGGTCCATGACATTCAATTTCGAGCGAATCTAATACGGATTTTCTGGGCTCTTTTCAAAGATTATTAGCGACAGGCACTCAACTTAATGCTACGAAAGTGATATAGATAGCAATAAAATAAAATAGAGTGATACAGAAGCTATATTTTATCTACACCTCTACAACAAATTTATTTAGTAATAATACTAAAATTTATTGGAGAATTTTACTACACTTTATTTCATAGGAATAAATATTTTTCTCGTGCTGCTGGATAATTGATTTTGATGCTGAAAAAATTTTATTACAAGTGATAACAAATTAAATTTTTTTAATCAATATTATTTAGTTTTGATAAATCTTTCTATCTGAATGAAAGACATGATTCAATTAAATCCAAATAAATCACCAATTAACGTTCAAAAAAGTGGAGTTTATCACACGTAAATACTTTTTGTGTTATATTTTACAGTGAGAAATATATATATTTTTTTTTAATTATCACAAACTGGAGAATAAAAAGAACGTTACATGGTTAATTAACTCTCCGATCGATGTGTCAGCGTCATCATCAGCTCACACCTCATTATTTCCACGCTTGCGGGAATGCTACCCTTGCAAATAAACGGGGGGGAACACTCTAAAAAATTTTATGCATGACTTGAAATCACTTTGGATTCATGATAATATTCTCACGTATATATTTCCTCATTCATTAGAGCTTTTTGTGTATTTCGGATAAGTGAAAGAGATTGTGATGTGTGTATATGTCTCGAATAAAATGACACGAATATTTTTGGCCCTATAGAAAGCACGAATGTCTTGAAATTATGACTATCCTAGTTCCTCATCTGAAGGAACAATTATCTTAATTAATTGCAATAGAAATCTCGAGTGCCTTTCTTTGGCTCAGCACCTATACAGTGATACCACTGGAATAAAACAGAATGTAAGAAATTAAAAATTAAAATATAATTTTGAATAGCCTGGTATAATAAAATTCTCGATAGTTTAATATTCATTATGATTTGAATTTGTTCACTTCATTATTTCTATTCACTATCCTTGATTACTATTACTAATATTAAAACTTGCTCAATGTCCATGCTAATAAAGTGATGCTTTTTTTGAGTAATTAATTTAATTATAAATAATAATATTGCATATCGTTGTAAGTTTAGTTTTTCGTAAAAATATAATGGTTTGTTAATTCTATCAAAATATTATTTTACTTCTCGATATCAAAATTAAACGTGAATTTTTTTCATTTATTATTGATCATTGAAGCATAATTTATGCTACTGTTTTATAATTGCACAGAAATATGTTTTTAGAATTTGTTCAGGTAAAAAATAGTGAGTTCAGTAATATTGAAAAAAAAATTCCAAAGTAATTGGTTGACCTACGAATTATTGATCAAAGGGAATAATTGGTTTTTATAAATTACTAATAAGCAATATTTATTGTAACTTCCTGAAATACCTATCAAACAATTACCTTGGAAATCAATATTTTTAATGGATTATTGACATGAATAAATAATGCCTATAAATAATTGTTTATGAATCCAATGTAATTACATGAAATTTTGTCTTGTAGATATTAGACTTTCTCAAAGTCGTCTCCAAATAAGATGGTCGTTAATGGATTAAAATTCTTTTCAGAAGGTCAGGATCTATTTATATATATTAAATTCATGAGCCATATGAAGAAACATTCATACTCTTCAATGAAAAAAAATGAATGAATGCATTTAAAAAATTTCTTCATAAACATTCTCTTATTCTAAATCAAGCGAAGTATAAATTTTCATGAAAATATTTCTGCAGTGAAAAAAATTGACTGTGAAATGGTAATATTCATTTTAAATAGTAAAGTCAAAGTATGAATAGTCGCAATCAATATGGCCACTCTAAATATATTATTAAATAAACCAGTCAAATATATTTAAATATATTTTTTGAATCGTCTTATTATATTTTAATTTTCGAAATAAAAAACTTTCTATCCACACAGCAATATATTTCAAAGATATATTGAAGAATATGTTATAAAATATATAATATTTAATTGCAATATATTGGTTCATATTAAAATATATTGCAATTTAAATTTTCGCAATATATTTGTTCTCATCCAGGAATCTAATATCATTTGTATTTAAACTTATCTTAATCTTGAACCAAATATCACAATAAATTTTTCAAGCGAAATTAAAATTATTAATTAAATTCAATAAAATATTTTATTGCGAATATTTTAAATTCTTATCATCGATAAAATCAACATGTTTTTGTACAGAAAAAAATTTTTTCTTAATATGGATAAGAAGATATACTGACAGTTAGTATTACTAGAAGATATTTAAAATAACAAGATAAAAATATTTCTCACAAAGAAAATCAATCAGATAAAAAAATATTCAACATTGCTGCATCTTTTGAAACTAACAATGCACCCCATTTCCACTATGTTCACATTATAGCAAAAATAAGCTGCATGAAATCAATTTGAAAGTAGATCAAAAGATTTGTACTATTGAATGCTTCATATGACATGAATAATTTGCTGGAAAAATGCCTTAGTATAGTTTACTTACAACATGTGACATTTTGGTACGAGGGAAGAAGTAGAGAGGGAGAACAGGCACGAAAAGAGAAAAAGGTAAGAGTTGGTGAATGTTATATTTGAATTGCTAAAAGCTTCTCTTCACTGTCTCACTCTCATCATCTCTTACTAGATGTGCACATGGCTCAATACCTTCTAAAGCCTCGGGGTATGCAAGAGGTTTATAGTAGGTTGTCTCGTGGCAACGTGGCTTGCCACCAATGTAATATGCGATTCGGTGCGTGTTTATCGTCCGCCCCCGTAATTTACTTCATGTTAAACACACACATCCACTTGTTATATCTGTCACTGTCAAAATGTTACAAAAAAGCTGCTTCAAAAATCAAATAAAATACTATTTTGTATTTTGAATATAAAAGTAAACTTATTCACTACTATTTTTATTTATGATCAATGGTTCTTAATCGTTTTAATTATAAAAATAGTTATTAATTTATTATTTCTAAGTACTCGATAATTTATTTATAATCAACAGAAGTAAATAAATATTTGTGGAATTGATTTAAAATTTTTTTTCAATTTTTTTTTGGTCAAAATTGAAAATCTAAGTAAGATTTTTTGACTTGCATTAAAAAAGTTACACAGCTTTCAACTCTAAAACTTGAGAAATGTTTTCCACAGTGTTGTGTTGTACACCTGAGCAATGATATTCCCTACTGCCACAAAAAGATAACATATTACATTTTTATGATACGATGAACGAAAATGTTAGACTTCTAACTTCTGAAGGTCAGACGAAATCTCGAGTCTTTCTTGAACTTAGACTTGAGAACTAACATACATATTATGCAGGATCCATTAAGTTGTATCCACTGACTGAGTAGCAAACTAAATTGATCGGACTGTTTTCAAAAAAATTGTTAGCAAAAATTTTTCTCACGTACGTACGTAATAAGAAGTCGAGATTAGGTACTTAGGGAAATTAGATATTTTCAAGTCGCATTACGATGATTTATTGATGTTGACTTTTTTATCGTGTCATTTATGACTCATAAAAAAATACGAAAATGTCTTAAACATTTATAGAAATCATTTCTAACATGAGATGTCTTTTAGTTTAGTGTTTTTATGTAAGAAAGAACCTATTTAGAAATCTAAATCCAGTTCTATTCTGGAGTTCTAAATATGGACCACTTAATTATTGATATGACATTTATGAAAGAGTCCATTCAGGCCCAAAAAAACCAGGCCCTTTTATTAATTATTGATGTAAGAAGTGATCAAGCATATATATAATAATATTTCATTGCTGTTCATAAATAAAATGAAGCTATATAACATTTTTTCATGAATTGGAAATTGCTCTAGAGAATTCTAAAGTTTTAAAAGCATAAAAATTTGACAAACATTCCAATCTCAACTTGAAAAACTTATTTTTCTCTTAAAGAACTCCAATCAAGTGCAAATCGAAGTTGCATACTACGGTTTCTCGTTTTAAAATATTTCCTGATTTTTATTTTCTACTCGCAGAGAAACTACCACCATTTATGATCGTTTTCCAATAATTTCCCTAAAAAATTCAATCAACCATACAGTTCTGAAAACAACTAAAATAAAAATTTAACAGATTTTCTATTTTTATTTCTCAGTATTTTGTCTTTTGGCTCAAATTTCAAAAGATCAATCATTCGAAAGTGATAAACTCAAAGTAGACACATAAAAATAAATAAAAAGAGTAAAAGAATTCTGTTTTTATTGAGAAATACGGAATTCCGACCAAGGCGGAAAATTAAAAAAATCGAATTGAATTTCGGAAATGGAACTCTGTATCCGGCGAGCACGGAAACCAGGTTTAATAGACAAAGAGCATACTAAACAGGATGTCCAGCTTTGAACGTAGCTTATAATCACGTCTCGGTACGTATAGGAAACACGAGTTAGATTTAATCGTGCACATCAAATACTCGATGAAAGACACCTTGTTAACCTCTTCTTTGTTAACTCCAGGAAGTCTTGAAAAATATATAACGACATCGGAATCCATCTCTGTAAGCAATCAATTCAAAATGCTACGTCTCCAAGTACTAAATTTATGGAGATATTGATAAGTAAGAGTACAGTAAGGAAATCGAATAAATCGTAGAGTTGAAAGATGCTATTGTGTGATTTTTAATGTCGAACGGAGATTCTCAAAATAGGCTACGTCGAGGTATACCCTTAAGCGATCATTGAAAATAGAAAAGAACTCTTATTGCTTGCTGTATGAAAAAAGAGGCCAAAGATCAAGTTGAATATACTTATGTATCTGTATAAAATGAGCTTCAGGAATTTTAAAGAGATTTTTTTAAGGATTTTTAATCTCTTCTTCTACTCGAGAACTATAAAATAAGAGCTTCAGAAGCTTCAGCAACACTGTTAAGATGATCCTTCAGCATGGGTTTCGTCGTAGGGAGGTATTTATAAACTTCAGAATCTAAGCTAAAGATACATATCCATAAAAAATGTTTAAAAAATTTATTCCACCCTTAAAATGGCTAAAATACTTGGTGAACTCCCGAAAAATGTGATTTTTGTATACTATAGCGATTTTAAGGGTGAAAGAAATTTTTTAAACCCTTTTTATAAATATTCATATTTAGCTTAGATTCTGAGGTTTCTACAACGTCCCTAAAAATGGTTATTAGACCGTCCGTTCATTAGTTATAGGGGTCTAAAGTCAAGGGGATGATAATTTTAAGTGTGTATCCCGTTTTACCCCGTTTTAGGAGTGAAAAAAATAATTTTTTATAAGTTTGACCCGATTTCGTATTTCTATGCATCAAGACGAAGAGAATGAGTGGTCAAACTTGGAAATCGGACAACTTTGATTTTGCGACCCAAAAAATGGCAAGTGGTACCCCTTTCCATTTTTTTGGGTCAAAAAATAAAAGTACTCCGATTTTCAAGTTCGACCACTCATTCTCTTCGTCTCTATACCTAGAAATGCGGAATCGGGGCACCGCCCGGAAAAATTCACTTTAACACCCTTAAAAACGGGTTACACTAAATACAAATTACGAATAATCATCCCCTCAACTTTAAACCCTTATAACTCATGAAAGAACGGCCCAATAACCATTTTTAGGGACGTTTCAGAAACCTTAAAATCTGAGCTTTCTAACAATGTTCATAGATTTATGAAAAAAAATTCCTTTCACCCTTAAAATTGCTAAAATATAGAAAAAAATCAAATTTTTGGGAAGTTTGCCGACTATTTTGGCAATTTTGAGGGTGAAATAAATTTTTTGAACGTCTCTCATGGATACGTATCTTTAGCTTAGATTCTGAAATTTCTAAACATTTCTCAAAAATCATCATTACATCATTTGTATGAGAGTTATGGAGGTCCAAAGTTGATCGAAGGGTAAAAAATTATCTACTCTTCGACTTTGGACCTCCATAACTTCTGTACAAATCTCTCAATAATGATTTTTAGAAGGAATTTAGAAACTTCAGAATCTAAGCTAAAGATACATATCCATGAAAAACGTTCAAAAAATTTATTTCACCCTCAAAATTGCCAAAATAGTCGGCAAACTTCCCAAAAAATGTGATTTTTTTCTATATTTTAGCAATTTTAAGGGTGAATGAAATTTTTTTTCATAAATCTATGAACATTGTTAGAAAGCTCAGATTTTAAGGTTTCTGAAACGTCCCTAAAAACGATTATTGGACTGTCCGTTCATGAGTTATAGGGGTTTAAAGTCAAGAGGATGATGGTTTTTAGTGTATATCCAGTTTTACCCCATTTTGAGGGTGTTAAAGTAAATTTTTCTGGATGGTGCCCCGATTCCGCATTTCTAGGTATCAAGACGAAGAGAATGAGTGGTCGAACTTGAAAATCGGAGAACTTTTATTTTTTGGCCTAAAAAAATGGAAAGGGGTACCACTTGCCATTTTTTGGGGGTGAAAAATCGAAGTTATCCGATTTTGATGATCGACCACTCATTCTCTTCGTCTTGAAGTGTAGAAATACGGAATCGGGGCACCGCCTGGAAAAATTCATTATTTCACTCTCAAAATGGAGTAAAACGGGAATGTTTGGGAACGAAATTTTTTTATATGCAAAGCTTATTTATTGAGTAGTATAAAAATATTTAATAAAAACAATGGAGATTGAATAAAATAATAGATCGATTAGCTGACACGTTTGTTCATTTAATTGACAAAAAAAATGAAAAAAGATTCAACTCTGTTTTATCGTTAACTCCAAAATCATCCAATTGTTTGAACATGTGATGATACAGCGTTTTGTGTTGAGTATTTTATCATATCGACACATCGAACTTGTGTTTACTGCCAGAAAGAGTACATAATTCGATAAGCTGACAAGTAATCGTTCATGATCAATCGACTGCATTTTAATTTGTTTATTCGTACACAGAGCAACTAGATATTTAATTCAAATCATTTGATTCCAATGTCAACCTAATTGACATCAATGAAAAATAGTCTTTACCTGTGATTAAAATAATACTAGAACTTGATTTTCGTGTAATCAAAATGATCAATAACTCCTACACACTGATGCAAACGTTTCATATTCCCTTTCGCAATATCTCCGTTTAATATCTGACACCGACAATTCAGTAATGCTTGAGGACTCAAAGCTGTGATTGCGTTAAAAACTTATCACTGTCTAGAAATTCACTCTCTGAGCATAGTGCAGAAGTCTAGGAATGAAAGCTTCATATTGCACCGGAGGAAAGAATAAGTATTAAAGCAATATGAGATTGTAAAAAATTTAAAGGAGTTATTTTATGTCCATAGTAATGTTACTAAAGTCATTTAAATGCTCAATAAATAAGTCCTTGAAATATATTTCTGATTCTATGCCGTTCACGAGGTTGAGGCCGTGGGACTTTTATCAATGAAGTACATTTGGCATTAATTTTACTCCACTTTGTCGCTTTATTTAATGACATAAAGGGATAAAAAATAAATCCATTGTAATAAAAGATTCTTTTTCACACTCTTTCTTCATTTTGTTTCAACAAAAATTAGTGCAATAAATAAATAGCTAAATAATTCAATACAACATTAAAATGCTTTTAAAAAAACATATTTATCATCATATCTTTGATGATAACATTCATCATAAACTTATAAGTTATATCAATACTTTAGAAATAATATTTTATTTACAGCTATAAACATTTTATCACTAAAATCATTTATCTCTTATCTATGAGTTAATTTATCATATTTCTCATGTTTGCTGATTCTCTACCAGTATTTTCGATCAATGTAATATATACCAAATGCTCATTTGAATTCAAGAGTAAGAACAATACGAAAAGAGTAATAGCAAGTTTGAATATATCGTACTTTAATTAGAGCTTCACTTGAAAAATCCTCCTTCAGTGTTGAATAGAATCCGATAATCTGTAATATCACAAATCGAATAATAATACCAGTTAAAATTCCACCATGAAATACGATTGAATTTCGTTAAAAATCTTAAATTTCAAACTTGATGATATTTTTATTGTCAATTGCTGTACATAAATGTGCTTCTTCTTCCTCTACCATTTCTCTTTCCTCTACATTGTACTTTTTTATATATATTTTTTACTGGTATAGAGACTAGAATAGTGTAGATATTATTGGATTAAATCGATAGAGTATTATTGAGCCTTCAGGAATTCAGTCATCGAATGCCCATATGTGTTGTAGGGAATTCTAAGAGACAAAAGATAACTGGTATTACTGCAACTACTACTTACTTTACGCATCGTCGACCCACTGCACTGCTGCTGGCATTCCTAACGTCTCTTCAATTATGGAAAGCCTTCTTTGCCAACTTGAAAGTCATGGACAGCAGTGGCATCGATTCTTATTCTGCAATCCCTTGGCATTGCGGCAGTAGATTTCGATCGATTGATGTCGCTTACTCTAGTCTTGAGTGTATATATAAAGTAGGATAATCATTCAGACTGTTACGAGTAATTGGACTTGCCAAGATTTTTTAAGCTCTTCAATGCTCCATGAGAAATGCTATGTCACCTAGCTTAATACCTTTTAATTGTTTGATTAGTCTTCTGCTTGAATAAAAAATTTTTTTATGTAATTAAACAAATACTTAGTTGAGAAAAAGGTCATTCTAATTGAATTATTGATATTTTTATGAGATTTTCAGGATGTTGGACATTTACTGATCAATGAGTAGTGTTATATTACATCAGAATCGTTAATCTTTGATATTGAATGCATTATTTAAAATGCTCCCGTGAAATTTTTATGATCAATAAATTCAGGATTCATAAAATTCACAATTGTCAATCGTATTTCAACTTATAAATAAAGTTTTCCAAGATATATTCCACAGAAAGTTTTATTTAGTCATTGTGATTATAAAATACTGGATGCTGAATAATTCATATTTATTTTTGCGACGATTTATCTCTTTCAGGTTTAATATAAGAAGATTAGATTTTGAGTCAGTGACAGCAGTTTCAGACTTAAAATTAATAAATAGTTGTCTTTCATATCAAAATGATTATTTTGCCTGTTGGAACAAAGTGAATAAAAATAGAGAATATTGAAAAATTAAAACAAACTAATACTTGATATGAAAAAGATGTGCTCAAATACAACATGCATAATTTTTTATCTAAAGTCTTGGAAAATAAACTTGTCACGAGAGTCGATAGACATGAAATTATTTTATTTATTAAGCCAATCCACAAGATTGTGTACTTGACACTATTTATTTTTCAATTTACAGTCTTTCAAGTATTTTCTTCAACCGATATTAAAGCTACTATAAAAGACATTACTAATTGCACATTAATAAAAGAAAAAATTGTGACAAACAGTTAATCATTTTAATAAAAAAAAAAAAATAACAATTCATGGAAGCGAAATTTCTATGCTGACATGAACAATTATTTATCATCACGGTATAACGTTTAAAAAAATAGTGTAAAAGAGAGAATCACATTTATTTTTATTACTAAATAAATGAGTGAAATTTTTATTAAATGAAAAAATATTTTTCATTTCAGGAGTAAAGTTGCAGCAGCACTTCTAAACAAACATCTACAAATAAACGGGATCTCAGCGGGTTTGGCATCATTACCACCAGTAGATCAATCTCCACCAGATCCACAACCTGAAGAACCACCGATCACCAGTAGCAGCAAAATGAAACGAGAAAGAAAAGCAGCGAGGACTCTGGGGATCATCATGTCGGCTTTTCTAGCATGTTGGCTTCCATTCTTTCTTTGGTAATCATCTCTTTCAATTCCCCTGTCATTTTCTGTATATAATACTCTTCATGAACAGAAAGGGTATCAATATGCTAAAAAAAAAAATTGTTGTAATGAAAAAAAGGGATTACTTTACTTGCTGAAATTTTATTCCTTCATGCAAACTAAAAAAAACCTACGTATTAAATCACCTAAAGACATAAAGAGGCCAGATCCTGTTTTACAATCAACATTTACAGCAAATCTGAAATGATATATCTTCCAAAGTCACCTTTAAAATCATAAACAACTGCAATGAGCATAAATAATTCATTGAGGTTAAAATAAAAAGGAATATTTTCTGTTATAAATAATCAGGTTATCATGACTTGGTTCCAAAGATGACTCATGTTTTGGATTGGTTGGTGATTCATTCCACCTTATCTTTCTTATGAAATTTCAATCAGTAGTATTCCACAAACGGATGATGCAATCGGAGTTTTCCAAAGTGCAATCGATGAGTTCTAATGAACTCCCAAGTCAATTTAAGTTTAATCAAATTAAAAACATACCACTTCTTCTCGTTATTACAGATCATTTAATGAGAAAAAATCATAAAGAATCAAATCTTAATCTTAACCTCAAGAAAAAGGTCAAGATTCACCAGGTCTAGAAATATAGGTCATCTGTTATCGAAAACATTAGAGAACTTTCTTGATGAGAAACTGATTTTTTTAGCTTATCGATACCTTTTCTATTTCCTAGAGTATTTAAAATAATTTTTATCCCAATAATGATTCACAAGTTTAAAGAATATTTGGCAACGCCTAAGTAAAATGCTTGAAAGTTTGAAGAGGAAAAATAATATTAGACGTATATTGATGATGAGCACTTGGAAAACATTGTATGATACAAGATATTCTGGTTGACGGTATATCGAGATTCCTGAGGGTGTCAATTCTCATTTGATGTATACACTAAGAGAATATGTGAAGGAAGGACAGCTTCTGTACTTACTTCGGTCGATAGTTGGCACATTCAAGTGCTACTAGAACTATCTTAAGGACGTGGTAGAGTTCGCTTGGGACTTGATACACCATTCGCTGTGTGTCAAGTACGATCGTCAAGTATGCAGACCTAGATTCATCCATGCACAACTGGTCCAAAGAAAAAAAAAAAATATGCCTATTTCAATCATTTTCTTCTGCTCCAAATAATCAACTTCTTGAATCAGCTATGAAATTAATGGCAATCATCAATTGAATCCCCTCACTTGTCCAACTTTTTCATATATCAGTTGAATGTACTGTACTTGATCTCACCAGAGTTAAGAACTGGATATTTTTTTCTTCAGGAAAGTCGATGCTAGCCATAAAGACTCCTGTCAATACCAAAGAATGGAATATCTTTCGATAACAGATGGGTGCAATTGGACTACTGTCAAATGTCAGGAAATTCGAAACGTTTTGTAGCATTTGTTGTTGACGCTACGTTAGATACGTTACATGAGCTTTCTTAGGAGGGATCAACAATTGAATATATTTTTTTTTAACCCAACTCTTCTTGATAATCATTGCTACGTTACATTTATCTTTATGAGAATTGTCTGAGAAATAGAATAGAATAATTTTTTCCAACAAAACTCATTTTATTTTATCAACAGTAAAGTGTTGGGGAAAAATTATTTAATAGAAAATGACGGTGTTGGAAGAATAAATGAACTGCTTGATTATATCTAGATTTTATAAACTAAAAAAACTCATTTATCAGTATTTTCTTTAAATTTTCAGATGAAAGTTGTGTGCTAGACAAGTCATTTGAAAAGTTACAGACAATATTAATGGTGTCTTCTATTTCATTCATTGATATATCTACATTTTTTCTAGTAATACAAGCCTGAAAAAAACTTGTGTTGTTATAAAACAAAAAATTCTAAGAAGATTATCTAAAAAAAAAGTTTAAAAAAATGTAATGAGATTTTTTAATGACAAAATTACTGTTGTAGACTATAAACAACTTTTCTTGTTACTTTGATCACATTTTATTCATTAAAATATCTTTTATTTATATTTAGTACGTTCAATATAAAAAATATATATACTAAAATTTATTTTTAAACGATTAAATGTCACAAAGGAAAATACAAGTGGGTGTATTCTATATAAATGTTGTTGTTTGATATTTTAGTTATAAAAAATTTATATTGTTTGTACAACAAAACAATTCATTCATAAAAAATTAATTTTAAAAAACGTTTGTGGATATGATTTATAATTATCTGAATTTATTTCTCTAATATCTGTATTATATTCAATTTAATAATTAAAAACGTATTATATAATAAATACTTATTTTAAATATAATAAAATTGAATTGTAAAAAGTCCTTTTTAATTGAAATATTCAACTGGAGAAATTTATTCATTTTTTATAATTATTATGTCGAGAGTTTTTTCATTAATACAGTTTTAATATTTACTTCATGCTAATTTTAACTTCTATACTTACTTCTTAAAAAAAAAAATTTTAGAACTGAATTTACTTCATACTTTTTCATTATCTGCTAAATTTAATCTATTTTTCTTTTACAGTTCTACTAAAATTCACATTTAAATATTTAATAATAATGTTTCTTTTCAATATTAGTATAATTAGTAATAAAATAAACAGTTTTATTTAAAACCCATTTCTTGTTTAATAGGAAATGTTATAAAAAAAACAGCCATTCAAAGTACTTAACTTAAAATGCTTTTAACTTTTAAATTAATTATCACAAAAAGTTAAAATAATAGTGTTTAAAAAACGCCAGACAGTCTTCTTACTGCTAACAGTAATAGTTTAACTCCAAACATGACACAACAACCGTTGTAGTCTTTGGAACAAAAATGTTGCGAAAGAAGTAGTAGTGTCCATTTTTGTTCAGACATGCCAGATTTATAAGCTTAAATACTTTTTGGAAGTTTTAAAATCCACTCAAGATGATTTATGATCCAAACTAATGATAAAAAAATTCTGAAAACTCCATTCTATACAGATTGATCGAAAGTTTTTATTTATTTCAAGCACACGTTGTATTTATGTTGATTCTTTTTCTTCAGATGTTTTATCTTTTTTTGCGAATGACCACTTTGCCTTAGTTGATCCTTTATCTTCCAACCACCTTTTCGGCAGCTAAGCTTTCTAAACACATAAAAAGTTAGAGGTGTAAAATCCAACATCTGGCTCGTCACTCCGAGGTTACTTCAATTCATCGGTTCTTGGAGATGAGTTTAATCCTAAGGCTTCGGTATAATATTGGTTTTCTTCAAAACTTTTTTTCTATTCTATTCTCACATTTTTGTCTTTTCCTCAACTCTATTTATCCCAAAATATGATTTTTTAAAGACAAACACTAGACTACAGATTATTTGTTCTCAACAAAGTTTTGATATGACAGGAGAGTTATGTATGACACTGAGTGGTTGGAAAGTGCACAGAAAAACGCGAACGAGTATCAAAGTTATAAGCAATGAAATTATTTAGAGTCTTGACAGAGAAATTTGCAGAAAGTTTGTTACGGAAGAGATATTATATGATATTGGAATGAGAGTGTATAAGTATATAAAAAGAA